>NC_138509.1:87504152-88076614 GCF_964252035.2 Podarcis erhardii | reverse complement strand
CTTCAGTTCAGTTCTGTTCTGGCCTCTGAATAAACAAGAGCTGTTTGAAGAATCGCTATGTCGTCTAATAGGTTCACCCACAACTTAACACTCTTCATCCTAGTCTCGAACCCACAACTCCGGTCTGCAGCAATGGCGTTTAAAATTCGACTACTTTACCCCAAAGTCACATAGGCATTCTGAAATGTGGGAACAAGAAATTCAGCAAAAGTTCTTTGCAGGCATTCTTCCTCCATGCAATTAGAAAGGCTGTATTTGCATACCCTGCCCTCTTGTGATCTGTGCATTGGAGGGAGAAAGTGTGAAGCAGAGCATGTGTTCTATTCCTATAGCCTACCTGCATGTTTCAGAAAACACAGAAAAAATAGAGGTTCTGTAATGTGTGGGGTGCCTCATGAGAACACAAGAAGGTTTCCCACTTGAGAAGATCCTATGAGCTGGAGGGACCGCCTCTGCTGGTATGCCCTGCAGAGGACCTTAAGGTCCATGAATAACCATAGTTTAGAGGTCCCGGGCCCTAAGGAAGTCAGACTATCCTCCACCAGGGCCAGGGCCTTTTCAGTGATGGCTCCGATCTGGTGGAAGGCTCTGTCCCATAAGACTAGGGGCCTTCAGGATTCAACCTCCTTCTGTCAGGCCTGTAAGACAGAGCTATTCCACCTGGCCTTTAATTTGAATTCAGCCTGATCTTTCATTCCCTTCTCTTCCCTCCCCCTCCCCTTTTATGAAGATCATCTACTCTGAGACCCCACAGCTAATTCTCCCCTGGCCTTCTCACTGGCCCAAGTAGGACCCATTCAGCCAGCTAGCCCTGGGGATTGTCTAATGCTTATTTCCCCTAAATTGATTTTATATTTTTGAATTTTATTGTTATTCATGTTTTCATACTGTATTTTATGCTGCTTTTATAATTAAGTGTTTTAAATTTGTTGTTAGCCACCCTGAGGCCAGTTTTTGAACCAGGAATGACAGGGTATAAATAAAATATTATTATTATTATTATTATTATTATTATTATTATTATTAGGGAGGGAGGGAGGGATCTAGCAAATAATAATAATAATAATAATAATAATAATAATAATAATAATTTATTATTTATACCCCAGCCATCTGGCTGAGCTTCCCCAGCCACTCTGGGCGGCTTCCAAAAAATATTAAAATACTGTAATACATCAAATATTAAAAGCTTCCCTAAACAGGGCTGCCTTCAGATGTCTTCTAAAAGTCTGGTAGTTGTTCTCTTTGACATCTGGCGGGAGGGCTTTCCACAGGGCGGGTGTCACTACCGAGAAGGCCCTCTGCCTGGTTCCCTGTAGCTAGGCTTCTCGCGGTGAGGGAACCGCCAGAAGGCCCTCGGTGCTGGACCTCAGTGTCCGGGTAGAACTATGGGAGTGGAGACGCTCCTTCAGATATACTGAAGGTATATACTCCTTCAGATATATACAAATCTCCAAGTCCCTGTTCCTTTCCTGAACTTTGCTAGGGAAGGTCTGAAGATGGCTTCAGTAAGGGTGCCCAGTAAGGGTTTTAAATAACATGGCAATCTTACATGTGTGGAGCAGCCCCAACATTTTTAGATCTTTGCTGCCAGATGAGAGGCAACGATGCAATGGTTGGGACAGAGCTAGCAAGCATGTCCCCAGTCTCCTTTCCATAACTGTAAAGGGCTAAAGCGCGGATGGGAAATGTAAGAAGAGTCTTCTGGATTAGGCCAGTGGCCCACCTAGTCTCTTCTCACAGTGGCCACCCAGATACCCATAGGAAATACGCATGCATGATCTGAATGAAACTCTCCCATCCTTCCAGCAACTGGCATTCAGAAGCATCTAAATGTGAAGGAAGAACCCTGTAGATGTTGTTGGGGTCCTGCTCCCACCAGCCCTACTAGCATGGTCAGTGGTCAGGGATGATGGGGATTCTGGTCCAGCAACAAGGGAACAGGCACAAGTTCCTCATCCCCAGGATAAAGATTCACTGCATTCCAAAGCATTCATTTTCTGGGCAAAGTATCACAGCAGGTGGCACTGTGGGTTAAACCACTGAGCCTAGGGCTTGCCGATCAGAAGGTTGAAGAAGAAGAAGAAGAGTTTGGATTTGATATCCCGCCTTTCACTCCCTTTAAGGAGTCTCAAAGCGGCTAACATTCTCCTTTCCCTTCCTCCCCCACAACAAACACTCTGTGAGGTGAGTGGGGCTGAGAGACTTCGTAGAAGTGTGACTAGCCCAAGGTCACCCAGCAGCTGCATGTGGAGGAGCGGAGACGCGAACCCGGTTTCCCAGATTAGGAGACTACCGCTCTTAACCACTACACCACACTGGCTCTCAGTGAACTGGTTGGCGGTTCGAATCCCCGCAACGGGGTGAGCTCCCATTGCTCGGTCCCTGCTCCTGCCAACCTAGCAGTTCGAAAGCAAGTCAAAGTGCAAGGAGATAAATAGGTACCGCTCTGGTTCGCCAGAAGTGGCTTAGTCATGCTGGCCACATGACCCGGAAGCTGTACGCCGGCTCCCTCGGCCAATAAAGCGAGATGAGCAACGCAACCCCAGAGTCGGTCACGACTGGACCTAATGGTCAGGGGTCCCTTTTATCACTTTCACTACTCTTCAGAATGTATCTCTGTCCTCCCCCTCAGCCACACACTTGTTTTGATCCCAGTTCAAACCCTGGTATACCCCTTGAGTGTGAAAATAAACCAGTGATCAAATTGAGTTCAGGGGCTAATGATCTTGGACAACTCACTTTGTAACCGTTCCCTTAAATATGTCTACTTATGGTTTGGGGCTTGGAAGAGACCCATTTTATTTTGTCTTTGCAGAGTGCATGAGCAGAAAATTAGGTACCTAGCACTGTTAGCTCTAATCAGGTTAATGAATGGATGAGGTTAATGAATGGGTGAAGACAGAGTGCTTTGTGCCTGCAAGAACAGCATGCATTGAGAGACTGTCTCTCTTTCCTACAAATGGGAGGGGGGCCCCTTTTCTGCAGTAATGGTCATTGCTGTTCCACCAGACCCACAATTTTGCCAAGGCTCTTCTCGCTCTTTCTCCTACCATTTGATAAATTAATGCGCTGCTCCTGCCAAGCCTGCGTATATGATCAACAATTTAATTGCAACACAGTAAATAATACTAAAACCCAGCCTCTTATTACTCATTATTTAAAAACCAAAAATACATTTTGAATGGCCTCAAAGACTCACTCATCTTTTTACAGTGCAAGCAACTTTACAACAGTTATTTATAGTTTTAAGCATTTTTATAACAGTTATTTACAGTATTGCCTTAGCCTTGCTCCCTCTTTTATATTTCTGATCTCTATAGAGGGCACTGGGCATAAAAAAAAGGTTATTATATTTGCTTCTGCTTATATCCCAATCGTAGCTATGGCTTAGAATTCTCAGAGGAAACACCAGTGATGTTTAGTATCACATATACAATGCAGTACTACATTTTATTTGACCTTTGCACTAAAGAGGCCTGGCTGACTACCGTTCCTCGTACAGCTATGTTGACCCGCTGCAGAGCAGAATGGTAGAGTCCCGTCGTGTTAAAGACAGGTCTTCACTACCTTATGGAGAAATAAAAGACCATGTCCTTTGATGGAGATGAGGGACTTCTCTGAGTCCAGCCCACCTGGATTGGCCTGCTGGGTGGGGTCAAGCAGCTATGCAAGCTTCCTGGCAGGCACATGCATGAAGTGGGGCTGTTGTATAGGGGAGTGTTGTGTTACCAAGGGAAGACGGTTTCCCCATGTGCACTTTGAAGTGGTAAAGAGTATTCTGCCACTTCGGAACTTACGTCAGTCCTGCCACATTTACCTCCACTGGGTACGGGCTTATTAAAATAATAATAATAATAATAATAATAATAATAATAATAATAATAATAATTTATTTATTTATACCCCGCCCATCTGGCTGGGCTTCCCCAGCCACTCTGGGTGGCTTCCAACAAAATATTAAAATACAGTAATGCATCAAACATTAAAAGCTTCCCTAAACAGGGCTGCCTTCAGATGTCTTCTAAAAGTCTGGTAGTTGTTGTTCTCTTTGACATCTGGTGGGAGGGCATTCCACAGGGAGGGCGCCACTACCGAGAAGGCCCTGGAAAACTGGAAATCAGGGATTGAATACTGGCAGGTTTGTGTGTGTGTGTGTGTGTGTGTGTGTGTGCGCGCGCACACACACACACACACACACACACACACGTGCAGTCTATTATGGCCTGCTAGCAATGATGGTTTTGTGCATCTTCCAGGATTGGGGGAATGTGTGTCCCGTGGATCATGGTATGCTAACACTTTGTATTTTGTGCCACAATGTGGACAGGAAGGAAAGATGGGTCATGTATGCCAATGACTTTCCGTCAACATTAGGAGCTATGGGTTATGTATAGATGGCGAAAAGAGATGGAGATATAGATATGCAGATATGGATATGGATACATCACCAGAGCCGGTACATCTGCAAAAATAATTTGCAGAGGTCAACTATTGGTTCAGAGTTGTTTTTATTTGTCAAAAGCATTAAACAAAATTGTATGACCATTTGTATCTTCTCTTGCCTCCCATTTAATAACCACTGGGTCAAACATTGTTTCACATCCCTGTAAATTAAAACCTCCCCGCAAATGGATGGCTAACATCCCTCAACAGCAGGAAATAGAATTTATTAGAGTCCTTTCTTAAATGGCATGCTGAGCCAGGTAATTGATGGAGCAATATAACAGATTATTAATGGTGCTGCCTCCGCTAATTCTATTGTATGCACTTTTAAAGACGACAGAGGTAAATTCTATCTTTGTCTTTGGAGTTTTCCTTCTCTCTCTTTTGAGAACGTATCAAGATTCTGAGAATGTAAGCTATTTAATGCATTTCTATCCATTCATCCAAGAATAGACTCTGTGGGATTTTGTCTCATTTTATCCTTACAATTATAGTTGACACCTTATTTCTCCCCAAAATAAATGTTTGTTATTTAGTTCACTTTATGGATCACTTCCTCTAAGATATCTCAGAGGCATATCAAGGTTTGTGTAGAGCAAAGGTGGAGAACTTTTAGCTCTCCAGATGTTCTGTAAATACAGCTCCCATACGCCTTAGCAGCCACGGCCAATGGCCAGGGATGGTGGAAGGTGTCACTGAGCAACATCTGGAGGGCCAAAGGTTCCACACACCTAGTGTAGAGCTTGCTGCCCAAGTGAAACATCCAAAGAATTTGAAGAGAAGCAAAAATAGATTAATCACTGGATCTCATGCAGTCCTTATCCATAACCTGTGTGAGATAATTTAGGTTAAGGGACCTTTAGGACAAGAGCTGTAGCTCAGTGGTTTAGCCAAAAAGTCCTCAGGGTCAATCCCTGACATCTCTAGGTAGGCCTGGTTGAGATCCATGTCTGAAACCCTGGCAAGCTGCTGTCAGTCAGAGTTGATGCCCCTGAGCTAGATAGACTAATGGTCCAACTTGGTATAGGGTTGCTTCCTACCACTCCAAGATTCACGCCTTGCAAGGAATCTGGGCTTCCAAAACTGAGCCCATCCTTTTGTTGCTGCACTGGACTCTCTCACATTTAGCTCCACATGAGGAACACTTTCTTACAGAAGGACAGCCCCCAAATTCTCACCCAAATTTCTCTCTGGATTTTAGGGTCCCAAATTATCTGTTCTTGTTTCCAAAGCAAAACTGATGCTGTTCCAATCCACTGAGTTATTTCATTTCCTTCTCTTCACTTGTGTCTTGCCTCCCCTCTACATCACTGAAGCACAGATGTGCACTGACAAAACACATAGAAAAGCAATGTCGATGCAGTTGCACATATGGTTAATGAGATCCTTCTGCGTACTTTCCCCCATTACACAACTGGAGGGGTGCATAGCAGTAAAGAGCACATGAAAAAGCTGCCTTGATGCAATCAGATGAACAAGCGCATCAAGGTGGGCCAATAACACAGAATCAACAAACAACACCAGTGAAGCCAAGGAACTGAAAACTGCAATTCCAGAATCCATTCTGGAAAATCACCTGCTTTATTGGAATCTGGCAAGAGTCAAATGAAAGAATGGAGCAATGGGACAATAAAGGAATAGAATATATGTCATTTGCTCATACCTATTCCAAGATGGTTCATGTTGCTTGCTTCATAGTAAGCCAACCCAAAACATGGCAGGGAAGGGAATGGATTTTCCCATTCAAAACTAAGCCAACAGACAACGCTTAAAGGGCTCTTGGGTCATGATCATGTTTGCTGTTCTTTCACAAGCGTGCTAGATTTCCAGCAATGAGTCAAAAAATAGTCTCAGCAATGGATTTTTAAGGCATTGCCAACCCAAGACATTAGGAAGAAATGAATCAGCCTATCAGAAGAATGATCTGTGCTAAGCGACCTCATCTGAACATTCGTAATCTCCTTATCATTTGAGCAGAAGGACAGAAGGACAGAAGGGAGAGCCCTATTGGATCAAACTTATGCCCTGTCAGTCTTAAATTCTGTTCCCAGTATCTAGCCACATGCAAATGGGAAGCACAAACCAGGAAGTGAATGCAATAATATTTTTCCACTTTAGACCCTCCACAATTGGAAGGTCGGAGCCATATTGCATCAAATCATGCAGGGAGGCTGTGTGCATATGTGTATAGACAGACAGACAGACAGACAGACAGACAGACAGACAGACAGACAGACAGACAGATAGCACGATCATGTCTAACAGTCTTATCCTCCAGAATGGCAACCACCACCTATTGTGGTAGCAGATGCCATAGTTTAACTATGTGTGAACAAGTACTTTCTTTTTGTCTGCCCCGAATTTCCTACCATCCAACTTCATTGGCTACAGCTGCATTCTAGTATTATGAGAGGTGAGGGAAAAGTGTTCCCTATCTTCTTTCTCTGAAACATGCATAACTTTACATACTTCTATCATTTCTCCAAGCTCTTGGGGAAATGGCAACAGTGTGCTCCAACCTCTTGCTTTGATTACCCCTTTCTGAACCTTTTCCACCTCTGCAATATACCTTTAAAAAAAAAAAAAAAGTTGCAATGGCCAGAACAGCTCACAGCATTTCACTTCTGGTTGCAACGTTGATTTGTATAAAGGAGTACTGTATTAGCCATTGTATTTTCCGTCCCTTTCTTAATGACCCCTAACATGAACTCCGTAGGCACTGCACACTGAGTCAACCTGTCATCACAACCCTAAGATCTCATTCCTGCTTAGCCATACAAAAGGGCACTGATGAATCAGACCAAAAATCTATCTAGCCCAGAATCCTGTTTCAAACAAAGGCCAACTAGATCCTTCCAGCATATGAACACATGGACCCTGTCAGTCTCAGAAGTAAGGAAAGTGAGCATGCAGATGCCATATAGCCATCTTGACTAATAGCAGTAGTGCCCAGAAGTCAGATGGGGTGGCATTGCCCAAATGGCTACCCAATAAAAAGCTCACTGCCAGTAACCAAAAGTGAGATGGGTGAGCTGGAGGGTCAGTGTGGGAACAGGATTTGGAGGGTCAGATGGGATCTGCCACTGTGCCCACACTGTGCCAACCTCCTGCCTCCTCTTCCCTCTCCCTCTTGCTTACCAGCAGTGACCCCCATGTTGGGAAGCCAGCTGAGCAATGCCTCTCCACCCTGTTGACAGCTACTGACTAATAGCTATTGATAGCCATATGCTCCATTAATTTTCAATCATAGACTATTTTAATTGTCCTGCGCATTATGTGGGTGCCAGGCACATTTCAACCGATGTGTGTTTAATTCATTAGTCATGTCAGCAGATTCTATTTTGCCTCCATAAGCCAATTGTTCCGTTCTTAACTCCAAGTTGGAGCAGGTTTCAGAGTTAGGGCACTGAGTGATTTTGACTGTCAATCAGCAGCCATTTAGAGATGCTTGATACTAATTAAGCATATCAGCCTGGATGCCATTCTTCAGTAAGACAAAGGCTTCCTCAGCTTGATAAGGCGCTGTTAGGAGGGGGTTTAAAATTAATTCGTAATTTCCTTTTGTGTTTGTCATGTTTTGTGAAAATGGACTGCCATTCAATTTTTCATAAGCTGTGTGCATGCGGCAGAGGCTTAATTTCAGCCACTGCTCTGACAGGCCTGGGTAGTTTGGTGAACAAATTATGATTACACACGGTGATCGAGCTTCGGATAATTGGAGCGACACACTGAACTATCCAGCGTGCAAATATTAACTGACATCCCCAAAGTCTCTCTGAATCTGCACAATCAGGGGGATTCTGGTTGTCTTATGCAGCTTAACATTTGGGAACGGGCCATTCCTTTAAATATGAACAACTCAGAAATTCTGTCCAAATACTTGGCCATTACAGACATCTCCATCTTCCCAAGAATAATTACAGCAGCTGAATGAATGAGATAATAAATTTAGGTTCTGATGTTTTGACAATTCGTCAAATCCAGAAGGTTATGCCACTTAGTTTACTGAATAATGCAACTAGGAATCGCACACAGACGCAGTAATCATTGCATGGCTGTTTTCCAAAGATGGCAAATCCTTTCTAGAGAACCATGCAGCCTTTGGGTTGTGAATTTCCATGGGCAATTTATGAGTACCAGGGGAAAATGTAAACTCTAAAAGTGCTATTAGTCTGAGATTGATTAAGGCTGCAATCCTGATGCGACTCACCTGGTTGTAAGCCCCATTGAATTCAGGACTTACTTCTGCATAGATATGGGTAGGATTTAAATATATATATCCTGTCAGGCTTTGCAAAAGGAAGAGATCAAAAAGTAAGTGTTCAACTTTATTTGTAACATGAAGAGAGATATGAGGGGAGGGGAGTAGATTGAGACTCCTATAGTGTTTGGTGGACTGTGGAAGGCAGATAGGGGAATGTGAGACAGACCTTTCTTAGCAGTCAAAAGGAGTGTTTGTTTTTATAACTGTTTTCTCCCCACTCCACAAAAGCCTTCCAGATTCTTCTGAGTAAGAACTTCATGAGGTCTTGTTATTGATTACTTCCCGTGGTACCTATGAGCCCTGGTGTGGTTTTGTGCTACACAGGGAAACTATAGTGTGCAAACAACCACAGGTGATTAGTGATCAATGAATTATTTTAGCTGACAAGATGAACGCCAGCAAACATGAATGCTCATGCAGGGGGCTTCTCCGATTCTGTTTTTGTTAAAGACGGGAAAGTGAAAACCCCAGAATGAATCAATATAGCCCGTTGTGTTAGTTTCTCGTTATTAAAAAAAGATGGGGGAGAGCTTCATTTTTTCTCTCCTCATAATTATAAATCTTCATGCAAGTCTCTTGATTTGTTTTGAACAAGGAAGGCAGAGAAAAGCTTTTGCTATTTCCATTCATCCTAATGACCAACATGCAACCAGGCATTGGGAAGAAAAGGAAACTGAAGCTGATGCTGTGTTCATATAAACAGAAACAGTGTGAAGCACTTCTTAGGGATGCTTGAAGAATTCAGTCTTCATGACTTCTGATATGAAATAACCAGATCTTGCATTAATGAGCAGGTTGGAGCTTGGAGTCCCAGTTTCCTTGGTCCTAGCCTAACACACTGCCCACTATATCGTTATATAGTACCATGACTGTACAAAGCTCTTCTAGTAGTGGATGGCATGGTAGCACTCACCTGACCTCCTAGCAGGTGAGTCTCTGCTGCTTCCTGGGCCAGCGAGGAATGAGGTGACAGGGAGGGTGGCGTGGTGAAAACACACCGGCAGAGTCAATCTGGCAACATTGTCAGTGCATTTCCACCACACAGCCCTCCCCGCTTTCCTCCTCCAGGTAAGCAGCAGTGACTCACCTGCTAGGAGGTCATAGAATCATAGAATCATGGAATAGAATCATAGAGTTGGAAGAGACCACAAGGGCCATCGAGTCCAACCCCCTGCCAAGCCGGAAACACCATCAGAGCACTCCTGACATATGGTTGTCAAGCCTCTGCTTAAAGACCTCCAAAGACAGAGACTCCACCACACTCCTTGGCAGCAAATTCCACTGTCAAACAGCTCTTACTGTCAGGAAGTTCTTCCTAATGTTTAGGTGGAATCTTCTTTCTTCTAGTTTGGAACCATTGCTCCGTGTCCGCTTCTCTGGAGCAGCAGAAAACAACCTTTCTCCCTCCTCTATGTGACATCCTTTTATATATTTGAACATGGCTAACATATCAGTTAAGATGTCAGTTAAGCCTCTCTGCATCCCAAAGTCAGTTAAGCCTCTCTGCATCCCACCCCCCCAAAATACCACCCACTAGTGGATACTTCATCTAAGCAAAAATGGAGAGAAAGGTCCCTATCTCCCTATCTTCAGATGTCACCACAACAAAAACGATGGTACCTTGCAAGATAAGGATAACAGCGGCTCCATCACCTCTTTTGAAGGTGGTGTAATCCTGGTGTCCCCTTGGTTTGTTACACCCTTGGATGCTCATGGCAGGTTATTAGCCTGAGAAATTTGTGAGCTTAGTGGCCTGACTTTCCTCGCTCTCACTTGGTGCCGTTGGCAAAAGCCACTTCGCTCTAACAGACCTCCTAGCTTTTTCTAACAAAACCCATTCTGACAGCTGCCACCAGAGCAAGTACTGTGCCTCATCTCCTTTGGGTACCTTAACAATTTTAACAGGGTGAACGCTCCAAGTCAGTAGGGCACCTTACGCTTTACAAGCCTAAATGTAGCTCATTCTAATGACACCTGCAGTTTAATTACTATAATAAAATAAAATGTAATCAGATTTTGATCCATGTGGCACATGAAATAAACTCAGTTAAATATACTGCAGACATATATTTAACTGCATTGTTATTTGTTTTCCTGGGCTCACTTTTAAACTTGGGCAAATAAAATTCTTTTCTTGCATTAATGGCTGGTTGGTTAAGTAAATTCATTTTTATTAGCTCCTGCATTGAAGCTTTGGCAAGTGCATTAAGTGGCAAGAACGAGCAGTTCCCCAAGCCAGACACAATATATTTGCCTATTTAATAGTCAATCCGGCCCTAAAAATTGGGTTAATAAGCCAAGCTAACAAAATAACCCAGTGAATCCAGACATGCATTCTCTGGACATGTTAATCATTACTGAAAAGTCCCGGGGTACCATCCATAGAGTGTCACGTCTGGTCCAGTGAAGCTGAAATGAATCAAAGGGGTGCATGAGAAGGGCTTTGTAAGCAGCTTTACTCCTGATTTTATTTTGAGCTGCAATTTTAAGCTGCTGATTCATAGACTAGGATGTGGGGCCTCACTGAAAAAACAAACAAACCTTCCTACATAATGAGGAAGGACTACAAAAGCACAATTTATGGGGAACCAAGTCAGTTGGGGAGGGGGCATATAAATAATAAAATTATTGCAATAATATTTTATTGAGTTTTCAAAAGTTTAACATGCATGCTTCAATCTATCTCCTGATTGGACTACTGCAATGCGCTCTACGTGGGGCTACCTTTGAAGGTGACCCAGAAACTACAACTAATCGAGAATGCGGCAGCTAGATAGGTGACTGGGGGCGGTCACCGAGATCACATAACAGCAATCCTGAAAGACCTACATTGGCTCCCAGTACGTTTCCGAGCACAATTCAAAGTGTTGGTGTTGACCTTTAAAGCCCTAAACAGCCTTGGCCCAGTATACCTGAAGGAGCGTCTCCACCCCCATCGTTCTGCCCGGACACTGAGGTCCAGCACCAGGGCCTTCTGGCAGCTCCCTCCCTGTGAGAAGCAAAGCTACAGGGAACCAGGCAGAGGGCCTTCCCGGTAGTGGCACCCGCCCTGTGGAACGCCCTCCCACCAGATGTCAAAGACATAAACAACTACTTGACATTTAGAAGACATCTGAAGGCAGCCCTATTCAGGGAAGTTTTTAATGTGTGACATTTTAATGTATTTTTAATCTTTGTTGGAAGCCGCCCAGAGTGCCCGGAGAAAAACCAGCCAGATGGGTGGGGTACAAATAATAATGAATTACAGTGGTGCCTCACAAGATGAAATTAATCTGTTCCGTGAGTCTCTTTGTATAGCGGTTTTTTCGTCTTGCGAAGCAAGCCCATTGACAGCTTAGCGGATTAGCGCTATTAGCGGTTTAGCGGCTTTTAGCGGCTTATCAGCTTAGCGGATCAGCTGATAAGCGGCTTAGCGGCTTAGAAAAAGGGGGGGGGAAACCCGCAGGAACTCGCAAGACATTTTCATCTTGCGAAGCAAGCCCATAGGGAAATTCGTTTTGTGAAGTGTCTCCAAAATGGAAAACCCTTTCGTCTAGCGGGTTTTCCGTCTTGCGAGGCGTTCATCTTGCGGGGCACCACTGTATTATTATTATTATTATTATTATTATTATTATTATTATTAATTTATCTTTCCATTTTCCATGGTGTTTTACTTTCTCCCTCTCTGCTGTACAATGCCTTCTGCTTCTTATACCATCTGTCATGGATGCTTTAGCATTGCAGGAGGTTGAACTAGACCCTTGGGGTCCCTTCTGACTCTACAATTCGATGGTTCTATGATCACTTCAATACTATAGTCTCTAATTCCTTCTTACTATGTGGTCTCAGGGGGCACTGATTTGCCCTCCCCTTTGAGGGGACACATCACATGATATACCCTGCCCCCACACAGTGCACGAGTGCTTGCACGCCAGGTTATGTGTGTCTCACCCTTGCTGGCATTCGTACACTAGATGGGGAATTGGGAGCACGGAGCTGGGCTCCACGCTTGGCCTCCTCCTTTCCACAGCATGCACTGGGGAGGGCAGGATATTTCGAGGGTGATCTTTGCCCTCACACATCCTAGCCCCCTCCTGGCTCCTGGCAGGGGGCACACAGAGCCGCTTGTGCCCCCTATAGCTGGTGCCACTGTGTGGTCTGGTTCTGACTTAATGCTTTTTCATTATCAGACTATGGTCTCATCAGCACCATACACTTAAAGCAATATCATGCCACTTCAAACAGCCATGGCTTCTCCTGAAAGAATCCAGCTAAGTTGTTAGGAGACCCCTATCCCCCTCAAAGAATTACAACCTCCAGAATAGTTTAACAGTCTTCTTCCCAGACCCAAGGAATCATGGCACAAATTTCATGAATACACCGAGAAAAGAGGATACATGGAAGGGACAACAGTGCTTAAGAGCCTGTTCCTATTCCGCTAAGTGGGACGGCTTCTCCTTGTATGGTTCTGATAATGTTAAGTTCCGTGGTCCTGTGTCTGTGAGAAGCCAGAATAACATGGCTTGGGCAGTTATCATTCCATAAGGGCCGACATTGATGCCGAAATCCAGCATCGCCTGAGCTCTGTGAATGCGGCTTTCTCCCGATTGAAGGGCAGAGTGTTTGACACTCGCAGGGAAACCAAAATGCTTGTTTACAAAGCTATTGTACTACCAACCTTACTGTATGCTTGTGAAACATGGACCACTTATAAACACCATCTCCAACTCCTCGAAAGATTCCACCAACGGTGACTCTGAAAATTTTTACACATCACTTGGGAAGACAGGCGAACTAATGCCAGCGTACTGGAAGAAGCAAAGATCAGCAGTGTTGAAGCAATGATTCTTCAACATCAACTTTGTTGGACTGGTCATGTTGTGCGGATGCCTGATTATCATCTTCCAAAGCAACTACTCTATCCCGAACTTTAAAATGGAAAGTGTGATGCTGGTGGTCAACAAAAGAGGTTTAAAGATTCTTTCAAGGCAAATTTTAAAAATATAGTATAAACACCAACAATTGGGAAACACTTGCCTGCGAGCAAGGATGCAAGGGAGAAACGTGCTAAGAGGAAGGCACGCTTGGCAAACCCTCACCGTGATCAACTCCCACCTGGAAACCAATGTCCCCACTGTAGAAGGACGTGGGAATCCAGAATTGGCCTCCACAGTCACCTACGGACTCATTGTTAAAACGGTGTTTATGGAAGACAATCTTACTTGGCTATGAGTGATCGCGGAAGGAAGGAAGGAAGGAAGGAAGGAAGGAAGGAAGGAAGGAAGGAAGGAAGAACATGGCTTGGTTACCTTCTAAGGAAGTTGCCATGGACCTGAAAAGTATTGCAACCACCTTCCTGAAGTTTTGGAACATAGTGACCTGAACTCACCAATAAAATAACATAAAATAATTGCATCCGTAGGATAACAGAACACATTTTTTTAAGCAAAGAAAAAGTTCTATTTTGTGACACATCACATGGTGGTAATAACATAAAGCAGTAACAAGAGCACAAATTTTCTGGGCTATAGCTGCACTGAGGAGAGCAAAGTCTCTCTCAAGGCTATAACATCATTACAGGAATGACATAACAGAACTGTGCACATACCTTAAAGGCTTGCAAGAATGATAGATGCAACGTGCTAATTCCTGACGGCTAAGGAATGTTATTGCACCGTAAAGGTCATTTCTTCAATCTTGTGGAAGATCCTCAGATGAGAATGGCAATTTGGAAACTTTAGTTACACACTACAAGGGGCGGGGGGGGGAGAGGATCTCAAGGACTTGGTATTCTCAAGGTTTCACATCTGCATAAAGGAAATATTAATTGGAAACCTATTTACAACACAAAAGCTAATAATGCAATTATTATTTTCTTTTGAGAAAAGAAGTGTCCTCAGCTTATCTTACACTTGAAGATAAAATGCACATTTTACTCACGTGGGTGCTAATTCGTTATTTGGTATTGGGGGGGGGAGCTAGATTGATAAAGAATGATGTCTTTATTAATCATTTTATCAATCTGAGAGGGGTGTTATTGTTATTGTTTGTTATTATGGTGCACAATTTTGTGTTTTTCTTTTGCAAAGTGCCCCGTGACCCTTGGATGAAGGACAGTATAGAAATTTAACATAAATAAATGAAATGTGGCCTATGTGCATTCTCCTCTATTTAAAAAAAATGATGAAAAACCTACATCAGGGTAATTGAATTCAGTGACATTTAAAAATCACCAAAAATAAATATATCAGGAAATCCCCATGATTATTCTTACTTCTTGCATAACTCTTCTGCAAATCATGTAGCAAGGGCTACTGTTAAGTGATGCTTTGGGGGAGGGGGGTCCCATGTGGATTCTTATTTTAAATTCATTTTTCTCTCACTAGTTCCATACATATGCTGTCAGGCTGGTGTGTTTCTCCCTCATGTGTGAATGTGTTGTTGATTCTACTGTGAAGGCTGTGGAAAGTGGATTCATGCCTTCACCCAATCCGCCCCTGGCAAACCCCCTCTTACCCTCACCAAACTTTGGTGCTCTGATATTGGTAAGACAACAACTGTAGAGATTTCCATGGTGGCAGCAAAGGTTCTCATAAAATATCTCTCTCTGTGTGAGGGTGGACATCCCTCACTCTTACCTTGTCCTCAGTGAGGAGGATCCAAAACATATAATGGCCTCTGTAACACCCTCTCAAGGACTATAGTCTTGCAATCTGAATTAGTTTAGCTTAGTATCCAAGCTAGTATGCTGTGTCAGGAGTTCAGCCTACACTCGAGTAGGACCCTGGCAGAGACACATGCCCGACTGGCATGTTCCCTCTCTCCTGGTTGATCAGGAGCTTCATAAGCTTTCTTCTGCCTGAACATCACAGCAACCGATGCCAACCAACACCAGCACACTTAGGGATCCACAGAGTTTGCGCAGCTTGCATAACAGACCTCAACAACTCAGCATTTTGGCTAATCTACTTTATTTACATATAAACACACATGGAGCACTGCAACATGGCTCCCTCTCTCTCTAGCATCAGACAGCAAAGAAAAAAAGGACAAAGGACAATAGTCCCACTTAACGGAACACAGCAACACAAACATCCTGTCTCCGCTCTGTGGAGTCAAAACATACACCGTCATGTGGAAGACAACAATCCTATGACTGCAATCATGGAGCAGGAATACTAACATGCTGTAGTCTCAGAAGTCCTTAAAAGCCCCTGAGTTGGGAGTTGGGGGAGGGCTGTACTTTAGTGGCAGAGCATCTGCTTTGCATGCAGAAGGTCCCAGGTTCGAAACCTGGCATCTCCAGGTAGGATGAAATGCCCCCTACCTCATAGGAAACTGCCCTATACCAATTCGTACCATTGATCCCCCTAGCACAATATTGTCTCCAGTGATGGGGTTCAGATAGGAATCTTTCCTAGCTTTACTTGGAAATGCCTGGGATGGAAACTGGGACCTCCTGCGTGCAAAACATGCTCTACCTCTGAGCTATGGCTCTTTGCAAGGTCCGTCCCTTTACTCTCCTCCTGTAGCATGGATAGAACCGGCCATGTCTTGGCTGAGAGGCAACAGCTCTTCCCAGTCAGCTAGCTAGCCAGGTTTCTTCTGAAGCCACCTTTGCCATGCACATAGGGTGTACCACGTCATGAATGTAATTTGAATAGGGGCCTCCAATGTAAAAAATGTGTATCTGTTTTTGCTGGCCCGGATGTGGAAGGATATGAGATGCTCTGAGTCCATCACACAGAACTGCTAGCATCATTTGGCTGGAAGTAGGCCTTGAAAGAGTTCTCGGCAATTGGTTGGGGAGTTACGAGCCTTCAGGACTTCATTCTCTTCCAGTCCTCTGATGCGCACTGGCTTAGATCCAGTAAGCCCATTTCTTCCTCAAACGCCAAAGGCAAGCTAGTACCCACTGTGCAATTTCATAAAGATTTCTTCCCCTCTTTCAACAGCTGTGGCATCCACAGCAAAGAATTACAAGGTACACCTCAGGGGAAACCTATTGTGAGCCAAGCCATCTGAAAAATGAAAAATGCAGGTGGAGTGTGTGTTACTGAAAGACTAGCGAGGGTTTCGTTCCTGAAATGAAATGTGCACAGGTTGACTTTGGGGCACAGGGACATAGGAAGCTGCATTGTAGTGAATCAGATAATGGGTCCATCTAGTTCAGCATTGTCCACGCAGACAGGAAGCAGCACTCCAGGGGTTCAGGCAAGAAGTCTTTTCCAGTTGTACCTGGAGATGATGGGGACTATGATTATTTATTCTCATCCTTCCCCAGAAGGAGCTCGGGGCAGGAAAAACATCAACATTATTTTTTAAAAAAGTATTCTAAAAACAGTTTAAAACATTCTAAATGTGGTTAAAAAGATTCTCCAAACAACTGATATCTGGGTTGCCAGAAACACTAGCTTTCGGCCATCAAACGTCTGGATAAACAGGAAGGTTTTTAAAATTCCTCCTGAAAGTCAATACAGTGGTACCTTGGAAGTTGAACAGAAGTCCAAATCATTCAGGAACTAGCAGCCAATCGGAAGCCACAAAAGTCATGTCAGACGTTCGGGTTCCAAAGAACGTTCGAAAACCACTTCCGGTTTTTGATTGTTCAGGAGCCAAAACATTCGAATCCCAAGGAGTTTGAAAAGCAAGGTACGACTGTACTGAGAGAGGAAGACCCACCTGGCCTGGGAAGGCATTCCACAAACAGGGAACTGCCACTGGAAAGGCTCTGTCCCAGGTCAACATCCAGTAGGAAGCTCCCAGTGGTGGCACCACGAACAAGGCCTCATCTGATGATCAGAAGTCCACAGTGGTTGATGTTAGGAAATGTCCTCTTTTAGGTCTTTGGGTCCCAAGGCATTTAGGGCTGTCCATGCCAGTGGCCAACATTTTGAATTGGGCTTCCTAGTTCATGGGCAGCCAGAGCAGCATACTCTTCTACTGAGCTACATCTCTACTATGAGGAGGTATTTTGGCTTAAGGTATGATGAATGTTTAAGTTCCTTTAAAAATCAGGATAGCGTTACATTCAGGTTTTCATCTGAAAACATGGCCAGGCCTCCCCGCACCACACACCTCTTTTGCTTTGTCTCCTCCTGAGCCCTATTTTCTTAGCCTATGCGAAAGAGCCTTCCACCTACTTTTATTCCATTATCCTAAGTACTTAAATTTCATTTTCAATGAAGCAGGACTTAATGAATATTTATGAATAGGCCCCGCCGTGTTCACTCAATGGGTAACTTCCCCCTCGCAGCAGGCCACAGCTTTACATTATGCCTCTTATTACTAAAATGTTAGCCACACAAATCGATGTCACGAAGAGGAAAATAAGAAAATAACAGCTTCTCTCCTGCAAATTTAACACTTTCATCTGAGGAGTTTCAGGCACCGCAGGGTCTCTCCTGTCCTTGGAGCAGCACCCAGATTACACTTCTGAAATGTGAGCTGTAAAGATATAAAGATCTTTTGTAACATCCCAGTTACAAAGAGTTTTATGTCTGTAGCTTCTGAACTAGCTATTTCAAGATGCCATGGAAAAAAGTGATCTTGGAGAATTCATTGGGATTGGATGTTATGTGCTTGCACTCCTTGCTAAAAGTGAAACCTTGCACTCAGTGAAGGCTGGTTCATTATGAAAACAGGGTGCGGCCAACCTCAGTCTGCTCTCAGCCAGAGCCATACACACCCCTTTCTACTTACAAACAGTTCAGGGGGTGGCCATTTGCCTAAGTGTTGCCCTTGCAGAAATCAGCAGGGAAGAGGACTGGGACAAAACTAGAGTTGGTTGCCTCAATCTGTCATTGATTCTGGATCCAACCACTGTTGGTCTCCCTGGCTTCTGATCTTCCACACCCAATGAGAAACAGCCAGCAATGCATGCAGTATAACTGATACTGTATCTGATAGGGTATCCCTGGGGACCATTACTTGGGAAGACAGAATTCAGAAAGAAATCGTCCACATTCTTGAATTCCTGGGTGGGGTGGGGAAGATTTTGTCTTGGAGTATTGGGGCTGGGAGAAGTGGAGCAGGGTGGAATAAATATTTATTGTCTGAAAACCAGGTTTGAAACCTGAATGGCCCACAAAAAATGTAAGACAATGACTATCTATTTAGAATCGTAAGAGTTGAAAGAGACCGCAAGGGTGATCTTGTCCAACCCCCATGCAATAGGGAATATGTAATATCAAACAGGCAGATGGAAATATTTCACTTTTCTTTCTTTCCATGTTACCACAAGGAATGTAAAACCAGAAACACTTGGTGCTTTGATCATATTTTAGGATCGAAACATTTCATGTGCAATTTTATAGTCTTCTTGGCACTAGATGTTAGGAGCACTGCCCTCTTTCATGGCTTGCATCTTGAAGAGTTGCAGTTGTATACAGATTAATGTTCTCAGGTTCCAAAAAAACTATTGGCAGTAGAAACTTAAATTTCCCTCCCCTTTTCAAAGTTGTTCATGCAATACATTGGTATTTGCATAGCATGTCCTAACCTACAAGTCACGTTTGGGATCTACCACAGACTTCCTTTTCTATTATGTGACCCGAGTCCATCCATGTTTAGACAGAGGGGGCCACTACATTTGGTTTAGCGCCCAGGCTGTCCAGGAAAGACCTAAATGAGCATCAATGAAAATATAAATAAAATATTAGTGTCAACAGAAATGTATGGCTATTTGTAAATTAGCCCATAAAATAATTTGCATAAGTGCATTTAAAAAAAGAAAGACCAAGCTCTATAAAACTTTTTAGCAATGCCTCATTTACCCGTAAGATACTGCAGCTTTTATGGCTGAATCCCGCTGTACTACCGCAGACAACAGATGGCACTTGCAGAATCATAATCAGGTAGCAAACTAATTAGTTATTATTGGGTGGCATAATTTATTTATTTCAGATTCATAATCTGTCCTGTCCGCTAAAACCTGCTTGGCCTCATAGCGATCTGTGTAAGGTAGGAAAGCGTTTACCTACTGAAAGTCATGGAGAACAGTCCTTGAGGGATCGTTCCATTCTAGTCAGTGAGTTTACTTCCTCTGTTTCTAACTACTGTATAAAGTGGTTCTCCTGGGCCTGATTCTCACATTATGTTTGGATCGGTGCCCCTTTGTAGTCCCATTTCCAGACAACTGGGGGGGGGGGTTCTGATGAGGACTGAATTCTCATGGGGTTAATATGTCTGGGGGCACAAACTGCACTGAGCAGCGCAAGAGAGAAATATTTTCCGGATTAACTAATCTGAAATAAAGACCAGCCTGCTGCAGACTTCACCATGGCTACTTCAGATTAGAATTCCCAATCCTATATAAATCTACTCAGAAGTCAGGGCTATGCTGAAATGAGTTGTACAAATACCCCCCCCCTTTTTTTTGTACAACACACTAATATAGTTACAGTTCTGAAAAGCAAGTGATAGTAATTCCTTTCAGACTTTAGTATAAGATACACTGGGAAGGTAAGAAAGCATAATTTTCCGTTCTGCCCAGAAATCACCACATGCAGCATTTTACCCATTCTGCCACATTTCATCTTCTGCCCAAAACCTAAGCTGTTCTTCTCACTTCCCACCGTGACAAAGTTATGCAATTTACATAATCTACAGAATTAATTCCATAAATCACTCTGCCATTAGATTATTCTACCCCATTCACTTCTGCACAAAGGAAATGCAATGCAAAGGGCAGGGGGGAATCACCAGTTACATATCATTTGCGAACTGAAAACAGCCGCAAATATTGAGAAGCCGTCTCAGCGTTACGTCGAGAGCTTATGGTTTGTTTTGCCCACCCCCCCAAAAAAAACTAGTTCAGGAAATTAAGAACAAACCTTGCCTTCATATGATGGTTTGTCAGCAGTGAAACAAACCATAATCATTAGTTTGGATATAATGCCAGGGCCATCTTTTGTATATGCGCCACAGGGGTGCAAAGATCCGCCCAGCGTTCCCCCCCCCAAAAAAAATTTAGTTTAGCCCCCAAATTAACTTTTTTATGCTTATGTCAGACACCACACTTATGCCTTATCTCTTGTTTACAAAAGAAGGGAGGAGAAAGAAACAAAAATTTTTTATTTGCTCATTTATGTGCTTAGCATTCATCGTAATATGAAGGAAAAGTGCAGCTCACAGAATTCACAGTGTCTGCTCTAGGCACTTTTTTTGCGGAAATGGAAAACTAAAACCGCACGCTGAAACACATGTGTAGTAGAAAGCCCTAAGTACAGTGGTGCCCCGCAAGACGAATGCCTCGCAAGACGGAAAACCCGCAAGACGAAAGGGTTTTCCGTTTGCGAGTTGCTTCACAAGACGAATTTCCCTATGGGCTTGCTTCGCAAGAAGAAAGCCCATAGGGAAATCTCCGGGGACCTCTTTTAAATGCTGGCGGTGGGGAGCAAAGCCTTTCCCCCCCCCTCCGGCCTTCAGAAGAGGTCCAGGAAGGCCGGCGGGGGCCGAAAGGCTTTGCTCCCCACCGCCAGCATTTTAAAAGCGGTCCGGGATAGCAGGGAAGCGTTTCTCCGCTATCCCGGACGGCTTTTGAAGGCTTTTGAAGAGGTCCTGGACCTCTTCTGAAGGCTGGCGGGGGGCGAAAGTGTTTGCTCCCCCCCGCCTGCCTTCCCGGGGGCTTTAAAATCGCCCCGGGACAGCAGAGAAGTCCGCTGTCCGGGGCGATCTTAAAATGCTGGCGGGCGGCAGCGAAGCCTTCGCTGCCGCCTGCCAGCATTTTAAAAAACCCTGGGACAGCGGAGAAGTCCTCTGCTGTCCCGGGGTTTTTTAAAATGCTGGGGGTGGGAAGAAAAGCCCTTGTCCCCCCCCCCCAGCCTTCAGAAGAGGTCGGGGGACACACTGTCCCCGGACCTGGTCTGAAGGCGGTTTCCATAGGAACGCATTGATTGATTTTCAATGCATTCCTATGGGAAACCGTGCTTCGCAAGACGAAAAACTCGCAAGACGAAAAAACTTGCGGAACGAATTAATTTCGTCTTGCGAGGCACCACTGTAGTAAGTAGTTAGTCAAAGAAAATGTTGACAATTAGTGAAAATAAACATTTTTTTACGATTTCTCTAAACGAATTTGAACTGTAAGTGATGAAATTAAAACACAATTTGCAATGTTTCCCTCGCGGCCCCTTTGACACGACTGATCTTGCGCCGCCTGCCTGCCTGCTGCCGGCGCGAGATCAGTCATGTCAAAGAGGCTGCTGACCCCGCTGCCGCATAACAGCTCAATACAATATGTAACATAATCTGAGGTGGTTTCAGTGGCGGGCACTTGGCGCCCCCCAGAATTTGGTGCCTGGGTGCCCCGCACCCCTTGTACCCCCGGTAAAGATGGCCCTGTGTAATGCTAAGCCAAGCATTTTATGGTTTGTTCCCATGCATGCACAGACTAATTTGCTTAACCATGTACAGTGGTACCTTGGGTTACATACGCTTCAGGTTACATATGCTTCAGGTTACATACACTTCAGGTTATAGACTCTGCTAACCCAGAAATAGTACCATGGGTTAAGAACTTTGCTTCAGGACGAGAACAGAAATCATGCAGCGGCAGCGGTAGGCCCCATTAGCTAAAATGTTATCTCAGGTTAAGAACAGTTTCAGGTTAAGAATGGACCTCCGGAATGAATTAAGTACGTAACCAGAGGTACCACTGTATATGGCTTAGCGTGGGATCCAAATGAGGCCACTGGACCTCTCAAGGTCTCCTCGTTGTGTTATTGCTATTGTTGTTTTAAGCAGGTCTCTGTGTTGTAGCTGTCTCCCTGAGTTAATGCCCTCCGCAACTGGAAAAATTCCTAAGCAGGGCTAATAACAGTTTTACGGGATGGATTTAAATTAGGAAAATGGTGCAGATAGAAGATCTGACCCCACCCCACCCCTTCTGCGAGTGCAGTCCTGACCCATTTCAGTCTACCCCCACCACACCCCCAGCCGCAGACCCTGTGGTTGATTTTTCTATCGGAAATAGACAGTGAAATTTGATTACATATCTCCTATATCTCTTCCAGCTTGGCCCTGAAATTAAGCAACTGATAACACAAATCACTCTGGTGGCAAACAGAATATAATCACGCAACTAACATATTGAATTACATCATTTTACCAAACAGATCGTCCGCATTCAACAAGAATGAAAGTCACATTGTTGGAGTGGTATCTCAGATTTAAAATCTGCAGGCTGTGTGCGGGGAGAAAGAGAGAGATTGCTGGAGAACGCTGTGTAAAAAAGACATCCTTAATTCAAGGGACAGAAGCTTAAAGAGAAAATGAGTACTGAACACAATGCCAATCCTTTTTTTCTTTCTGAAATCTAAGGAGAGGAATAACCTACTTCGAAGAAAACAACTTCTTGGAATAAAAGTACCATCCCTGCAGGTAAATTTCAGCAGCCTGCTAATGCGACCTGTATGAAACACTCTGTTCAAAATTACAATCAATAGTTCACATTGTCCTTTTCTACCACCATGTCCCTCAGTACCGAACTGTTTTCATTGCTTCATGAACCTTCAAGCAAACATCTTCAACCATCAATTGCTCAATTTATAGAATTTGTTTGGATGCTTTCCCCTTTTATCACACTACCTCAGGCCACCGGGACAAAAACCCTATACCTGCTTACTTGGGAGCAAGCCACACTGAAATCCTTGGGTGAATACTTCTGAACTGGACAGCACTGTATCAGGAAATGTTTTTTTAAGGAACCACGAGCCGGGGTCCCTTCACATGGCCAAGTCAAAATGCAAAGGTCAGTGTTACACCAGAAGACAACTTACAATTCAACGCACTTTGGCCATTCCATAATTTCATCTGCTTTGGGGAGTTCCGCAACAGCACAATGTTGTTGTTGTTGTTATTTAGTCGTTTAGTCATGTCTGACTCTTCGTGACCCCATGGACCAGAGCACGCCAGGCACAAACCTATCCATCCTTAAGGAAATCACGAAGAGTCGCACACGACTAAACGACTAAACAACAACAATGGTTATAAAAAAATGTTTTTTCCATGAACATAACACTATCCACAATGAAGGGTGTGTGTGTGAGAGACAGGAAGACTGAGTGTAAGAACCTGTGGGCTTCTTCTGATATCCTAACCATAATTGTGGGATTCGGCAGTGTTGCATATGCACATACATACAATTCTGACAGAGTGAATGCAGCACAAATTCATGTAGACTGGCCCTGTTTTGGCCAAGAAGCAACACCCTTATGCAGTGTCAGAATCCAAGCCCTGAACATTCCATCAGATGTCAAGGAGATAAGTAACTATATAACCTTTAGAAGGCAGCCCTGTATAGGGAAGCTTTATAATGTTTATTATTATTTTATAAGTTAGGAGCCACCCAGAGTGGCTGGGGCAACCCAATCAGATGGGCAAATTATTATTATTATTATTATTATTATTATTATTATTATTATTATTATGTGTCTCCCTTAGAGATGGGTGGATCTGTCAATTTTGGTTCCCTCTGTTTCTCATTTTTCCAGTATTAAATCGAGTTCTCTGCATTTCTGCAGCAATTTGCATTTTTTTAAACAACAACAACAACAACAACACTCATGAAAATATTTGATTATTTAAGGGTGAATTAAGAGAAACCCATGGTTTCTATGCAACATTGTCTAATATATAAAAAAAAGATGGAAAATACATTTCCCCTAATATAATACATTTTTGTGTGTTACTTTCACCAGCGGATACATTGTATGTACACTTTAGTCCAATAAATGGATTTTTGTACACATTGCTTGCCTGGACAGCTGCATTGTAAAATTAGGGAAGTGTGAATTCTGAAGGATGGCTGTGCCTTGGTTTGCACATTGTTTTGGGAAGTGTGGATTTGGTAGGCTTTCGCTTAAAAGTGAACTCAATTGAAAATATCCCTCATCTCCACTGCTCTAGTTAAGTGCTTTCCTGTGACCCAACAAGCTGAATGGTGCCCCCAGTGATTTCAGGACTTCCAAATTTGCAACCAAGTCCTTTCGAAATAGGAAGCATAAGGGGGAAATTGTACCATGAACAATGATATCATCTTCATTGCTTAATCAGGATCGTTTTAACACGTTAAATATTCGGGGGGGGGGGCGGGAGAGCGAGAGATGGAAAAGTTAATTTTAAGCACTTACTGTCAGCAAGGCTGCATAAAGCATCTTGTTGAGATAAGGGAAAGATTCCTTTTCAGAACACTGCCCTCGAGACATTTGATTTAATGGATTACTCTATTAAACCGAGTTTCTAAACATCTATCTTCCGAGCCCGCGATTTCTCCCGCGCATAATATGCAGACATTTATTTGTGTTGCAGAGTCGTATTTCCTACCTGACAACTCCCCTGGAATACCTTCCACTCCTCCGCTTGCACAACTCTCGGCACCTTTCAAACTTAAAACCATCCGAGGAGTGGCAAGTACAGTGCCAGCAGCTCTGCTGGGGGTTCCCGCCGTCCTTGTTAAAGACAGGAACCGAACAGTATTTCCACCCCAACAGCCCCAGGCGATGCCTGGAAAAACTTCAGGCCATACGTCGCTGAATTATTTATCAGAAGTTACTATGCAAACACGGACTAAATAATTCTCTTTGAGCTTCTTGCGGTAAACATGGAAACTAAAGGCAAACTGCCTATATGCTGTCTGCATTCTTTAACCACCCTTCCTGGCAAACAAATCCTATTTCCCCCGTCCCCCACTGGAAATGCATACTTCGACTTGAGGTAAGAAACAGGCAACGGGTGTGTGGCCTGGCTAGTTTCTCCGCTGGTCTGTGTGTACAACAGGTCTTGAACTGATTATGTGAAAGATACTAGGCAGTGTTGTTGCTTTATTCAGGAACTGGCACTGTTACAGGTGCTACGTAATACCTGTTCCACACTAAACAGCTTCGGCCATGTATACCTGAAGGAGTGCCTCCAACCCGCATTTTTCAGCCCAGACACTGAGATCCAGCTCCCTGCAAAGGAATCTCAACTGAAGCATTTATGACAGATGGCCATCCCAAACTCTGCTTAGAAACTTCCAGGGAAGGAGAGTCCGCTACTTTCCTACTCTTCTGACAGCTCTTACTGTCAGAAAGTTATCCCTGATTTTCAGTTGGAATCTCCTTTCTTATAACTTGAAGCCATTGGTTCGGTACCTACACTCCCAGACAGGAGGAAACAAGCTTGCTCCATCTTCCCTTGCTCTTTAGATATTTGATATCTTGCTCTTTAGGACGCGGGCAGCGCTGTGGGTTAAACCACAGAGCCTAGGACTTGATCAGAAGGTTGGCGGTTCGAATCCCCGTGACGGGGCGAGCTCCCGTTGCTTGGTCCCTGCTCCTGCCAACCTAGCAGTTCGAAAGCACGTCAAAGTGCAAGTAGATAAATAGGTAAGGGAAGGTAAATGGCATTTCCGTGTGCTGCTCTGGTTCTCCAGAAGCGGCTTAGTCATGCTGGCCACATGACCCGGAGGCTGTACGCCGGCTCCCTCGGCCAATAAAGCGAGATGAGCGCCGCAACCCCAGAGTCGGCCGCGACTGGACCTAATGGTCAGGGGTCCCTTTACCTTTATCTTGCTCTTTAGATATTTGAAGATGGCTTTTGTATCTCCTCTCACTCCTCTTATCCAGGCTATACATACCCAGCTACTTCAACCGTTCCTCATTCGGCTGGGTTTCCTTGATCATCATGGAAACATCCCTGCTGGTCAATATCCTTCTTAAATGGTGGTGCCCAGAACTGGACAAAGTACTCCAGGGCCTTCTGGTAGTTCCCTCGTTGTGAGAAGTGAGGTTTCGGGGAACCAGGCAGAGGGCTTTTTCAGAAGTCGCCAATGCTGGGATGAGTTGCTCTGACTGATTTGTCTCCACTACTTGAGCAGCGAGAAATAAACAACTTGTGCAGGTGCCTTGTGTGTGTGCTGTGCTTGTTTTACAGTTGTCTGTGATCCTCTTTCACTTGTTTAGTAGGGTGCCCAGGCCAGCTGTCTGAGATTGCAGCTTATGTCCCCCAGCAGCTTCCACCATTTCAAGTGGTTAGGTATACAGCACAGCATCTGGCCCTGAGCATGCATACAAGAGGCTTCATGTGAGAAAGCAACGGTGTACATTTCAATAGCTGCAAGGACATTAGCCAAGCTGAATCAGTTTTTGGCATAGCATCTGCAGGGAATTGGACCAGAAATACCTTTCAACTCTGCCATTCTATGATGGCTTCCATTCTCCACAACTGTCAGTGAAGGAGGTGGGATATCTAAGTATAATGCAATCATCAGTGTGAGATCTGGATGTTGGCCTAATGCTGGGGGAAAAGAAATCATGAAACAGACTGAAAATGGTCAGATCAAAAGTTTTCTATGCTATTGTTCCAGAATTGTGTGAAATGGATTGCAAATCTGTGATGGTTTCTAAAATAGGGAAAATGGATATAATATAAGTTAAACATTTTCTCGATTAAGCAGCGAGGATCACCTTATCCCTGTTCTATAATACTCATTTAATTCTGATGCAAAGGCTGGATCTAGACACATCAAAAAAGGCATTTCAGGAAAAACATGTTGTAAACATAGTGGAAAATCACACTGGCAAGAGATGGAACTCCACAGCACCATCTGGTGTCACAGTGTTATAACGCATATAAAGCGCTTTTTCTTTACTAATGTAGCAGAATCCATAAGTAATTTATTCCTAAGTGTGTATGTATATGACGTTTTGTTTGAGGAAGAAAGCGGGGAGGAGAATGAGAAAAAGGTTTTTAAAACTTGGGTTTGTTATACTCAAACCAAAGCGTCTGATGTGCCATAGATAAGGGAGAAATTGTGATAAATTGCTGGGAGCAGAACAATTCCTGGACACAGAAAAGATAAAACAATCATTTGTAGCTTTCTAAACTAAACATGATTCTACCTTTATCACTTCACATTACTTGTAAAGCGGAATGTAAAATTGGAGTTACAGTGGACTGAAGTGAGCTCCCCGTGAGGGATGGAGAATGCTTTTCGGTTTCTTCAAACTTAAACCTATTTGGGAACCTATGCATGTGTTGCTTTTAAGCATGGCAAGGCAAAATTGCCCGCTGGTGTACTTGGTGGGAAATGGAAACTGTGGGACTTTACCATGAGAGAAAGATGATGAGAGAGGCGGAGAGAATGGTGTTGCTTTGTTCTTCAGCTCAGTGTTTGAGTTGGCAGGTCCAAGCATTGGGGGGCATAATATGTTGGGGTTGGACTCGATGGCCCTTGTGGTCTCTTCCAACTCTATGATTCTATGATGTGTATGCAAAAGTTCCCAGGTTTGATCCACAACATTTCCAGAGATTGTATGCATGGAGAAATCTGTCCTTGTTGGTTTCCTGGCTTCTCATTCTTCCAGTTAAATTCAGTTATCCACATTTCCACATCAGTCTGTGATCTTTTTAAAGAAATCCTCATGAAAAGTCATCAGCATTTGAGTGTGAATTTCTAGCAATACTTTTGTATATCCAATTTCTCCTGATATAGTTTTGCAAAGCATTTCCCAACAATATACTGTATTTTTGTATGTTATTTTCACGAATATGTTCATTTTATGCACACCCTAGCACACTCGTTTTTGTGCACATTGCTTGGCTAGAGAATGACATTGCAAAATGGGGATAAATTTGAATTTTGTAGTATGGCTGTGTTTCAGTTCGTGCATTGATTAGGAAATTATGAATTAGGTCAGCTCACTTTTGACTGAGAATGAAAACTGCTTTCTTCCCCAATACAGTGGTACCTTGGAAGTTAAACGGAATCCTTTCTGGAAATCCGTTCGACTTCCAAAACGTTCGGAAACCAAGGCGCTGTTTCCGATTTGCTACAGAATGCTCCTGCAGCCAATTGGAAGCCGCAGAAGCCCTGCCGGACGTTCAGGTTCGAAAGACCATTTGCAAACTGGAACACTCATTTCCGGGTTTGCGGTATTCGGGAGCCAAAACGGACGAGTACCAAGGCATTTGGGATCCAAGGTACAACTGTACTAGGTTTGGCTCAGGGCTGGCCCAAGACCTTTGGGCACATGAGGCGAGATGTGTCACTAACACTTCCCCCACAGGGCACAGATCTGGGCCCATGTCCAGGTGAGTGGGTCCCCAAGGTGGGTCACCTCAAGTCACTGCGGGACTAAGAATAGTCCATACTGTAAATATGTAACTTATTGCTGTGGGAAGGGGCTCAAGGGAGACCACATGGCATACTTTTCTAGCCACTCTCCATCCCTCAGAATTTGCCACCTGAGTTAACTGCCCCACTCTGCCTCATGCTAAGATGGAGATATAGATATAGATAACGTCACAAGTAAAATATATACAGCAGACTGAGCCTCTTGGGCTTGCTGATCAGAAGGTCAGTGGTTCATATCCCCACGATGGGATGAGCCCCTGTTGCTCTGTCCCAGCTCCTGCCAACCTAGCAGTTTGAAAGCATGCCAGTACAAGTAGATAAATAGGTACTGCAGTGGCGGGAAGGTAAACTGTTTCCATGCACTCTGGTTTCTGTCATGGTGTTCCATTGCACCAGAAGCAGTTTAGTCATGCTGGCCACATGACCGGGAAAGCTGTCTGTGGACAAACGCCAGCTCCCTTGGCCTGAAATGAGATGAGCGCTGCAACCCCATAGTCGCCTTTGACTGGACTTAACCATCCAGTCCTTTACCTTACCGTAGCTATGCAATAACAGGGGAAACATCCCTTTTTAATAATGGAATAAATTAAACTCCCATCCATTTCAAATGCCAGTAACTTTTTTTCTTTACATTTTCCCTTCACAGCTATCCTTTCCTTGAACTGTATTTTTTTAAAAAATAACCTGAAGTAGTTCATACCAGCACCTGCAATACCCAATTCTCTTTTTTACATAAGCTGTTAACCGACTTCATTTATTTAATTCTTCCTGTTAATTAACTCCATTCTTCAACAGTGCTGACAATTTAATCAAGCTCAGTTGTTCCCAATTTTTTCCTGATGACACCCTGCTTTGCTGGCTCATGTGTACTTTTCCATGCTTTGGCATGTGACCACATTGCAGTGGTCTAAACATGCAGAATCTGTATGGCTATAGGGGCTGAGTTTTTGCAAAATTTAATAAGCAGACTAGGGGGTTCAAAGGTAGCTCCACTTGAAAGCTTTCTCTTATGATTTCAACCATCCAGTTCCAAAACTGCTCTTCTTTAATGCACCTACATCACAAATGGAAGAAATTCCCCCTTTGTGGCTTCACAAAATATCCCATCTCCAAAGGCTTATCTGCACTTACCTTTCCTCTGCGCTTTCTAGGCACGGTCCACACTTTAAAGTCCTCTTTCCCACTCTTTTATGCTCCAGAGCTTTCCCCACAAAAATCCCACTTTTAAAAGCTGAATCTGATCTGTTTGCTCCAATTGAGCAGTAGAGAGCAGGTTTTGGTGCGGAAAGCTCTGGGGCCAAATAAAGGAGGACATGGAGCTTGCAAGTGTGGACCTATGCCTGGAAAGAGTAGGGCAAAAGATAAGTGTGAATAAGCCCAAATTTCCTTTATGATTTTCATATTCCAGGGCAATCCCCATGCCTAACCCATAGAGAGGATCGTGCTGTATTATTATTATTTTTAACTCTCTTTGGGGTAATGGCTATGGGACTTGCCATGATGAGATCCTTCACTATAATAAAAGTAAAGGTAAAGGGACCCCTGACCATTAGGTCCAGTTGCGACCGACTCTGGGGTTGCGGTGCTCATCTCGCTTTATTGGCCGAGGGAGCCTGTGTACAGCTTCCGGGTCATGTGGGCAGAATGACTAAGCCGCTTCTGGCGAACCAGAGCAGCGCACGGAAACGCCGTTTACCTTCCCGCCGTAGTGGAACCTATTTATCTACTTGTACTTTGACGTGCTTCCGAACTGCTAGGTGGGCAGGAGCAGAGACCGAGCAACGGGAGCTCACCCTGTCGCAGGGATTCAAACCGCCGACCTTCTGATCAGCAAGTCCTAGGCTCTGTGGTTTAACCCATGGCGCCACCCATATACACCAATTCATTAGAGGCAATTGATGGCCCTACCAAGTTAGCAAAGGGTAGCATAGCAGTTAGTCTGCTGGAATTTGGCTGGGATGTCCTGTGTTTACATCCGTGGGGCAGTCTCTGCTGAAGCCTAGCCTGTGTAGGGTGTTATGAGGATGAGATGACGCAGCCCACACTCATTTATGTCATCCCGAGCTCAATGGAGGAATGGTAAGATACAAATGTGAGCTATATTGAAGCATCATGCAGTGCTCAGGAAAGGCTCTTGCCAGGTAAATGAATAGGATACAGCCTGTCCTATATTCCACCACCCCCTGGCAAATACTGCACCTGCAGGTGGCATCATTGCTCCTGCTGTGAAAGAAGTTCCAGAGCTATGCTCCCCTGCAGATGCAAGAATGAGGAGAGGTGTAGCAAAGTCTATAATTCATGACAGCTATAAGAAATCTTTTGTGTTCAGAAGCAGAATAGCTCTGTTTACTCAATGGCGTGGGCGGAATTCAATATCATACCTTGTTTTGTTTTGCTTTTTAATTAGACTGTACTCTGTACATTGGTTTTCCACATGCGAAATTGTGTTCAAAGTGGCTCACAATATGCAATTTCAATTTGCTGAAATTCTTGAAGAGATAGAACCATTCCCTATTGAAGGCACAATGCCGGGCTGAATACAACACAAAAACACAAATCTTGTGTTGTTTTATTCTCAGGACTGTTTGCTTCTTTGCCTGTTTGTTGCTTTTCAGAAATGCAGCATGACCAACCACTTACAAAACTTGATTTTGTCCAGGCCCAAACTCCCCCCTCTTTCTTCCTCCTTGGCTTCCTTTTCTGATGCACAACATAGAATTTTTCAGTTAGCAAAGTGAACATTACGTTTTTATTAATGGAACGTCCAACTGTTTCAAATGGTTATGGAAAAGCGTGTTTTTCAAAAGCCACTATAAAGTATTGGAAAGAACCACAGATGAGCAGCAGAACAGAATTACAACAAAAGTACCATGCCAGAGGAAGACCCCTCACCTACATTTTGCAGAAAGACCGTCACAGCCCAAAACAGACATTGTTTTAATAGAGACATGAGGACACCCACCTACATATTGGGGGCCTTGTTATTCTGTGTGTGTGTGTGTGTGACAGGTTGATTTGACCTCTGTGGCTTGTTTGTTGTAATTTTCAAAGAAACCTTAGTGGAAACGGTTGCTTTTCTCTCTCTGACAGTGAGGACTTCAGAAGGAATTTGGCTTGGACCCACAAATCTCTCTGCCAGCAAGTGTCTCATTCATCTCAGTTGGGCTTATGCTGGTTAAGTTCACAATTCTCAGTGCACAGGCTACAGAACATTCTGGTGGGGAGCCTGCAATTCAGAAAGCCCTAGATGCACCCAGAGGCATAGCAAGGTCAGATGGTACCCGGTGCGAATTTTTGTTTGTCACCCCCCCCCACACACACACACATTGCAATTCTTGGGAACGTTGCCCAGAGTTTTTGAGCTTTTTTTGAGGGAGGGTTGGCCGCAAAACAGATATGCCCGCAGATTGCGCAAATACGCAGGTGGCATTCGCACACACCCCTAGCGGGTGGCGCTTGCATCTCCAGCAGGCAGATTTTCAAAATTGGCGTGATCGTCGTGAAAATCCGACCATTGATTGAACAAATATGCCCGGCCACCGGGCATATTTGCACAATCGGTGGTCGGATTTTCACGATCGAAGGGTGGCGTTGGCACACCTGACGGGCCAGTACCACCTGCTGATTGTGAAAATCTGACCGCCGATTGCGTTAAACCGCCTGCCAGGGATGGGAGCACCAACTGCCAGGGGGTGCCAGGCTGATCGCCAGGGGTATTTGTGCAATCAGAGGGCAGATTTTCACTACAACGATCGCACCAATCACGAAAATCCTCCCACCAGGAGTGCGAACGCCGCCACGCTGATCCGCCCGGGGGATTTTGTCACCCCCCCCCAGGCATGATACTCAGGTTGGACTGCACTTCCTGCCCCCCCCCACTTGTGACACCCCTGGACGCACCTCTCCAAAGCCCCTCTTTCTAATTTCGGTCTTTTGCAACACTCTAGCATGAAAGTATACCAGGCAAGATGGGCACTGCAAACAGAATTATATCTTATTCTCATTGGACGTTCTTGAGTGTTCCATCCAAAGTGAGGATGGCAGTACTGTAACAGTGCTAGATGATGTCTTGATCTTAGCCCAAATTCACCATCCTCTGCTACCAGCATTGTGTATTACCTGTTGCTTCCTGGTTAAAGTTCAGCCAGGCTCAGCTCAGCTGGGTCCTGGCTGAGCTGGGAAAATACACTGGCATATCCCAAGCTGAGCGGAGAATGGGGAGTTGTGCTGGCATAGCCTGGCTGCTCTGGGAATCTCCCAGCTCAGGCTGAGATGTGCTGGATCCTAACCCCTTTGGTTCCAACAGATCTTGCAACAGGATTGCTTCCTTTGCCTCCAGAGCCCTTGTGAGAAGGCAGCTGCTGCCCTCAGATTGGCTAGCCCCTCTGTGACATCATTGGCATCTAAGCCAATGGCAATCAGAGGAACTATAACAAACACACATGGTCCCAACACAGACCCTCTCCCCTATCACAACATGTTTCACTCTTTAGTAAGAGCATTTCCTGACTGCCTTCATCTGATACCAGGGTGATATAAAACAGGCTTTGCCTGATCCACAAGGTTGGACTATATTATTTCTAATTTCCCATTTTTATAATAGTTTTTCACTGGTTCTTGTGTTGTAACTCAGTTTTTACTACGCTGTTTTATGGTTTTTATGTTGCATCATAGGGATTTTTAAATAAATATTCCGTGCTTTAGAAATGCTTTTAAATAAATACATGAATAAAACTAAGCATGACTCAACAACAGTATGACAGAGCAATACATAAAACAAAACAAAAAAATCACCATAAAAAAATGAGAGGTAACTAAAAATGATCAGAGCAGTGTAAAAATGCTACTTTTAAATAAACGGAGCAAACAGAGACATCAAACAGAGAAGGAGGAAGTGAAGAGATATCCATGTAAAGATTGCAAGAATAAGGAATTAAGAAGATTAAGAGGGCTCACTGGAGGAAATGTTGGGAATACACATAACCTCTTAAACTGATGGGTCCCTTGCGCTGGTATGATAATATAAATGGCGAAGACAGCAATGAAAAAGTGTATTTAAGTATACTTTCTAATTTAATTGCATACATTTTTCACCAATAGAAAAATGCAGACAATGAAGCAATGGGTTATATTCAACGAAGTATGGACCTAACTTAGCCATGTTAATTAATTTCATTGGGTCGGCTCTGAATCAAACTTAGTTGAATACAAGCCTTTGTTTCCACATTAACCTGACTTGATATGGTTGCTACCTCTTCTGTGATTGCCCCAGCCAAGCTCCCATTGTCACCAGCATCTTCCAGCTATGTGGCTCAGTTGTATTACAGTCAGTTGTAGTTACATGCTTATAGGGTGGGCAGCAACTACACCACACATAAATTGGGTATATTTGACCAAAGACATGTCCTTAATCCGCATTTTTCAACATGTCTATCCTCATAACTGGAAACATGTATTCTTCGTACATCTCCCCCAGTGTTTCATCTCTCCTTTTCCAAATTCCTTTCACATTTTTATTTAAGCAAGGTATATGCCGCTTAACTGCAATAGACTCAGAGCAGTTTACAAAGATACAGTAGAGAGAGAGAGAAATAAAAACCAGCTAAACCTATAAAATCAAATGTCAATGAAAGTGCTTGCTGAAATTAAAAGTCTGCATTGTGTTCTGGAGGTTCGGTAGGGAGAGGGCCTGTTTGACCTCAACATAAGATTGGGCCTACAATACTAAACACATGGCTCCTGGTGGATATTAACTTTTCACCCGAGCCATGGGGGACCACTAACAGACCCAAGACCTCAGGAATCGGGCTGGGATTGTCAGGAGTTCAGTGTACACTCGAGTAGGACCCTGGCAGAGACACATGCCCGACTGGCATGTTCTCTCCCTCCTGGTTGATCGTTTGGGAGCTTCAAAAGCTTTCTTCAGCCCAAACATCACAGCGACCGATGCCAACAGACACCGGCACACTTAGGGATCTGCAGAGTTTGTGCAGTTGTGTTTGTGCAGACCTCAGCAACTCAGCATTTTGGCTAATCTACTTTATTTACATATAAACACACACGGAGCACTGCAACATGGCTCCCTCTCTCTCTAGCATCAGACAGCAAAGAGAGAAAGAACAAAGGACAATAGTTCCACTTCACAGAACACAGTAACACAAACATCCTGTCTCCGTCACTTCCCACTCTGTGGAGTCAAAACATATACCGTCATGTGATAGACAACAACCCCATGACTGCAATCACGGAGCTGGAATTCTAACAGGGATATGAGGGACCAGGCAGTCCTTGAGATATGCTGGACTCAGATTGTTAGGGTCTTGTAAGTCAATAGAAGGACCTTCAACCTAGCCCAATCACATATGGGCAGTTGGTGCTGCCATTTGCCCAAATAACCAACTTCCTTCTATGTTTTTTTAGTTCAAACCAAACAAACAAACAAAACGGGGGGGGGGGGGGAGGCGCTGAAGAAATCAAAAGACAAGAACGGTAGATATACCCAAGCCAAACCTAGTGTTCTAGGTGTTCCAGCACTAAAGGCCCATCTCCATTATTTGGCACAACAGGTAACTAACTACCAGCAACAATTACAGATAGGTAGCCGTGTTGGTCTGCCATAGTCAAAACAAAACAAATTCCTTCCAGTAGCACCTTAAAGACCAACTAAGTCAGTTCTTGGTATGAGCTTTCGTGTGCATGCATCTGGTATCGTGTGCATGCATCTGGTATCTGAAGAAGTGTGCATGCACACGAAAGCTCATACCAAGAACTGACTTAGTTGGTCTTTAAGGTGCTACTGGAAGGAATTTGTTTTGTTTTGACTACCAGCAACAAGTTCACATTTACAGGCATGTGTGTCTATGTGGAGGGAAATTATAGCTGCTGTGTCCAAGTTAGGAAAGGGTTTTCAATAGCGGGGGCCAAGCAATTTTGCATCAACAGAATTTGCCGTCATTGACATTCCTTCTGAGTAAGCAGAGGGGGGTGGGAAATATATTGGCGGGGAGCGGGAAAGATCCAAACGAGAGCAAACGCAGCCCAAGACAAAGAGATGCTTTCATATGCTACGATTTCGTGCCTTTTCAACAAGTATCAATGCGAGAGCCTTCCCTTTCACTCGGTAAACAGAGGGACCTTTGCTGAACCGATAGTGAGTCAGAACCAGTCAACAGAAACTGCCTTGGGTCACATGACCGCCGAGAACTGTTGTTGCCGTGGCAACCGCACTATGACAAATTAGCCCTGTCTCTGCTAAGCATTCTGTTTGCCTAGATGGCTTCGGAGGTGTTGCCCTTATATATTTATTTCTTTATCCATTCGTTTATTTATTCCAACCACCACAACCAGATTCCCTTCCAGCCCTTTCTTTTCTTTTCGCACCCCACCCTTCTTCACAACTGCAACTTCCTTCCCCCTCCATTTCGCAAAGCTTCTTGCAACCTGATTGAACTCATTTGGAGGGTCTGCTGACATTTCGCGCCTTTTGGTAAAATAAGTCCTGCGCAAATGTGTTATCTCTGGTTGGCTGGCCTGGATGGGCTCTGTTCCTCCCTGCCATTTTAATTAAGAACTGCCAAAGTGTAGGAAAGCAGGAGGGTATTCTGCATATTCAAAACGCATCTCCCCACCAGCCATCGCATTCTGATGAGGTTTGGCTCCTTGTTTTAAAAGCTATGCCAATGGAGGTTAATATTGATTTATTTCAGGTCTAGCTATTTTCATATTGGTTAATAATTGAGATAAACTGCTAAACTTTACTGAGCTGGGAGAGAGAGAAAGAGAGAGAGAATGCTGATAGAAGCAGCAGAGCTGATAATGACCAAACAGTTTCTTATAAATTAATATAGCTACAAGTTACCCTACTCCGCTTTCTTCCTGGAATATAACAATACTTGAAATACATTGCCTTTTAAGATATATTGCTATGATACCTTTAACGTATGAAAAGTTATGAGCGCTTCAAGAGAATTTTCAGAGAAACTAAATTACCGACAAATTTAGAGGATCTAACCTTTGGAATTTTTTCTGTGCAGAATATGATCCACTTATATAATACAAAGGGTTGTATCCAACATAGCGCTAAGTGAATGTTCCAGCAGCAGCTCAAGCAGCAGCAGGATTTCCTCTTGTGCAAAGGAATGGTTTCCTCCTCTTCTCCTCCCCACGTGCCCCGCAAATCTGTTCCAGTGGTTCTCCCAACCCTTTGGAGCAGATTCGTGTGGGGCACACAGCACATGTGGGGGCAAGAGATTTCCATTGAACAATTTGAAATCCTTTCAGTGATGGGACACAATGGTTGAATACCGCCAAAAATTACTAGGTGGGATCTAACCGGGCATTAGTGCAAGAAGTTTGAGAATTGGCATTGTTTGAAGAAGTTTGAAAATTGGCGTTGTTGCACGAGCAAGAGCACAAAAAGTTTAGCTGTCATTGGGCAGAACAGCAGCTGTGCTAATGCTTGGAAACATATTTTGCAGGCACAAGATTGCCGGCAGATTCAGCTGTTGCCCCTCTCTAAAAATGGGGCTCCTGCTAGTGGAATGGCTGTTGTGCGAGGGGAGAGATACAACTGAGTATCTCTCTCAGATAATTAATATTTCTAAAGACCATTTGATGTATAAGGGCCTTGCAAATGTTAATATATTTCGTTCGACAATTTACTGAACAACTGTGCTGAGAAATGGCCATTCACAGACTCAAAGACTAAGACTGCAGTCCTATGCATATTTATACGTTTCTCTGTAAGACCTGCTGAATGCAGCAATACAGTCATAGAAGAAGAGGAGTTTGGATTTGATATCCCACTTTATCACTACCAAAAGGAGTCTCAAAGCAGCTAACATTCTCCTTTCCCTTCCTCCCCCACAACAAACACTCTGTGAGGTGAGTGAGGCTGAGAGACTTCAAAGAAGTGTGACTAGCCCAAGGTCACCCAGCAGATGCATGTGGAGGAGCGGGGACGTGAACCCAGTTCACCAGATTATGAGTCCACCGCTCTTAACCACTACACCACGCTGGCTCCCGGGTTCATACCTCGGGTTGAAGTAGCTTCGGGTTGAGCATTTTTGGGTTGCGCTCCGCGGCGATCTGGAAGTAACAGAACGTGTTACTTCCGGGTTTCGCTGCTCGCACATATGCAGACGCTCAAAATGAAATCACATCCATGTGCGGAAGCGGCAAATTGTGACACGCACATGCACAGATATGCAGACATGGGTTGCGGTCGCTTCAAGATGTGAACAGGGCTCCGGAATGGATCCCATTCGCATCCAGAGGTACCACTGTACTTAAGGCCAAAAGTACACGTTACCTTAATAAAAGTGTTTCTTATTAACATGTGCAGTACACAGGATGTTCTTTCTTAATCGCCCCCGCTCCAAGTTGGATTTCTTCCCAAACATGCAGTTTGTGCCATACTAGAAGGAGGTGAATTCCAGAGGGGGTCCTCTGGGAATTCTTAGAAGGCATGTGAAAGAAGATGCTCCATTTGAAAAGACCATAATTTCAGGGGAAACAATATGCTTTGTTCAGTCCCCCCACCACCAGTTCCAAAACCTCCAGGATCCTTCCCCCTCCAGCTCCTCAAGAACAAAAGTCTAAGTAGAAAGTTAGAACCAAAGGCATAGGTCTCATCCGGCAGCTCAAAATGGTCACCAGTCATTACAAATTGGTGTGCATGCGCACACCACATGTGTTGAGAAAACCATGTCAAGTTTTGCCCTCCCAATCGCAACCCCCCAAAATTATTGTTTACATGGGTTTCTGTTGAGAAATCCTAGCATGCCTTCAGCTCAGACTTTCTTGTTTGGTGAAGGAGAGGTGAGCAGAGTAAGAATCGACATTATGATGTTGATAAAAGGTAAGGCCAAGAAGCCGACCTTAATTACCTATTAAAGTTTCAAAGTAGAAGCTGTACGGAATAGTACTTCAAACGACTTGGAGAAAATATTAGCCTTTATTACATTATCTTGCTTGAAAAAGTACTTGAATGGGATTCCAAGGCACGGATTGCTCAGGCTGAATCTCTAATAAATGTACTCTGCCTTGTTTTGCTATATGGGCATGATGGATTCTATTTTCTGAATTTCAGGGGGGTGGGGGAATCTGTTAATAGGTACTCAAACCTCCCATCAGCATTAAAAAAAACAAAAACAAAAAACCCAAGACATGCATGTCAAGGGGCAAAGTGAAGCTAAATGTGGAGAGCCTCTCTTAATTAGAATATTTTAATAAAAAATTACATTGACATTTATGCAGTGGTAGCTAAAAATAGAATTTTATTGCTTTAGACAGATCTAGGACTTCATCCTAAAATGGATACTTACTTACTTGAGCAATTATTTCTTATGTAAATAGATCATTTCACATGGAGGCAACTTTCAAGAGAAGCTCTTCAATGTTCACACATTGCTTTGCTTTGCTTTTTTGAAGTGTCATGTAACATTCTAGGTCCACTTCCAAAAGTTAACACCTGTATAGGTGTTTGTTTCAATGTTTCTGCTTTAATTATTTGCAATTTTATTTGTTGCTCCAACATCTTTGCTGCCTTTCTACATCAAGGTGCTCTAGATTGTATATAGCAACGAAATAAACCATCTGTTGAGTTCTTTTTAAAAATAAAATATTATACCAAGTAAAAACTAATTGAAATAATAAAAACATGACGGAAACATCCAGCAGATGCAAACAGCATGCAGAACCCTTAAGATACCAACCTAAAATAACAATATAGGATTTCTCTGAGTGCCTGGCATATTTAAACCTGTCCTTGATGATTTTCTAAATTGTCATAAGGACGCTGTTTGGGAGAGCTTCATGGGGAGAACATTACATGATAGCAATGCCACCGCAGAGAAGATCCTGCTCTGAGCAATGCTGACTTAGGGGAGAATCCGGTGGCAAGATCCACCTTGTTGAGCAGCCTAGAATGCAGTGGATCTCCAGCTCAGCTTCCATTTAATCGCCAACCCCAGCTCAGCCAAAGATACTTCGGCATAACTTGCTCATTCTGGTCAGCCAATGCTCAGAGGATTGCTCCTTAACTTCCCTAGGGTGTTGCTTCTGTACAAATTGCCCTGGCTGGCACAGCCCATTAGATGCTGGGCTAAGTTCAAGGTGCTGGTGTTGGGTCCTACCTTTGGAAGTTCCTCTTGTTACAAATCAGACAGGCTCCATCTCTATTATGTTCTCGGCACCTGTTGAAGACCTCCTTCCAACAAGCAGGGATTTTTACACTAGATTTCATCTGCATTGGACTAGACATTGCATTTCTATATGTTTTTATTGTTAATTATATGGGATGTTTCGTGGGTAGTGAAGAAAGAAAGAAAGAAAGAAAGAAAGAAAGAAAGAAAGAAAGAAAGAAAGTGTTAAGTTGTGGGTGAACATATCAGACGACACAGCGATTCTTCAAACAGCTCTTGTTTATTCACAGGCCAGAACAGAACTGAACTGAAGGGCTCAGTCAGCCTGCTTATATAGAGCTCCAGTACAACGTAACTGTAACAATTTTCTAAAACTATCCAATCACTGAACATCACTTTCGATCCCTTATTTGCATAACTATCTACAGTATCCCCCTGCTGGCCCAGGGTGAGAACTTCAGTACATAACAAAAAGGAAGGAAGGAAGGAAGGAAGGAAGGAAGGAAGGAAGGAAGGAAGGAAGACATTCCAAAGAAGAGCCTCCAGAGATTCTCTTAAGAGACATGTGACTGTCACTCAGAGCTAGCTTGCACTTTTGTATTATTTACTTAACAAAATTTGTGTAACGCTTGTCTCTAAATGAAACCTCTGAGCGGTGTAAAAGGAAGATGCAAGCTGTTCACTCATAAGGATGTAAAAACAGCCCTGGTGAACTGTGCACTCCACCCAACCAGACGCTTAGAAGAAGAGTTTGAAGATGATTAAACACTTTCCTGCTGTTTCCCACCAGCAATTTTAAGAAGGGCTTAAAGAAGGCCTTAAATACATAACAATAAGACAGTGCAGACATGACACTAAGTAGTGCATTAGAGCTTCTCGTGTGCTCTCTTCCTGAATGCTGAGCTTGTAGGACAAAACAGGGGGAGAGCAATCAAAGTAAATTTACATTACAAACCGCCTTGCACCTCATGTCTGAAAATGCCCATAGAGACATACGCTTGCAAACTGAAATCCTATCTCAAATTAGAAACAGAAAACTTAACTCGAGTTTGACAAACTTTGCCCCTCCTAGCCCTAAGAAAGGAACAGTTTGGTTTGGACACAGGTCAAGGCTGCAACTTCACATTCAGAATATGGGATTCCTGGCTCTACAACCCCAGTAGTGGATGATGATGAGATGGGCTGTGTTGCTTACCTGAGCTCCCTCCAGCTGAGTTTCTGCTGCACACTGAGATGGAGAGGGGGACAAGGAAGGCAGGTGCAAGATCAGCACAGTGTGATGAATGCACCTGCAGAGCGAATCTGGCGCTCCTGCCAGTGCATTTACACCATGCAGAAGTCCCCTTCATGTCTCCACCCTAGTATGCATTAGCGACTCAACTGGTGGGAGCTCAGGCAAGCAACAAAACCCAACCACATTGCTAGCTACTGGTTAAACCTTCCTTTGACTATCCCACCTAATTCCCAATCACATTTCTACTCTTGATTAGGAATCCCACCTCAGAGCCTGTGTTTGTTGCTGTTACGTTTCCGAGCGCAATTCAAAGTGTTGGTGCTGACCTTTAAAGCCCTAAACGGCCTCGGTCCAGTATATCTGAAGGAGCATCTCCACCCCTATCGTTCTGCCCGGACGCTGAGGTCCAGCACCGAGGGCCTTCTGGTGGTTCTCTCACTGTGAGACGCCAAGTTACAGGGAACCAGGCAGAGGGCCTTCTCGGTAGTGGCACCCGCCCTGTGGAACACCCTCCCACCAGATGTCAAAGAGAAGAACAACTACCAGACTTTTAGAAGACATCTGAAGGCAACCCTGTTTAGGGAAGCTTTTAATGTTTGATACATTACTGTATTTTAATATTTTGTTGGAAGCCACCCAGAGTGGCTGGGGAAGCCCAGCCAGATGGGTGGGGTATAAATAATAAATTATTATTATTATTATTATTATTATTATTATTATTATTATTATTATTATTATTATCAGTGTTGTTGTTTTTTGTGTTTTTCTACTGTAAGCTGCCCTGTGATATTCAGATGAAGGGTGGTATGTAACAACAACAACAACAACAACAACAGGGAAAGTAGCAAGATGACATCTAGAACTGCACTTAATGTGGTGGTCTTAGCACCCAACTTTAAATCTCGATTCTTTCAGCCTCAAGGGCAAATTCAAAATATGTGCTGGTTTACAGTCTGGTGTACTTGTTCGTGTTTTCGAGATGCTTCCTGTGAAAGCAGAGCTGGATTTTGCTTGCCTGTGAAGTCTTCACTTTCTGCAACCCACACAATCATTAAAATTGGATAAACACGAATGCAGCATTCAGCTTGCAGACTGAAGCTCTGCAGTCACCTCACAGAATAATGATTTGAGACAAATGGCACAATTTGCGACAGAAGCCATTGTGTATGTGCACTTTGAGCAAATTGACGCCAAGCTTATGAAGAGCCGCGCGGCAGCTTTTTGGACTTTCAAAGTAATTGAGTAAGACTCTGTAAGAGTTGGGGACTGCACACACAGTCTTTAAAATCATTAGTTTGTCTTATCGGAGCTGATGTTACTGCCATGCTTGATTCCCAGAATCAATTAATCAAACCTACTTGGTTTCAAAATTCTTCAAATCTTCCTGCTCACCACTGAAAAAAAGTAAGACCCAACTGTAGAAGACCTTGAACAGGAAAATCATCTGGGCTTCATCTTACATACTAAGTATGCATTCAATACCCACAATTGGGTTTGTAAGACTTTTTTAAAAAAGATATGTAATGGTACTGCTCAGAAGGAAATTTCAGCTTTAACAAACTAATCGGCTGTATAACTAATTATGCAGTTAGTAAGCCCTATCATAGGGTGGTGCTGTGGGTTAAACCACAGAGCCTAGGACTTGCCGATCAGAAGGTCGGTGGTTCGAATCCCCATAATGGGGTGAGCTCCCGTTGCTCAGTCCCTGCTCCTGCCAACCTAGCAGTTCGAAAGCATGTCAAAGTGCAAGTAGATCAATAAGTACCACTCCAGCGGGAAGGTAAATGGCATTTCCATGCGCTAATCTGGTTCACCAGAAGTGGCTTAGTCATGCTGGCCACATGACCCGGAAGCTGTACGCCGGCTCCCTCGGCCAATAAAGCAAGATGAGCACCACAACCCCAGAGTCGGTCATGACTGGACCTAATGGTCAGGGGTCCCTTTACCTTTTAAGCCCTATCATGGGTGTGTTCACTCTGAAGCAATACTAAGTTCAAAAAGGGGTTACTTGCATATGCGTGCAAAAAACTGCAGCCATATACTGAATACAAGGGCAATGTACTAAGGAATGTATGCAGGGTATGTAAGCACACGCTTTCTCCACCAGATATGCCTACCAGGCTTGTATTCCTTACAATAGACTTGAGCAAACCAATAGCCACAAAAGATAATCACACAACACACTGCAAGATGCTTTAATTGTCTTAGATCCTTTGCAAACCACTTTGAGGGTTTTTTTTTAATAAAATCAAGCAGTGTATAAATTGTATTTAAAAAATAATATTACCCCTAAAGCACTTTGAACAAAGCAATAAACTATGGACTGGATTTGCTTCAAAGCACTTATTTGTGTTGCAGTTTTAACTCATAGGCATCTTGCTGCACGCGAGTAACTCTCATGTCTAAAACCACAGGTTGAATCTCAAAGAATCAGAGAATCGTAGAGCTGGAAGGGACCCTAAGGATCATCTAGTCCAACCCTCTGCAATGTAGGAATAAGCAGCTGCCCCACACTGGAATCAAACCTGCAACCTTGGCATTATCAGCACCACACTCTAACCACCTGAGCTATCCAGGCATTCATACATTTATTCATTCATATATCCAGGAAGGAAACATTTATATATCCAGGAAGGAAACGTGAATATGCTGCGGTATTCCCACATTTCTGGAATTTCTGTCGCCATCTTCAGGTATTCCAAAGGAACATGCAAGGCTCCAACTAACTTAAAAAGAAATACATTGCACTCTGGTGAAACAGAAACTTATCAGGCAAGCTGTTTGCTGCCCAAGTTCACAGGGAACATCAAGCACCCTGCTCCCATTACTATGGTTCTTCATTTTTAAACTGGGCTTTGACTAGACAGCTCTCCAGACAGAGGACTCTTCCAAACTGAGGACTGTCCTCTCTAAATCCCCCACTCTGTACAGATAGGAAAACAGGCAGCGATAAGCCTTTCACATATACTTTAAATCAGCCAACTATATTCCACCCCACACCCCCCAGACCAACAGGAATAACTTGTACCACACCATAACTTTGATTTGCAAAAACAGGTAACCAACATGTCAGGAAGGTACCAGTCACTTTGCTTCGTAGAAGCACTCTGCATGCACGGTCCATCTCATCCTCAGATAAGATGCTCCTTTTCTTCATAAGTCACAGGGCCATATTCTGTTACCCGGTGCAGAGCGTGAAGCTGAATTCACTGTATGCTATCGGCAATGTACTTTTACATGACCCTTGCTCAGTAAGTTTTGAAGCCGTATTTTTTAGTGCTACTAAGTTGAAGGAAAAGTCATAGCACCGCTGCTCTGTTTGTATACCGACTTTCTACTACTTGCCTCGCCGGTGCTGGGCTAGACACTATGCAGGACACAGGAGATAGAGAGTCCCTGCCCAGGGGTGATGACGACATACAACAGACAAATTAGGAGTGAAGAAAGAGGTTAAAAATTGGCAGGATCTAATGGAGGAGATATGTTGGGAGCAATCAAACAGCAGGTAAGGCGAAAGACGAGAGTATTTCAGAAACTGCTTTGTTAAACAAGGGAGTTTTGAGAAGCGATCTAAAAGAACAGGCCACCGAAGAGAGGGTGGTGAGTCTTTACCACCGCCAGCAAGGTCGAAGGGAGGTGTCATGGAAAATGTCAGACTTGCGCCTTCATTAGCCTCTTTAGAACTGAGGTGGAAATTCCCCACATAGAATCACATGGGAATTAGAGGGGAGGCAAGCACGTCATTCCAGTAAAATAATGACTATAATATTAGATAACAGAAGTGACTCACGGTGTGAGGTGGATCTGCTATGCTAGCTTCCCAGCAGGTGGGTCACTGTTGCCTACTGGGAGGGGGAGAAGTGAGGGGGCAGGAAGGTTGGCATGATTCAAACACAAGAGAATTCATTTAACCCCTGTTTTAAGGCTGCCAGTTCACCTCTGGGCCCAATTCAAGGTGCTCACATTAGTGTCTGAAGCCCTAAACGATTTATCCTCCAAATATCCTGGTTTGCATATTGTTTCAGGAGTTAGGCAGGTTTGCATTAATATGCGAAGCAAATCAAATTTCTCTCCCCCATTCCTAGTAGATACCTTTTATTTCTTTAAAAAAAGAAAGAAAGAAGAGACAAAGTGGTTTAGTGGAGGTTAAACAGATGAAACATTCATATCCAACCCGGTGCTGAAGGTTCAGGACAACTAATACATTTAAATAACATACTGGGTTAACACAACTGCCAGGGGCCTGATTAAAAAAAAAAAAGAAATCTACATTCAGGGTCACTGTGGCAGGCATGGTGTTATTTCAGCTGAAAAAGCTGAAATCCTGGCAGACCCCTGGTTGACAAAGGATGGCTAAGGTTGATAATTTCTGAAGGGAACAGATAGCGTCCTGGCCTCCCTGACCACAAAGGCCAGCATAGCAGGTGGCTTCTCTGCAAGCCAGCAGCTGTGAATTTTGTTTTGGCCTGGAAAGACTCTCTTGAGAGGAGAACACAGGAAAGAGTATTTTACACTTTCTGGTACCCCTCAAAGAGGTTGTGTGGTGTTTGTTTATATATACAGTGGTACCTCGGGTTACATATGCTTCAGGTTACAGATGCTTAAGGTTACAGACTCCGTTAACCCGGAAGTAGTACCTCAGGTTAAGAACTTTGCTTCAGGATGAGTACAGAAATTGCGTGGCGGTGGCGCAGTAGCAGCAGGAGGCCCCATTAGCTAAAGGGGTGCTTCAGGTTAAGAACAGTTTCAGGTTAAGAACGGACCTCCGGAACGAATTAAATACTTAACCCGAGGTACCACTATACACACACACAAAAGCAAATATTCAAGCATCTTCTATATCCTGCTTCAAAGCCAACACAGGGATCACCAGGGTCACAATGGCTTCATAGAGGACTTCAATGAAATGCCACACTCAGAAACCATAGGTCTAACCTTACCCCTACAATTAAAAAGGCCAAAGAAATGGGTCAAATCAACGGTGGTCTTCTCACACGACTCTGGTTGAAATGAGCATGGGTAGATTGTGCTTTCAGCATGTAGAATCTCTTCAGTTGTTCAGCTCCTTGCCCCTAGCCACCCACAATCATTACAAACAGTCTCAGGGCTAGGGTGAAAGTTATTGGAATATATACAATTTACTGAAATGCACAATCAGATCTTTGTAATGTTCAGCGGTGGACTCTCTTGTTCATTCTACTGAGAGAGCCCTTGACTTCTACCCCAAAGTCCTGCCCTTAAAAAGAGATGATACTACATCACATGCGTTGCCAAAGAAGGAATAGCACTGCTACTTTCAGCATCAGCCGCAGGTCTAGCTCTAACATCTAGGACCCCGTTCTTCAATAGTTATTTTTACTGCAGCCTTCTCCAAGCCTGAGATTGGCTGCCAGTTCATTGCCAGGCCCAATTCATGGTGCTCATGCTAGTGTTTAAAGCACTAAAAGACTTTGGCCATCCTCACCTACTGACAGACCTGGGTATTACAATAATAATAATAATAATAATAATAATAATAATAATAATAATAATAATTTATTATTTGTTCCCCGCCCATCTGGCTGGGCTTCCTCAGCCACTCTGGGTGGCTTCCAACAAAGATTAAAAATACATTAAAATGTCACACATTAAAAACTTCCCTGAACAGGGCTGCCTTCAGATGTCTTCTAAATGTCAGGCAGTTGTTTATCTCTTTGACATCTGATGGGAGGGAGTTCCACAGGGTGGGTGTCACTACGGAGAAGGCCCTCTGCCTGGTTCCCTGTAGCTTTGCTTCTCGCAGTGAAGGAACCACCAGAAGGCCCTCGGCGCTGGACCTCAGTGTCCGGGCAGAACGATGGGGGTGGAGACGCTCCTTCCGGTATACTGGACCGAGGCCGTATTACAATCAGCAGAGGGGTCTCCCTTAGTAGGTCCACCTTTCTCGGAAGTTTGGGTGGTGGTGGTCCAGAAGAGGGCATTCTCTGTGACAGCTCCTAAGTTGTGGGATTCCTCTCCCACAGACGTGAATGTGGATTCTTTGCTATACAGCTTTTGACAAATGCTAAAGATGTACCTCTTTACTTTTGACACCTGAGATGTGTGTTTTCAGAGCCCACCATTTTCCTGTGGTTGCAATCTGTATTAACTGTTTTTAATTTTGATTTTTAAATTGTTGTAACATGTCCTGGGATCTGCTGGTGAAGGGTGGGCAATGAATAAAACAATAAACAAACAAACAACAACAAGCACACACCTCCAAGCATCATAGGCAATGCTCAGGAATGATGGCAGTTGAATAACACCAAACATCTACAGACAGGTTGGGGAATGATAGGTTGGAAGTTGCTGCTCACAAGCAGCTCTCAAATATTTTGAATAAAGCCCAGCATAAGACATATTCTTGTCAAACACTCTCCTTAAGCTCTCAAAGCAGTAATGCAGATAGACCTTTGCTCCTTTCCGCCTTGCCCCCTGCACCACCCCAGAATCTCAGGATAATGAAGTTGACCTACTTCACATGGGTGACGATGGAGATTAATTAAATGTTTATGAAACTATTTGGAGATTTTCACATGAAAGGTGGTTTGGAAGCCCACACATTTACAATTAATTTTATGTCCCCAGTCACAGCTAGAGAACCTACATGAAAGTCTGCTGTGGGTCAGTCCTAAAACTTGTTGTGCAAGCAAATGGAAACTTTAAATGAAGACATTTCCATGGTACAAATGAGAACATCATGGCTGTACAGAAGAGGATGTTTCTTATTTTGCACCAAGACATTACTAAGGGGGCAATCCTATAGCAAGCTCTGCCAGAATGAGCAGCTTCGGACGCAGAGGGTCTCCAACCCAGCATTAAGTCCTCAACTCCAGCTCAGCCAAATATATGCCAGCATAATTTGCTCATCTTGTTTCAGCAGTGGCTGAACCAGCTCAAGTTCAGCTAGCTGGGCTGAGACTGATGTAAGTGCCCCAAAGTGTGTGTGGATGAGGCAGGACCAAATGCTGGATCCTAAGCTGGGTCACATGACCTGGCTACAGGGCATAAAACACTATTTAAAAACTTGTTTTCCCTCTGTTAGGCTTAGGCAGAGCAGCAGCCCCCCTGTGGAACTGGGTTTTGATCTGGTGTTACTTTAAAAAAGGTAAAGGGACCTCTGACCCTTAGGTCCAGTCGTGACCGACTCTGGGGTTGCAGCGCTCATCTCACTTTATTGGCTGAGGGAGCCGGCGTACAGCTTCCGTGTCATGTGGCCAGCATGACTAAGCCACTTCTGGCAAACCAGAGCAGCGCACAGAAACACCGTTTACCTTCCCGCCGGAGAGGTACCTATTTATCTACTTGCACTTTGACGTGGTTTCGAACTGCTAGGTTGGCAGGAGCAGGGACCGAGCAACAGGAACTCACCCCGTCACGGGGATTCAAACCGCCAACCTTCTGATCGGCAAGTCCAAGTCCCACAGCGCCACCCACGTCCCATGGTGTTACTTTACGTGGACTTAATTTTCCTTATTTGTGGGTGCAGCTTATATTCGGGCCAGTACGGTACACACATGCACACTCAATCGCACACTGTGAGAATGAGCCAGGTAAGATACACAGGGGCAGCTGTGATACCAGTTTAAAGAATTGAAATTTCCCTTTTCCCACTTGTTTAACATAAAGATAATTACCGTATTCTTCCGTCTATAAGATGCCCGCATGTATAAGTACCCCCCCTTTTTTTGAGGACTCAATTTTACGAAAATGAGGGGAAATGGCCCAAAGTTGTTGAGCTTCTCCCCCCCTCCCAGCTGCAGGCAGGAAACACTCCCTAAATTGTTTCCTGCTCGCTGCAGCATCGGAGGAAGTTGCGCTCCCGCCAACCGGCTGGCTGGAGGGCATGCTTCTCCCCCCCCCCCATGCCACTATCATGTATTGAACGACCCCAGTTTTTTGACACAATTTTTGAGTCAAAAAACCTCGTCTGAGACACGGAAAAATACGGTACTCCAGCATTCTTAGTTTTAGTAACACCCACTTTACAGGATAATGTTCTCCATAGGGCCATGGACCTAGATTGCATGTAGAAAAAGATGCATGGGCCATTTGTGTGCAGAAATGCCCCATCGCATGACTCCTCCAATCCCATGGAACAGGGAGCCACACAAAGGGTTCTGTTTGTTCTGTTTCCTGCCCACCTTTCTCTCTTGGCTTTATTCAGACAAATAAAAGCCAACCGACGTAAGCCCCTCTTTCCTACTTCCAGCACAATGGATGGAAATTGATTCTGCAACTCTCTCTCTCTCTCTTTTGTTTTAATTGCGACTTAACCTGACACCGTGGCAGGTTTTGCAAAAGAGGCTTCTGCCCTTGGATACAATGCATAATGCTGATATGCGTGACACACTAAAAAAATAAAACGGGGGGGGGGGGGAGGACTTCCGGGTTAGCGCCTCCGGTAATGGCAGAATTCCTCTGATCAGGAGGAATTTGCTTCGTAGGAATCCGGGTCTGGCTGCCACGGCGAAGGCGGAGACCCACTAGAAATCACAGGCAGGTGAAGCCTGTGAACGTGGGATTCGGCTGGCACCTTTTGTGCCTCCTCTACTCGCAGGGAAACCCGGTTTGGGGGATCCAGAGCGACGTGGGGTGAGCGGCGCGGTGCTTCGAATTGACTGCTTCTTCCACGGAGCGAAGCCGCATAGCTGTTGCCGGAGAGCGCTGACTTTTTCCTGTGGACAATTTGATCTTAAAGCAACTACCCGTGTGTAGAGCGGCGAATTGGATTTTTAAACGTCTTAATTTGGTGCCGAAACGGGGAGGTCTAAAACAGGAAGTCCACCTTCCCCTTTTGTAAATAGATTGAAGCAATGAGGATGCAAGATGAAGTCTCGGAAGAGGGGGACAAGTTTTGGACTGAGTATACCTGCAGGAGAGAGCGAACAGAGTTAATATACCACCGCTTCGATCCTGGAAACGGGCTGCCAACAGGACTGACCATGATTAGAACGTTCACTGACAGTTAGTTAAATAAGAGGAATACATTGTTTCCATGGTCTCCGTCTGCATTTAAAAAGGAGTAAAAGTAACAGAAAATTGAAACTAACTTTATGGTTTGAATTGAGTTTAAAAGGACTAATACAAATAGAAACTGTTTCCCTCTAGAGGAACTGTTTCCCTCTTGAGGAAGCCTTTGAAACTGTCACAAGAGTTGAGCTGGGGGAATTTCCAGCTGCAAGATAAAAACCTGTGAGATTCTGGGGACCTTGAATCGGTTAAGAATGTTGACAGAAGAGGCCTTAGTGGTTGTATTATGTAAGATAAGTGACTCACTGGAACAGCTTCACAAAAAGGTGGATGTGGTAACTACCAAAATTGACAATTTGGGACAAAAAGTGAACACCAATATAGAAACTATTCAGAAACTGACACAGGAATCTACTTTGACATGGCAAACTGCGGAGAAGGCTAGGGACAAAGTTATTGCCGTTGAACCTAAAGTAACACAATTGGAGAGAGAAAGAGTCCCAGCCTTACAGATGCAATTTGATGACCATAAGTTGATGCCTGCTATGAATTTAAAGAAAATCAGATTTCGAGGATCAGAGCCCTACCTGAACTGGAGAAGGAAAGTTTGACAGATTTCCTTACACAGGAATTTGATGACTTTTGGGACCGGGACTTGGGTCAAGAAGAGATTAAAACTGTGAGGGCTCTCGGACTTGGAAGAGGAGGGAAAAGAGAGAAGAACAAAATAAGAGACTGTTGGAACTACCAGAGGAACTTAGAAGAACAACAGTCGAGTGGAAATTTTGAAAGACGTCCTGAAATACCTTTCGGATCTTAGATTCAACTACGGAGATTTGGTTGCCCTGTCGAGAAGGAATAAAATCATCTTTAGGTGGGAGTTTCTCCGAGATCTACTCTTTAGCCTCAAAGGAAGGAAAATGAAAATAAGATCAGTGGAAGACAAAGTAAAGTTCATGTATAAATATGAAGAAGACTCGCAGAAGGGACTTGGAAAAGAGTTAAGAGCATTGGACAGAAGATCACCAAGTTGATGGACTATAGGGAATTGGCGGATATGACTGGCAGAATCCGGGACCAGGGAGAAGAGTCGGTGGAAGAAGATTGGAAAAAGTTTAAAGACTATTTATAAAAATATTGTAAAATTAATGAGTGTTAGAAAAATGTTGGAAAGAGTTATATGGCTTTAGTAGAAATGTTACAAGGAGTTAAGTACAAATAGATTATTAGAGTATTAAAGGGAAAATAAAGTTAAAATATGTTAAGATAATTATATATTAAAGGGAAAAATAAGGTTAGAATATGTTAAGATAAATTACAGGACAGAAAACAGAGGAAGATGGAAAGGAATTGCTGAAACAGTTAATTAAAGTGGAATACAAAAAGGGAGGTGTGAGGAGGTCGTTGAAACAAGTAAATGAAAGTTAAGATACTGAACTTATTAGATGTGTTTTAAATTGTGTTTGTTTGGTTTTGTTAATTTAATGTTTGGGGGTTGGTGTTGTGTGGTGTTTTTGTTTTTGTATTGTATTGTATTGTTTTGTTTAATTCTTTTTCTTTTGCAGTCTTTAAAATGTTAATAAATATTATTTAAAAAGATAAATAAATAAAACAGGGGGAATTGGAAGGTCCCTTTTATGATTTCATAGACAGAAACGGCAGTCGCTTTAAAAATAACACATTTCTGCTTCACTACTGGGCTTTACAGAATACAAAGCAAGTACCTCCTGGGATGAAATTGACCTCCAGCCCCTTCCTTCCGGCTCCGATTGTCAAGATCTTCTAAAAGAGGATGGATACATCTGAATAAAAACTGGAGATATGCAACACGGAAGGTCAAAGGAGCAAGATGGCTGCCCAGATAGGGTGATGCACCTGCCAGTGCTCTCCATTTATCTCCCCTGCTAAGCATCTTGTCACACAGCCCTGTGTGCAAAGCATAACTCTGCGGGAATGCTTCCATTGCCAATGATATATTCTCTAATAAATGTCACATTCTTCCGAAAGGTTTCTCTTTTCCACATCTTTTATTCCATGCGTTTGAGCATCCAGGGGGAGTAACCTCGTTCCATGTCACACAAAACAGAAGAACCTCTTTGAGCAGTCAGCAAAAAGGCAAGACTGATATTGGATGAAGTCCTACATGCTCAGGCATGGCTGTTGGTCACCTAGGTCCTCCGAAAACAAAGGTGACAACGAGAGAGCAGGCAGTGATGCTGCATTCAATTTAAGTCCATGCCTAGACATGTTGAAGTTTGTACTTGATCATATATTTTTTGCCCCCGAATACTCTCGTCTGCAGAAAAGTTCAAAACTTTTGAAGAACTTAGTTGGCTGAGCCAATGGAGAATGTGCAAATGGAGTCGCCAGGGCTCTCCAGATTGGAGGAGGCCAGAGAAATAGTAGTTAATACTATAGCAACTAATGCTATAGACCAGGCTTCCTCAACCTCGGCCCTCCAGATGTTTTGAGACTACAATTCCCATCATCCCTGACCACTGGTCCTGCTAGCTAGGGGTCATGGGAGTTGTAGGCCAAAAACATCTGGAGGGTCGAGGTTGAGGAAGCCTGCTATAGACCTATAAACTAGGGATGGGGGACTTGTGGTCCTCCAGATTTTGTTTGACTATGACTCTCATCATCCTTGGTACTAATGGGACTAATGGGAGCTAGTCCAAGAGGGTCACAGTATCCTTGCTATAAACATTAGGGGTGAGCAAATCTGTCAATTTCAGACTTCTTTCATTATTCCAATCTTAAATTCAAATCTGGTCTGGTCTCAGGGTGGTTCACAGAAAAGACCACAATATATAAAATCAAAATGAGAACAATAACCCAATAATACACACACACACACACACACACACACACGCAAAAAGAGAGCCGCATTTTAAAAGGGTATAGGATGTTCATCAGGTCAACCAAAGGCCTGGTTAAAATGGAACATTTTTGCCTGGCAATTAAAGGTGTATAATGAAGATGTCAGGCGAACTTCCCTGGAGAGAGCATTCCATAGACGGGGAGCCACTGCAGAGAAGGCCCTGTTCTCGTGTTGCCATCCTCCAGACCTCTCGAGGAGAAGGCACAGGAAGGAGGGCCTCAGAAGATGATCTCAGGGACCAGGTAGGTTCATGTGGAAACCTTGAGGTGTTGCAGTCCTGAGCTGTTTAATATGTGCATGTATAAATTATCCTTAGGGATGTGGGTGGCGCTGTGGTCTAAACCACAGAGCCTAGGGCTTGCCGATCAGAAGGTTAGCGGTTTGAATCCCCGTGACGGGGTGAGCTCCCATTATTTGGTCCCAGCTCCTGCCAACCGAGCAGTTCAAAAGAACATCAAGTGCAAGTAGATAAATAGGTACCGCTCCAACGGGAAGGTAAACATGTTTCCGTGTGCTGCTCTGGTTCACCAGAAGTGGCTTAGTCAGCTTCTGGGTCGTGTGGCCAGCATATCTGTGGACAAACGCCGGCTCCCTTGGCCTATAGAGCGAGATGAGCAATCAACCCCAGAGTCGTCCACAACTGGAACTGGACCTAATGGTCAGGGGTACCTTTACCTTTACCTATAAATTATCCTATACAAATGCAATCAGAAACTGCATGTCCCTTACCATACAGTAAAATGATCAATCAGAAAGGTTGAACTGTTCAACTAATAAAATAGCATTGTTCACAATGGGAATAATGCTAGTAGTGAGAAGGAGCTGTTGTTATTGAGCTAAGACCATGTAGTCCAGCAACCTGCTTTCACAATGGCCTACCAAAAGTCTATGGGAAACCTGCAAGCATTACCTGAGCTCGGCAGCATTCTCTCTCCCCAACCCCAGGCAAGGGTTGTATGACAAACTAAGTCTGTAGAAATTCCCCCTTCCATACAACTGTTTAAGGCAAGGAGGGGGAGCTCCAGATGTTCTTGGCTCCATCATTCCAATCCAACATAGCCAAAGGTCAGAGATGAAAACCGAGAGTTGGGAGCCCAGCAAGATCCGAAGGTCTACAGATAAGATGCCTTTCTTATCTGGCCTTCCAGGGGTGGGGATCATCCACACCACTTGATGTCCTGACAACTGCTCAAAAACCAGAACAAAGACTTGAAGTTTTTATATGCAACAACTGCGGCAAAAGTTTTTATATGCAACTACTGCGGCAAAAGTTTTTATATGCAACAACTGCGGCAAAAGTTTTTATATGCAACAACTGCGGCAAAAGTATTGTCAGCCCAGAAATGGAAACAAGAAGAAATTCCGACCAAAGAAGAATGGCAGACAAAATTAATGGACTATGCAGAATTGGACAAAATGACAAGAAGGATTCGAAACCTGCGGGACCAGAGATTTATAGAAGATTGGAAGAAGTATATGAATTATTTGAAGAGCAACTGTAATAAACAAATTACACTAGTAGGACTACAAGAAGTTTTGTAAGGAGAAATATATGAAGTGCTACAAAATAGAAAAAGATAGAGATATTGGTTATGAGTTTGAAGTGTAACAGGCAAGATAAGAAATACATACTGAGAGATTAGACTGGAAAATTTTCAGACAGGATTGATGGAAGTCAAAAATTTGAATAAGATGTAAAAGTATGTTTAATCACTGTTGAAAATGATATGTTAAAAAAAACTAATAAAAAATTATATAAAAAAAACAAAAACCAGAACAAAGAACTGCCCCCTGCAATCATTGGCATTCCTCCTTTGAGGAATCTCTCTCCTCCAAAAGTGAGCAATGCTTTCCTTCCCCAAGCATTTGTCAGGAGAGTTTTTACAACCGACAGAATCAAACTGTAAAACTTTTTCCAGGATTCTGTCATGGCAGGATGCCAGGGGATGGGAAAGGAGCTGTATGTCTGAATGCCCCCACCACAACCAAAGGAAACAAAAACAAGCCCTTGGCATAGAATAGTAGCATGACAGGGAGAAATGTGTAGTCTAGGCTGCTCTTTCATTCGTCTGAGTGGAAGTATTTCTTCTTCTTTTTTAAGGAGAAATAATAATAATTATTATTTATTTATATCCCGCCCATCTGGCTGGGTTTCCCCAGCCACTCTGGGTGGCTTCCAACAAAATATTAAAATACAATAGTATATTAAACATTAAAAGCTTCCCTAAGCATGCCACCTCCCCAACCTGCAGCCTAAAGGTAAAGGTAAAGGGACCCCTGATCATTAGGTCCAGTCATGGCCAACTCTGGGGTTGCGGCACTCATCTCGCTTTATTGGCCGAGTGTACAGCTTCCGGGTCATGTGGCCAGCATAACTAAGCCACTTCTGGCGAACCAGAGCAGTGCACGGAAACACCGTTTGCCTTCCCGCCAGAGTGGTACCTATTTATCTACTTGCACTTTGACGTGCTTTCGAACTACTAGGTTGGCAGGAGCTGGGACCGAGCAACGGGAGCTCACCCCGTCGCAGGGATTCAAACCACCAACTTTCTGATTGGCAAGTCCTAGGCTCTGTCGTTTAACCCACAGCGCCACCCGCGTCCCTTTTAACCTGCATCCTAAAGTGGTACAATTAATGAAAAGCTTTTACGCCTGATTCTGAGTACAGTATTGTAAAAGGAACAACAAAACTGACTTCCCACACTCCCGATAGAATATGGCTGCACACCTCCATCCCACTAGCAACGTGTGTTGCCATAATTGGGATTCCATGCATCCTTTTCAAATAGCATCTGCAGAGTCCTCAGATTTGGATCAAGGTTCCCATGTGGGGAAGGAGGGTGGGCTAATCCATTGGCCACATGCCGATTCCCTGACATCCTCCCGTGTGGCAAAAACAAAAATTATTGCCCTTATGTTGTCCCCTCTGTGGCAAACAGGATCAGGTGGAATTTACATTGACTACATGGCAGAGGGGAAAGGGTTAACCTCTCTGCTCCCCAATCTCAGTCCAGGCAGGGCTGTTATTTGGAAAAAGAAGATGAAACATCTTGATTATCATGTGTTGTTTTGGCCCTTAGAGATCCACCATTGGCTTGGGCCAAGGCTACCAGGAACTGGTGTCTCTCTGTACGAAACTGCCCGGCTGCTAAGATCCTCAGCTGAGCATCTTTTCTTGGTTCCATGAACATAAGGAGCATGGGTGGTGGTGACACGAGAGAGAGCCTGTTCTGTGGCTATTCCCATATTGTGGAATTCCATCCCTCTTTGCCATCCTTCCGCCAGCATGATAAGAACTTCCTGTTCAGAAAGGCCTTTGAAATCTAAGATACAGACTATTCTGATCACTGGGTTGCCATCGGGACAAACTGTATTTTAATTTTGGCTCTAAATGTGTTCTGATTTATTTAAAATTTGTGTGTATTGCTTTGTGTTTTATATAACCAGTGCATTTTTTCTTTTAAAAAAATGTTTAGGGGTACTCTCATTTTGACTCAAGAAAATACCATTTTATAGTTCAAATCAGGAGAAATTAATACAGTAAATGGACAAAAGTATAAAGATTCACAAAATGTTTAGGGGTATGCGTACCCCTGTGGCCACCCCTCGAAAAAAGCACTGTATATAATATTGTTTTTAAATGTTGTAAGCTGCCTTGAATCCCAAGTTGGGAGAAAAGTGGGATATAAATATATTAAAGAAATTAATAATATTTGGATAGCTCAGTTGCTCAGAGTATTGGGCTGATACTGCCAAGGTTGCAGGTTTGATCCCCGTATGGGACAGCTGCAACAACCTCAGATATGCCGAAGACACAACCTTGATGACAGAAAGTGAGGAGGAATTAAAGAACCTTTTAATGAGGGTGAGAGTGCAAAATATGGTCTGAAGCTCAACATCCAAAAAACGAAGATCATGGCCACTGGTCCCATCACCTTCTGACAAATAGAAGGGGAAGAATTGGAGGCAGTGAGAAATTTTACTTTCTTGGGCTCCATGATCAGTGCAGATGGTGACAGCAGTCACGAAATTAAAAAACGCCTGCTTCTTGGGAGAAAAGCAATGACAAAAGCAGAGATACCACCTTGATATCTTAAAAAGCAGAGATATCACCTCATGAGAAGAGAAGACTGCCTGGAAAAGACCATGATGTTGGGAAAATTGAGGGCACAAAGAGAAGGGGGCGACAGAGGATGAGATGGTTGGACAGTGTTCTCAAAGCTACCAACATGAGTTTGATCAAACTGTGGGAGGCAGTGGAAGACAGAAGTGCCTGGCATACTCTGGTCCATGGGGTCACAAAGAGTCGGACACGACTAAACGACTAAACAACAACCTGGGACAGCTGCAATAACAATGATAAGGTATGCAAACTGTTGTATTTGCATCATCTCAACTATCAACATACACCAGCTTTCCCAAACCTGGCACGGTCTTATGCTGGCTCAGGCTGGTGGAAGTTCTAGTCCACAACATCTGGTGGGCACCAGACTGTTAATGCAGTAAGCATGATGCAGCTGGTATTTCCTCTGCCCTCAACGCAGCTTGTCTTTCGCAAAACTGTCTGGCTTTTAAATATGCATTCCCCAGTCTCCTTTCTCAAATCTCTATTCCTGTAGGCTTGTCAATCCCCACATGCTTATTGAGCTTCAGTGCCCCTGCTGTACTGACTCCATCCTCGCTTTGATAAAAAGTTGTTTGAATCAAAAGACGTGGCTCCCAAACCTGGCTGAAAATTGCCAAAAAAGGGGGAGGGCTCATTTCCCTCCCCCTTCTGATACTTAATTGTGATGTTGCATGTCGAGATCAATTAGTTTCCTTTCCGTTGGCTCTGTTCGTAATGCCATGTCATGCCATATGGCTGGCTCAAAGCTTAAAAACGGTGCTGGGACCTTCAGTTCGCCTGCCAATGAAGGCAGAGCTGTAGCAAACGGAAGACTTGGCTCTGGAGATTGCAAAACGCAGGCTGCATTTCCCTTTGATGTCCCCTGCTGGCTTGCCCATGAATGGCATTCTGAGGCCTCTGCAGGCATCTCTGCCTCCCAGGCAGACCATTAACTATGCAGCTGAATGACAGGTTTCATCTTGGAGCCGCAATCGTACTCAGAGTACCAGCTAGATCCCCTGTCCCCCCACGAGTCACAATTTATTCCTACATATGTTTTCTTATGTTTGGGGGACGGATTGCCGTCGCTTGATGTTGTTCCCTGAATAGAATCCCGGTGCATAGGAAATAAGCTTTTTCCTGGCAAGGGGATGAATGATGGCCAAATGTTCATCTGTTAAGGCTCTCTGTGCCAGGCGGCTGCTAAACACAGAGAAGCAGGACCCGGTGAAAGGTGTGGCAATAGCTTTGGCACGTAAGTAGAAGTGTCTAATAGAACTGGAAGCGGGTGCTTAGCTATTAAAAGGTCCAGATATGTGTCCTTCTCTGTCTCTGATCACATACCCTCTAGCATTTATCTAACGAAAATAGGGACGTCCTATTCCATACTCCCCAACATTTCTCTGATGAAAATAGGGACCTCCTATTCCATCCCTCCAACATTTCTCTGATGAAAATTTGTTGTTGTTTAGTCGTTTAGTCGTGTCCGACTCTTCATGACCCCATGGACCCTCCAACATTTATCTAACGAAAATAGGGACGTCCTATTCCATACTCCCCAACATTTCTCTGATGAAAATAGGGACGCCCTATACCAATGAATTATGAATTGTGGTCTGTCCAATGCTCGATGGTTTCTTGTTGAAATTCTAGTAGGTTGCCAGAAGACAAAGGATGATTGAGGCTTTGGCGAACAATTTAAGAGAGGAAAAAACAGGGATTTTTTTAGCTGTGATTCCTGCATTGCAAGGGGTTGGACTACTTGACCCTTGGGATCCTTTTCAATTCTCCATTCCATAATACAATATAAGTAAGAAGCCCTTATAACAAACCTGGTGGCATCTTAGGCCATGTTTAATTTAGTAGGCCACAAGTTTTGCAGGGCTGGCTTAACCTTCATTCACCTGAACTATTACGACTTTGAAGCCTCTGTGCATTTGGGAAACAAAGCAGAGGAAGAACAAAACATATTTTTTTGTAGGGACATGAATTCTCATTATACAGATTCCTACACAATTGTGCACACAAGGAGGAGAAAAGCACTGTAGACATACTGTATCATATTAGAAGAAAACTTTAAGTCATTAAGATATTCTGGGGTCATACTTCAATAAACTTTATTTATTGAACTGGCTTGAGGATATGCCCTCTAAGAGTGAGATACATTAAAAAGGAATCATGATACTCTGAGAGATTCTTCACATAGGCCAAAGAGGGGAAATATCATGAGTGTCCAATCCAGCTGCATGTTTTCTTAAGGACTGAGCAAAACTTCTCTCAGGACCTGACCTAACACATACGATTCACAAAAATCCCAGAAGATCTGGTTTACAAAGTCCCTGTTTTCGTTCTTTTATAGTCGCCTCTGCTAAAATAGTGCTTCAACATACCAATGACACTTTTTAAAAGTCTATTAACAAAAGGAAGGAAAGTTATGATCCAAACTATCAGAGTTTCACCATAGTTTATGACCTGGTCCATGGGGCAGGGCTTTCCCACCTCCTCTTATTCCTATAGTCGGTTCCTCCACCTGACCATGAGCTGTTCCGAGGAGATTGAGTAATTTTGGAGCATGGTGTGAGAGATGGTGTAGAGACAAACAAATGGTGAGGTGAGTTGGTAGAAATTGCTTCCCTTTTATGTGTGGACAGAGGATCCAAGCCATTGTAATTGTGGACCAAGTTCAGGGCAGAAGCCAGAACAGATGATTTCAGCTCATCACACAGAGGTAAAAGGTAAAAGTAAAGGACCCCTGGATAGTTAAGTCCAGTCAAAGGCAACTATGGGGTTGCGGCGCTCATCTCGCTTTTAGGCCAAGGGAGCCGGTGTTTGTCCACAGGCAGCTTTCCGGGTCATGTGGCCAGCATGACTAAACCGCTTCTGGCACAATGGAACACCATGATGGAAGCCAGAGCACACAGAAATGCCGTTTACCTTCTCACCGCAGTGGTGCCTATTTATCTACTTGCACTGGCGTGCTTTCAAACTGCTAGGTGGGCAGGAGCTGGGACCGAACAATGGGAGCTCACCCTGCCGTGGGGATTTGAACCGTCAACCTTTTGATCGGCAAGCCCAAGAAACTCAGTGGTTTAGACCACAGCGCCACAAGCCTCAGGCAGCATACACAGACTGCAGTTTCATAATAATCATGCACGGAAGAACACACCTTTAAACCGCTGGGTTAGTGGTGCAGTCATACACCAAGACAGAGTTATTATTTTCCTGGCTCCCTTAAAAAAAATTCAATTCTCATTGGAGCCAGCACCTCCAGGCAATGGAGATCTCTGTGTTTCAAAAGGAAAGTTTCAATAATTCATTGCATGCCGGATGCAGCATAGAACGCTATGAGGTCATACTTTGAAATGGCACTCTCTTTTCAGCTTTTCTCTGAGCCTCTTCCAGCTCGGCACTACAGGCTTTCACCTTCTGAAAGTGCTCATTCCTGGCTGCGGCCATCCCTTTCAACAGCTGGCAATTTGTAAAAAATAAATTACAACAAAACGTGCACATCATTGTCAGGAATTCTTGCAAATGTCACAAGATATCACAATTTCAAGTCCAGCGGCTATTGCATTATAAATAGAACAAGGGGAAGAAGGAAATATTTTTGTGGAAAAGAAAGAAAAAGAAAGTTGGCTGCATAGAGAAGCATAAGAGGAGCTAGAGGCAAGAGTTTCCGATGACACGGAGGGGGAGAAAAAGAAGGAGGCAGAGTGTGGCCTTGGGCTGCCCAACCAGGCACTGGATAGTAAAGGGAAAACTCAACAAAAGAAATGCTGGAATACTTGGGGGTTTTTTAAATGTATGAGCCATCCTGCCTGGAGCTCCCTCAGCTCCGCTTGGCTCAGAGAGTAAACCTAGGAACTAACATTTTCCTCGGCTGGATTGAGGGTGGGGGAAAGTCTTTTGGAAGAAATAAGCAAATAAACACACGGTTTAATTTTAGGCAGGGTTCATGGGTAACAGTTGCCTTCAGTGTCAGCCCTCCTTGCTAGGTGACGGAAAGTGGGGTAGTAATTAAGGTAAAGGTAAAGGGACCCCTGACTATTAGGTCCAGTCGTGACTGACTCTGGGGTTGTGGCGCTCATCTCGCTTTATTAGCCAAGGGAGCCGGCATACATGTGGCCAGCATGCGAACCAGAGCAGTGCACGGAAACGCCATTTACCTTCCCGCCAGAGTGGTACCTATTTATCTACTTGCACTTTGACGTGCTTTCAAACTGCTAGGTTGGCAGGAGCAGGGACCGAGCAACGGGAGCTCACCCCGTCACAGGGATTCGAACCACCGACCTTCTGATCAGCAAGCCCTAGGCTCTGTGGTTTAACCCACAGCACCACCTGCGTCCCTGGGGTAGTAATTAAGGGCTGGCAAATCTGTCAATCCTAGTTCCTCCTTGTTTCAGATCCTACATTTGTTTCTCCACATCTCTGCAGCAATTTGGTATCTCCCCCACCCCTATACATTTCCTGTTATTTTTGTAAGGCACACAAAATTACAAATAAGTTGCACACAAGGAAAACGGACTATGTGGAATTGACAAAGCTAACGACCAAAATAGGAGAACCAAATGAGGATTGTTGTGTGGAAGAATGGATGCCTTTCTCAGAATATTTAAATAAATGGTACGATGAATTCGGGAGCAGGATTTGAACTACGAGCAACAGGAGGAATTAGAGGTTATTGTATGGTGATCAGGATATAAGAGAGATACCATAGGGTACAGCAAAGGGGATATGATGATGATGATGATGATGATGATGATGATGATGATGATGAAATTTTTGAAACTTAATAAAATATAAAAATATATATAAAAAAGAAAAAGAGGACCTAATCAGCATTAGTAAATATCCTGCCTCCAAAAGAGCCTAACGCAGAAGCAAACAAAGATTAAAATGTGAATAAAAGATGCTTCTTCTTCTTTTGTAGCATTAGGATGCTTCCCAATAACATGTGTTCTTAAATAATTCACTAGATCAGGAGACTTGCTAGGTTTGGAATTCACACTTCAACATCCTTCTGCAGCATCTGTGACTTCCAAACCTGAGAGAGGGAGGGAAGAGTCAAGTCCCATGAGAAATGCCTTAAATCTGATCTTGTTTTACAAAGTGAGCACTCTGGTATCCACTCTCCACTATCCTCTGGATACCGACATATCCATCACTTGTTGTATCCATCTCTCTACATCGAGAGTTGCTCTCGCCACTTCCCTCTTGATTGCAATCTCCCAGAGACTGTCTTATCCACCAGATTATGCGGCAGACAGCTGTTATTCAGCAGCAACATGGAAGGAAAGAATCTTTTCGTGTATGCTTTATAAACCCAACGGTGAGGCGCCGTCTTCATTTGGTTAGCGGAAGATAAAGGCCTGTTCCCCACATTGATTTGTGAAGATGATTCTGGCAAGCCGGGGCTTTATCCAAGGTCCAACTCATTTTCCTCATGCCTTCAGAAAGGGTCAGGACCACGGATCCACTCACACAGAGATACTGGTTGTGGTAATTTGTACATCCACAGGATTGTACCTCACCATTTCCCCCTTTCCCCAGCAGCTGCAATTGTGCAAATTGCAACGACGGCTGCCTCTTTAGTCCCTATTCTGAAGCACCTCTTCTCACACATGTCTCTGCTGTCTGGTTACGAGTAGACAAGTGGATCTTGCTTGCTTCTGAAACATTTGCATAAGGGATACTGCAAGTGTGAATCAGGTTTGACATACATGGGGGGGGGGAATACATAATAAAATATCCCTTTTCTGAGATCCACAAAACTCTGGCGACTTTCAGTAAATAATTCTGATCTCGGAAACGCAGGGATGTATTCAAAATTTTCGTACACTGTAGGCTGATGAAAGTGCACCACCATATCTTTTTTAAAAAAATAATACGAAGAGCAGATTTGTGAGTTCTTGCTAAGCAGACAGCATGGGCCATTTTATAGGGATCATGCATGCAAGGATTTATTGATCTCTTTATGGGCTGGTCCTACTATTAAGTAGAGTGAGGTGGCTCCTTTGGGTGGTGAATGCTGGGAGATAAGCAACCCCTCATTGTTCCTCCTCAATTATCCAGCTATTTCCCTTCATTGCCACATGACCTTTTCTATGACCAATCTGCCCTGCTGTCTCGGGTTCAGGGAAGGATGCCATCCCATCATCATCGCTGAAGATTCAATTGCCAGCCCAATCAGCTTCGAGATATTGAATGAAGAGGGGGCACCATTTCGTCCTTCACTGCAGGCAGCAGAATACCTTGAGCCATTGCATCCCTGCCTCTTTGCCCTTTCCCTTCCACTCTTAAAACCCACATCGTTATAGTCCCACATCATTAAAACCCACACTCTTAAAACCCACATCGTTATACATTAAGAAGAGCCCTGCTCGATCCAGAACCATCTAGCACAGCATCTTATTCCCAGCAGAAGCCAGCACTTTCCTTCTGGAAAACCTACTTGCTAGACAAAACCTACTTGCTAGCTGTATCACCTCTGAACCAGCAACACCATTCAGCTGTCATGGCTAATAACTGTGGATAGACTCATCCTCAATGCATCTGGCTAATTAATTTTTTTTTAAGCCATATATGTTACTCATCATTGTATGGCTATGAATTCCGCAAGCAAATGGTTTGTGCGTGCGTGTGAAGACATACTTCCTTTGTCTGTCCTTAATCCACAGCCAGTTTTAGGGCAACTCACAAGAGGATCCCTCTAGCAATACGATAAGCCTCAGAGGTGTCATAGACACAGTGTAGGACCAGGAAAAGGTGGGGCATTTTTGCAGGACCTATCTGGACAGAAACAACCGAGGGAAAGTGCTGCTGCATGGGAAGCAAGTTTTAAGCAAGCGCAATTCATGATGTTGTGCAACATCTGTGCTGGCCACAGAGTACAGTGGTACCTCAGGTTACATACACTTCAGGTTACAGACTCTGCTAACCCAGAAATAGTACCTCAGGTTAAGAACGTTGCTTCAGGATGAGAACAGAAATCGTGCTCCCGCGGTGCGACGGCATTGGGAGGCCCCATTAGCTAAAGTGGTACCTCAGGTTAAGAACAGTTTCATGTTAAGAATGGACCTCAAGAACGAATTAAGTTCTTAACCCGAGGTACCACTGTACATCTGTCAAGGCATCACCCTTAGCTTCCAATTTGTAAGTTTCCAGTCGACATGAGACAGCCTTAACTCTGTCTTTAATCTTAGTCATCCACCACCTTGGGCAACACTGCATGGAAAAGCAGGATATTTGCTTCTTTACTGATACCACTATGGCATTTCCTGTGTGCCATGTTTCCTGTCAAAATCATGCACCAAACACCTTTTCATCCTCTAGGGGAAATGGAATCCTTTGACGGGGAATTAATTAACCAACCTGCCATAACATGTGCTATTCCACTTCTGTTTGTAGCTTCCCATTAAGGATGGGCAGATCTGGCAATTTTGGTTCTCTCGATTTCTCATTTCCGCCTTCCCAAATCTTAAATTCACTTCTCCACACTGCTGCAGAAATTTGTTGTTGTGTTTCAAAATACAAAAAAATCCTCATGAAAATTCATCAGCTCATTTCTAATGAACACGTTTGCGTGCCGTTTTTGACCGACGCACATTTTTTTTGCAAGCAATTTTCCCTAATACGTCACTATCCTGTATGTTGTTTTCATAACCATTCATTGCTATGCACACATTCACCTAATGTATTTGTAAATATTGTTTGGGTTGGAGAACTGCAAGGCAAAATGTGTGTTTTTTTCATACCTTTCCAGAAAATGTGAATTAGATAGCTTTGGCTTTAAATGTGAATTGAACCCAATTTCTTCCCCATCCCTACTTCCAGGGTTGTTGTTGGTGGGCAGTTAGAAAAAGAAAACACTGAGGTAAACATTCCTGCAACTGCGTATTAGGTGCAATTTGAGCCTTCCTCGAAAGGGCATGAGATGCTCTCCATTACAGCATCTCCCCCCCCCCCCCCGCTTCCTCCAACTCCTGCAAAGTAACCAGAGACATCAAACTGTACCAATAAGAGTGGCGGCAACATGGCAATAACAGCTGCCATCTTCACCTGCTCCAGTGACCCTGGTGTTAATTCATTTAGCTAATTAGTTTTTTAAAGCCCCCATGTGCTCCGTTTTGTTACAAAGGAAGTTGCTCTTCTGGGTGGCTCCCTTCACATTAAATCAGGACCTTTCGGAGGGTCTGGCTAAGCTAATATAAAGAACGGGGCTGTTTAAAGTGCCCATAACGGACAGGCTATTTAATCAAATTAAGCACTTCATTAAGAAAAATAGTTCTTTTCGCTTGCTGACAGAAATTAATAATGGATGGCAGCTGATGTATCTCAGTCCCTGCATAACTTCTCCTTCTCTCTCTCTCTCTCTCTCTCTCTCTCTCTCTCTCTCTCACACACACACACACACACACACACACACACAATCAATCTGAATCTGGTGGGTTTTGTAATATTTGCCATCTACTTACCCTGGAGATATTTTAGACTGTTTCACCATATCTCTCAGGGTTCTTTTGCAAGCCCTACTCACAACACAACACAAGTCCTACTCAGGCAGAATGGCTGCATGTCGACAGAGCAAATGAAGAAGAGCAGTGTTAGATTTGCCTTCTGACATCATCGCTCCCCGTGAATCAGTGGGTGATGTCTGAACTGAGCAGTCTCATCTATTCCCCATATGATTTAGATCAGGCATAGGCAAACTCGGCCCTCCAGATGTTTTGGGACTACAACTCCCATCACCCCTAGCTAACAGGACCAGTGGTCAGGGATGATGGGACCTGCAGTCTCAAAACATCTGGCGGGCCAAGTTTGCCTATGCCTGATATAGATCCTCAATTCAATGCAGGGTCCGAAATAACAAGGAGAGACTCAACCAGAAGAGGAGACTCCAAACTTCAGACCTTCTGATTGACGGAGAGCCACATGCACAACGATACCCTGCTGCACCTTAGCATGCTCATCCCCACACAGCCAGCTTGGGTGCAGCCTTTAAATGCGAAGGGTATGTCCAAATAAGCAGTGGCAGAGAGTTCCGCGCTGGTGCCAAGGGTGTGTGTGTGGGCACCAGGGCCGTGCCATGGGGGCATAGCATGCTACCAGAGTGCCCCAACCCTCTGAAGCTAAGTGGAGCGTTCCTGTGCCACCTGCTCAGCCACACAGTGGGGAGCCCAGTCAGCTGATATAGCCAACGCTGCTCAGCTTTGGGGGCACACTCACGACATCCTGAGAGCCCAGCATTGGTTTGTGAGTCTGTGCAGGGCTGGCAGAGAGCATGCTTGTTGCATCCTTCTTTATTAATTTTCTAATTTACATTTTATTCATTTAAATTTTTAATTAAAAAAACCTTAAATCAATGACTTCCCTTCTGCTCAGTCTGTGGTTCACTTTGCATACCATAAGGTAAAGGTAAGGGGACCCCTGACCATTAGGTCCAGTCGTGGCCGACTCTGGGGTTGCGGCGCTCATCTTGCTTTATTGGCCGAGGGAGCCGGCGTACAGCTTCCAGGTCATGTGGCCAGCATGACTAAGCCGCTTCTGGCGAATCAGAGCAGTGCACGGAAACGCCGTTTACCTTCCCGACGGAGCGGTACCTATTTATTTACTCGCACTTTGACGTGCTTTTGAACTGCTAGGTTCACCCCATTGCGGGGATTCGAACCGCCGACCTTCTGATCGGCAAGTCCTAGGCTCTGTGGTTTAACCCACAGCGCCACCCGCATCCTTGCATACCATACATCCCTGAATATTTTTACATAATCTAAACCACTCAATATTCCATTATAACATCCATCAAAACTCATTTAAACTGTTGAATTTATCTTAATGCTACCAGCGTTTTTAAGTATATACAATTTTCACTCATATATTCAATAAAGATTTTCCAATCTTCTTTAAAAGTATGTTCTTCTGGTTCTCTAATTCTATATGTTAGATCTGCAAGTTGTGTATATTCCATCAGTTTGAGTTGCCATTCTTCTTTGGTTGGGACCTCGCTCGTTTTCCATTTTGGGGCTAACAAAACATGGGCCACAGTAGTGGCATACATAAATAACCTTTTTTGACACCTGGGAATTCCCTTCTGAATTATCAGGACTTTGGTTTTTTGGGGAGAAAGGTGCTTTTAAACATTTTTTTTTCAATTCATTATAAATTATTTCCCAATACTCTTTTACCCTTTTACAGGCCCACCACGTATGAAAGAACGTCCTTTCATACGTGGCCTGTTGTATCCTTCTCAAGCAGGGTGCAAAGCAATGCTGGGCTCGCAGGGTGCTGTGAGCTGTTTTGTGTCCTTCTCTCGGGGTTTCTCCAATGAAAATGAGGACATGCTATTCAATCATCATCGTAATTTTATTATAAATACCCCACTCAACTGACTGGGCTGTCCCAGCCACTGACAATGGTTTCCAACATATATAAAAACATTAAACTTTTTTTTAAAAAAAAAAACTTCTCCGTACATGGCTGCCTTCAACTATGTATAGTTACATATCTCCTTGGCTCAGGGGTCACAAAACCCAATACTCTCCAACAGTTCTCTGATGAAAATAGGGACATGAGTGGTGCTGTGGGTTAAACCACAGAGCCTAGGACTTGCCGATCAGAAGGCTGGCAGTTCTAATCCCCACAACGGGGTGAGCTCCCGTTGCTCGGTCCCTGCTCCTGCCAACTAGCAGTTCGAAAGCACACCAGTGCAAGTAGATAAATAGGTACTGCTCCGGTGGGAAAATAAACGGCATTTCCGTGCGCTGTTCTGGTTTGCCAGAAGCAGCTTAGTCATGTTGGCCACATGACCCGGAAGCTGTACGCCAGCTCCCTCGGCCAATAAAGCGAGATGATCACCGCAACCCCAGAGTCGGCCACGACTGGACCTAATAGTTAGGGGTCCCTTTACGTTTACTAAGGAAAAGTGGGACATTCCAGAATCAAAGCAGAAACTGGGACGGCTTCTGTAAATCCGGGACTGTCCATGGAAAATAGGGACATTTGGAGGGTTTGGCATGTTACCCTCCTAGCAAAATTAAAGTAAGTCCTTAAGGTGCCACAGAACTGAGTATATTAATTGTGGCATAGGATTTTGTAGACCAGACACAGTGGCCTATAAGCCTACTGACTGAGTGGGATGTAGGCTGCAAAACCTTATGCCACAATAAATCTGTTTGCCTTTTAAGGTTCCATGATACGCTTTATTTTTATTTTCATAGTATGATGAATTTAGAGTTTGTGTCAAGCACACAAGGTCTACTGTCTGGGTAATCAAAGTTTACTTTAGCTGGAGATACTGTTTGCTAAAGAGAGAGATTATGGTAGCTATTCTTGCGGAAACTGTTGCTGGAGAGAGAGAAATGCTTTCCTGAGGTCATGCACTGATCAAAGGTATATTTGTGGAAAGACAACATGGAACAGGGCTCTTGTAGTCTTTTAGCTAGTCAAACAGTTGAGAACTCTTTTATCACATCATTATACAATGATGCTGTTCAACAGCATGAATTGTACAGTTTCTTGTTTACAAATAGAAGCCTCTTTCCTCATCTCTAAAAGAATGGGATTGTTAAAGAGATGAGGTTTGAATTAGCCTCATAAGATTGTTATAAGAAAATATATGTATTAATAAATAAAGGTCAATCCCTTCCACGTCACTTAGAATCATAGAATCATAGAATCATAGTTGGAAGAGACCACAAGGGCCATCGAGTCCAACCCCCTGCCAAGCAGGAAACACCATCAGAGCACTCCTGACATATGGTTGTCAAGCCTCTGCTTAAAGACCTCCAAAGAAGGAGACTCCACCACACTCCTTGGCAGCAAATTCCACTGTCGAACAGCTCTTACTGTCAGGAAGTTCTTCCTAATGTTTAGGTGGAATCTTCTTTCTTGTAGTTTGGATCTATTGCTCCGTGTCCGCTTCTCTGGAGCAGCAGAAAACAACCTTTCTCCCTCCTCTATGTGACATCCTTTTATATATTTGAACATGGCTATCATATCACCCCTTAACCTCCTCTTCTCCAGGCTAAACATGCCCAGCTCCCTTAGCCGTTCCTCATAAGGCATCGTTTCCAGGCCTTTGACCATTTTGGTTGCCCTCCTCTGGACACGTTCCAGTTTGTCAGTGTCCTTCTTGAACTGTGGTGCCCAGAACTGGACACAGTACTCCAGGTGAGGTCTGACCAGAGCAGAATACAGTGGCACTATTACTTCCCTTGATCTAGATGCAATACTCCTATTGATGCAGCCCAGAATTGCATTGGCTTTTTTAGCTGCCGCGTCACACTGTTGGCTCATGTCAAGTTTGTGGTCAACCAAGACTCCTAGATTCTTTTCACATGTACTGCTCTCAAGCCAGGTGTCACCCATCTTGTATTTGTGCCTCTCATTTTTTTTGCCCAAGTGCAATACTTTACATTTCTCCCTGTTAAAATTCATCTTGTTTGTTTTGGCCCAGTTCTCTAATCTGTCAAGGTCGTTTTGAAGTGTGATCCTGTCCTCTGGGGTGTTAGCCACCCCTCCCAGTTTGGTGTCATCTGCAAATTTGATCAGGATGCCCCTGAGTCCATCATCCAAGTCGTTGATAAAGATGTTGAATAAGACCGGGCCCAAGACAGAACCCTGTGGCACCCCACTAGTCACTCTTCTCCAGGATGAAGAGGAACCAGTGATGAGCACCCTTTGGGTTCGGTCAGTCAGCCAGTTACAAATCCACTGAGTGGTAGCATAGTCAAGACCGCATTTTACCAGCTTCTTTACAAGAATATCATGGGGCACCTTGTCCAATGCCTTGCTGAAATCAAGGTAGGCTACATCCACTGCATTCCCTTCATCTACCAGGGTTGTAATTCTGTCAAAAAACGAGATCAGGTTAGTCTGACATGACTTATTTTTCAGAAATCCATGCTGACTATTGGTGATCACAGCATTCCTTTCTAGGTGCTCACAGACTGTTTGCTTAATGATCTGCTCCAGAATCTTCCCTGGTATTGATGTCAGACTGACTGGGCGGTAATTATTTGGGTCCTCTCTTTTCCCCTTTTTGAAAATAGGGACAACATTTGCCCTCCTCCAGTCTGCCGGGACTTCGCCTGTTCTCCAGGAATTCTCAAAGATGACTGCCAGTGGTTCTGAGATCACATCTGCCAGTTCTTTTAATACTCTTGGGTGCAGTTCATCTGGCCCTGGAGACTTGAATACATCTAAACTAGCCAAGTATTCTTGTACTATCTCCTTAGGCATCTGAATGATGACAGAAAACATTTTATATACTAATTAATGATTTGTTTCCTGCAAACTCACATAGGTTATATACTGTGCAGTCCCAACCATGTCTACTTAGAAGAAAGTCTAAATTGAATTAAACAGGGTTTATGCACAGGTAAGTGGGATTAGAATTGCAGCCTTAGATATGTAAACTGACTTGTATGGTTTTGTAATGCCGTGGGTTATAAAAAATTGCAATCTGAAAGGGCTAACAGTAAATTCCTCGTCTCTGGGATGAGGGCATTAATGTTATTCATACCTTCTGAAGTCTTTGTATACTTTGTATCACATATTACCATTCACTATATATGGCCAGTTTACCACTTCAATCCGAGGAACTGGTTCTGTTACAGGTACCACATAATGCCTCAATTAAGCACTATATGATAACTAAATAAGGAGGGAATCTGGTGATGCTCCAGCACCCTGGACCCTAGACCATGAGAAGGTTCCACCTCCTTCATACCTTAAGCCTGATGCAGAAAAACCAACAGGTGAAGCTCTTCCTAGCATGAATAACCTAAGCTTCTGCTTTGTGTGTAGGATTAAGCCATATTTAGTTTAGTAAACTGTGGTTTGCTTTTATGTCTGAACTCACACCAGCAGTGAACTATGGTTGGTTGGTTGGTTGGTTGGTTGGTTGGTTTCCAACAAACCAGAATAACAAACCATGGTTTGAAGGTAGCTTACAAATATTGGCTTGAGTTAACCATAGTTTCTTGATACAATTGAACAAAGCATCCTGGCTTAATCCAGGTTTTGGTACCCAGATACAGGCCCAGCTACAGAAATGCAAACCAAGAGTGGTTAGCAAATGAAACCAACATTAGGTGAAATAAGGTACTTTGCTTGTCCATAAGACAGATCCTGGTTTGTTCAATATATAATATATGGAAAGTTTAAAACCTAATAATGAACAGTGATGGATTCATATAATACTAAAATCCCACACTCCATGAATCAAAACCAGCAAAATATACAAAACAACTCTAAACAAATCAAAATGGCCTATGTTACCCCCTCCAACTCCTTGATTCTCTGATTCTGAATCGATGAATATATCTGTATAAAATAAGTCTACGGCTGCAGTTTTAATAGGGCACAGAACATGACTGTATTTATGAGCGCCACTCTTTAAATATTAACATAGAGAACGAAACACGGCACAAACTTTCTATTTGCTTGCTAAGCCTTAACGTAGGCGGTGGCAAGAGACCAAGAGCCTTGAAGCAAGCTGTAGGGCTTTTAGTGGGACAAGAAAAATTTCTCACACATGCCCCGAAGCCAAGCTCATTTGACCCCAAATATTTTGGCAGAACTGCACAGCGGGGTCACCTCTGATAGGCCTCAGGAAACTTCGGGGCTTTTTGTGTACACTTTTATTCAAGTTGAATTAAACGTTTGTTAGCTCCTGCTATTTTTGAAACAGAATCCAGGTACAGTATGTGGAGAAGCCATCGAAGTAACCTTTCCTAGAGATCCTCTGAAGAATGACAAAATGTCAGCAGCGAGAGCAGGGTGGGCTTTCCCCCAAGTGTTTGCAGAACAGGCTATGCTTGTAATGTTACCCAGACGCTTCACTCATGCAAGACCCAGCCACTTCAAAGTAGCAGAGAATGCCAGGCGGATGTGAGTCAGGGACCAATTCCAGCTGAAAATCTCTCAGGAGCATCTGCTATTACCTGAGTCCACAATAATCTGAATGATGAGAGTTAAAGCTTTTAGATACTTTAATGGATGGTGTGAGTGGAGGTTAACTGTAGAGAGGATCACACCTTTGTTTCATTTTTTCCTGCCCTTATGATTCTTGTCATGCCAGAATGGACAACTGCCAGTGGTACCTCGGGTTACATACGCTTCAGGTTACATACTCTGCTAACCCAGAAATAGTGCTTCAGGTTAAGAACTTCGCTTCAGGATGAGAACAGAAATCGTGCTCCGGCGGCGCGGCAGCAGCGGGAGGCCCCATTAGCTAGAGTGGTACTTCAGGTTAAGAACAGTTTCAGGTTAAGAACGGACCTCCGGAACGAATTAAGTACGTAACCCGAGGTACCACTGTACAGATGTTAAATGATACATAGGGGGCACCCTATGTGAAAAAACACACATGGATGTGGAGGAGAGAAGATTTGGAGGTTACTAACTGTAATAGACGTCTGGAATTCCAGAGCGGAAGCCATGTTAGTCTGGGGCAGCAACAACAAAGAACGTTGTAGCACCTGAAAAATGAACCCATTTGTTGTGATATAAGCTTTTGTTGACTAGAATCCATTTCAGCTGATGCAGGAAGAGTTATGCTCAATGGACATATGACTTATTTTTCCTTTTCTTCCCACTCCACCCATTGACACCACCCCTGCTCTCCCAGAAATTAGAAGCCTGTGGCCCTCCCTGAAGATTAATGTCAGCAGCAAGCCAGTGGTAAATGACACAGTGCAAGTTAGAGATAACTCTTTATTAGCAAAAACACAATTGACAAAGGAGTGTCAGGCCTAATGAGCACAGCAACTCATCTCTGGTAGGTCTTGCCCCCATGAAGCAGTTGCTGAGACTGAAGGTCCCTGCCTTCCCACAGCTGCCCATGTCTCCAGGGTTTTCCCCAAGCAGTAGGAGACTGTGCCTGTGTGAAGCCAAACTCTTCACCCTTTTCATGCCTATTCTAGTTCTGAGATACAAAGGGTGGGGAGCTTGTCGTAGCAGGAGGGAGAGACACCCATGACTCTTCACCAGCCCGACTCATCCCTGCCTCTTGGCTTCTCTTCCTTCCCAGCTTCAGCTTCTGCCTCTGATTCTGCACTTCTCTCTGCCACAGACTCTCCCAGCACACTAAGCCCTGCTGCCTCTTCAGCTTCCAAGACCTCCTCTTCCCAGTATTCTCCCTCTGACCACTCATTGTTGTCCCACCACCACTCCCCAGGCTCTAAGCCTTCTTCCCTTGGTGGTTTCCCAGCTGGTTCCTCCCACCATTCCTCTGCATCCAACCAATCCATGACAACTAAGGTGAGAGTAGAGTGCCATGATATCTGGAGGGCCACAGATTCCCCATCCTTACTCTCTGTACACAAGGGGTTGAGAATCTTTTTTTTAACCCAAGAGCCACATTCCCCCATGCACAACCTTCTGGAGAAACTATATTGGTGGCTGGTAGACCAAGTTGCGAACATGCGCTGGATTATGGAGAAAGCTAGAGAGATCCAGAAAAACATCTACTTCTGCTTCATTGACTACGCAAAGGCCTTTGACTGTGTCGACCACAGCAAACTATGGCAAGTTCTTAAGGAAATGGGAGTGCCTGATCACCTCATCTGTCTCCTGAGAAATCTCTATGTGGGACAAGAAGCTACAGTTAGAACTGGATATGGAACAACTGATTGGTTCAAAATTGGGAAAGGAGTATGATAAGGCTGCATATCGTCTCCCTGCTTATTTAACTTATATGCAGAATTAATCATGTGAAAGGCTGGACTGGATGAATCCCAAGCCAGAATTAAGATTGCCGGGAGAAATATCAACAACCTCATATATGCAGATGACACAACCTTGATGGCAGAAAGTGAGGAGGAATTAAAGAAGCTTTTAATGAGGGTGAAAGTGGAGAGTGCAAAATATGGTCTGAAGCTCAACATAAAAAACAAACAAACGAAGATCATGGCCACTGGTCCCATCACCTCCCGGCAAATAGAAGGGGAAGAAATGGAGGCAGTGAGAGATTTTACTTTCTTGGGTTCCATGATCACTGCAGATGGTGACAGTAGTCAGGAAATTAAAAGGTGTCTGCTTCTTGGGAGAAAAGCAATGACAAACCTAGACAGCATCTTAAAAAGCAGAGACATCACCTCATCCACAAAGGTCCGTATAGTTAAAACTATGATTTTCCCAGTAGTCATGTATGGAAGTAAGAGCTGGACCATAAAGAAGGCTGATCGCTGAATAAGTGATGCTTTTGAATTATGGTGCTGGAGGAGACTCTTGAGAGTCCCATGGACTGCAAGAAGATCAAACCTATCCATTCTTAAGGAAATCAGCCCTGCGTGCTCACTGAAAGGTCAGACCCTGAAGCTGAGGCTCCAATACTTTGGCCATGAGAAGAGAAGACTCCCTGGAAAAGTCCCTGATGTTGGGAAAGACAGAGGGCACAAGGAGAAGGGGACGACAGAGGCGAGATGGTTGGACAGTGTTCTCAAAGCTACCAGCATGAGTTTGACTAAACTGCGGGAGGCAGTGGAAGACAGGAGTGCCTGGCGTGCTCTGGTCCATGGGGTTACGAAGAGTCAGACACAACTAAATGACTAAACAACGAAAAGGGCTAGAAGCAAAATTAGGTGGAGCATTGGATGTGATGCTTACCTTTCTACTGTAGGTTTCATACCAACTATGGGATAGTCAAACATTTACACACACACACACACACACACACACACACACACACACCCCACACCAGAGGCATTGTCACAGTTCAAGGACACATTCCAGCCAGGCCAAAGCACTCAAGGGGGGGCTGTGGAAACAGGCGTAACTTGGGAACACCCCCAAGGGCAAAATAGAGAGGCCTGGAGGGCTGAATTAACCCCTGGGCTTGAGGTTCCTTACCCCTGCTCTATGCAAACATAAGCTGTTCTCCTGTTTATTCTAAAAAGCCAACATGTATCTTTCAAGGTTTTGAATTTGCAGAAACTTTTGGCTGACCACTGTTGATGTGGCTAAGGGGATCCTGCCCTTATTTTGGAACTACTCGCTTTATCTAGCTAGACAATGATACTTCCACTCCTACCTGCCTCTACTTTCCTTCCAACAAATGGTGGAATGTTACCTAAACCTGAGATATGAAGCAACAGCCCCTTTTTTCCCCTGCACGCACAACACCATCAGCACCACAAAATCTGTACGAATCTCTGGATAATTTCTCCTTGCTTGCTTTGCACTTTTGTGGTTCTCCTCGCCTTGAGCCTTAACTCCAATAACTGCTAGTTTCTGACACTGATTCAATTACTCTGGTTAAATGCCTTCATAATGTCTGCATAATTAAATCAGGAAAAATTATGAAAACACAGTATTACTCATCAAAAACGAGGGGCTGGGCTTGTTTGCTGTGCGCTGCCAAACCTTACTTCTTCTTGCTGCAAGTGACAGATACTTCACTTTGTGTCTACTTTATTTGCTTTATTGTCCCTCATCAGTTATTGGTGCATTTAACTGCTGCAGATTTTCACCAAGTAAGCAAACTGCATTTCAGAAAGAAGTTTAATGGCAAGCTGGGAGAGAATTCTATATAATGGATTAAGTATTACTCACTTAAAATCCATCAGTCTTGTGCTTTAAATGTGGAAATATTACACCGGAGAAAAATGACCACAAGACATTTGGTTTATGTTTGCCGGTTTTCCAACACTCCCATTGAAGGCGTATGACCCAGGGGCCATTTCATACATTAATGTTTTTGCCATGCTTGCTAAATAATTATTTTGTGTGTGCATGTCTTTAAATATAAAGTTTTAACACACACACACACACAGAGAGAGAGAGAGAGAGAGAGAGAGAGAGAGAGAGAGAGAAATTAGGAAATAGCAAGGAGCTGAAACATAGAATAAGGATTCAGTTTGGGTTTAGGATCAACAGTATTTGTAAACTCAGTTCCAGATCAGATGCAGACAGTTCAAACCCTACTTACACCAAGCTGAGGAAGGTTTGGATTGAGAAAAGGTGTCCCTTCATCAGTTCCCCAACCTGAGCTGGAAATTTGCCCTTTCCAGCTGCCAATTGTGTGGGATGGCAGAAGATCCACTGACAGTACAATGGCTGTGTTCTGCATCCACAGTCAAGAGGCAATAATGCTTCTGAATATTAATTGCTGGAAACCACAGAAGGGGAGAATGCTCTAGCACTTGGGTCCTACTGGGCTTTATTCAAGGTGCTGATAATAGTTTAGGTAAAGGTACAGGGACCCCTGACCATTAGGTCCAGGCATGACCGACTCTGGGGTTGCAGCACTCATCTCGCTTTACTGGCCAAGGGAGCTGGCATACAGCTTCCGGGTCATGTGGCCAGCATGACTAAGCCGCTTCTGGTGAACCAGAGCAGCACACAGAAATGCCGTTTACCTTCCCGCTGGAGCAGTACCTATTTATCTACTTGCACTTTGACGTGCTTTCGAACTGCTAGGTTGGCAGGAGCAGGGACCGAGCAACGGGAGCTCACTCCATCACCGGGATTCGAACCGCTGACCTTCTGATCGGCAAGTCCTAGGCTCTGTGGTTTAACCTACAGCACCACCCAAAGCCCTAAATGGCCCAGGATGCAATTCCAGATTATTCAATACTGAAGATTGGTCAGGTGTGGGAAGGGTACCTCTGCTTGTGGTCTCCATCATGATTTGTACTGAGAGGAGGCATAGAAGAGCTTTCTCCAACACAGGGGCCCAGTTCTGTAGTGCTCTCCCTCTTGAGCTACATCAGTCTACCATATTGTTGGCTTTCAGACATCAAATTTGAGAAAATGTGCCAGATTCAACCAATGCGTTCCACTCGTGGAAGCCAGCCCAAAGGCTCCCAAATCTGCTCTGGAGGGTCGGGAGACCCCAAGAACAGCACGTAGGAGGAGGAGGGTAGGGACTGTTCCATTGGGCAGGCAGAAATAGTCATGCAATGTTCTCCATAGTTTTATGTTGAATCACAGCCATTTTTATTCACCCAGTCTTTGATCAAGATTCTTGATTAAGATTCTTGATTCTTGATTCTACGATTAAGATTCTTAATCGTAAGCAGCAATATGTGAAGCGGTGTTTCAATGGCTTGTTATCAGCTTTTATAATCAAGTGAATGTTTATTGTTACAATTTTTTAAAAAAAACACACGCAATAATTCAATATTATTTTTTTTAAGTATATCTGGTTTTACTTGATGTTTGATGCATTTTGCGTCTCTGTTTCTTGTATATTGCCCAGAGCATCTTTTTTTTGTGGGGGGAGTGAGTCATAAATACCCCCAAATAAATAAATAAATAAATAAATAATGACAGAAACTTCAAAAGTACGTATTTGGAGAGAAAGCACAATTACATATATTTTAAAATATTTATTTTAGGAGGGTTTGTTTGTTTGTTTTTAAAAAATGCAGACGAATGTGGAAACAGAAGGGAATTATGGGTAAATATACAATCATACCTTGGATCTTGAATGCCTTGCGACTCAAACATTTTGGCTCCCGAACGCCGCAAACCTGGAAGTGAGTGTTCCGGTTTGCAAACTTTTTTGGGAAGTTGAACATCTGATGTGACTTCTGCGGCTTCTGATTGGCTGCAGGAAGCTCCTGCAGCCAATCGGAAGCCGCACTTTGGTTGCCGAACGTTTTCAGAAGTTGAATGGACTTCTGGAATGGATTCTGTTTGACAACCAAGGTACGACTGTATGCCAAAGTGGCCCAGACTGGAAAGAGATGAGATTTGCCTATCTGTAGATTTAATCAGCTTAAAGCTGCTAAGCACCATATCTCCCTCCTCTCAAACTGAGATTACCGTACTTTTCCGTGTATATGCTGACCCCTATTTTTGGGGACTCCAGTTTAGGAACGTGGGGGGAGATTGCCCAGAGTTGTTGAGCTTTTTTTTGTGGCAGTGGCAGCAAATCAACAACAGCTCTTGTCACAGCTACCAATAAGACCAATATACAATGACACCGATAACATGGAAACCACCAGTATGTATTGGGGAGCTGTGGTCCTCTAGATTTTGATGGATTCCAACACCCATCAGCACCAGTCAACGTTGTCAGTGATCGGGAATGGTGGGAGTTTTGCCTAACAACAGAGCCAGAGTTAGGGACGGGGAATAAATCCAATTCAGTTCACGTTTTAATGTGAACCTACTTGATTCACACTTCCTGAAACAACAGGCAAACCAAATGTCCTTTGAAATGTGTACAGTTCTGAATTTTGCAATGCGGTTCTACACTGAGAACTTTGTATAAAATGCATACATTTGAGGAAAGTGTGCATTATATGAAGGGGAATTGGTTGCAAAAGTTGTGCATATTAGGTGAAATTACAAAAAAAAGTACATTATGAGAAATGTTGATTTTCATCAGGATTTTTTTAAAAATAAATAAATAAATAAATCACAATGTCTGATACAGAAATGTGCTGAACTTATGGTTGGCAAAACAAGAAACTAGAAGAAAGTGAAATTGACCGATCCTTTCATTTCTAGCCACAGGTTCCCCATCCCTGGTGTAAAGAGATGCTTACAGAGCAATTGTATATGCATCTACTCAGAAGTAAGTCTAACTGAGTTTAATGGAGCTTCTCCAGGGAAGGTATGTATCAAATTGCAGCCTTAGCCTCCTCTGCCCAAGAATATCCCATCATCATTCTTTGCCTTTCCCAGTTACACAGCTGTGACTGCAGCAAAGCAGTTTGGCCCGCACTGTCTGCGATAGAGATCTGAAGATTCAAAGCAATTACAGTACATGGCTTATATTTTGTAACTGCTGCAAAAGGTTAGAACTGCTGGAAGAACTAGTGCCCTGACAACGATGATAAATCAACCATTTAAAAATCTGTTATTGCTCCCAAGTGAACAGAAGTCAAACGCTTACAACGATGGGGGTTTCCCCTTTAAAGCATCTAATGGTTGGGGCAAGAAAGGAAAATCATCTTGCGATAAGAGAATACAGTGCCTAAGGAGAAGAAATTTGTCACCCGTGATGCAAATAGATTAAAGACAATGGAAGATCACATTCTAATTAAAAAATGTGACAGTAAATGATAATCTACTAAGCAAATTGCCGATACGTACATCTATTAGCTGTCATGGCAATAAACTGCAACAAATTTCCCCAGCATTGCTTACATCTCATTTCCACAACAGAAACAAAGGTAATTTTTACTGTCATGTTTTATGATGAAAGAGAAAGGGTCACTCTTTACAAATACTTTTAGATAAAGAAACATCAGACTAGCAGGTTTCTCCCATTAAGGATGAAGACAGGTGCAGTATTCTAAAAAACAGCAGCTATAGCAGATCCCTCACCTGTGCTGTGGGACCAGCTTTGACTTACGCATCAGCATACATGCAAGCGAAAGGTTGAATCAGCTGTTGGCATCACCACCTTCCCTCTCTCAAGCTAAAGATGGACTGCCACATCTTTCAAATTATTATTATTATTATTATTATTATTATTATTATTATTATTATTTACAACAGGCAACTCAAAGTGACTTACAAAGAAAAGAAAGCATACATATAGTCAAACCTCTTCTTATGTCCGCCTCCGCTCGTGTCCATATCGCCCAACGTCCGCGGCAAACCCGGAAGTAACCGCCGCCATTTACGCATGTGCAGGAGCGGCGATCGCCATTCATGCATGCACAGAAGCAGTGTTCGCACATGCGCAGAAGTGGGCAATCGCCGCCTGCACCTGCACACAACGGCGTCTCTCCCAGTGACCCATTTTGACTTCCGGACGGGCCTCTGGAACTGATTGTGGTCGTGAGTAGAGGTTCCACTGTACATTAAACTCAGAAGCAGGGGAAATACATTAAACTACCCCACCCACTCAAAAGGTCATTGATCGTCCAAGGCTCAAGGACTGGTGGAAAAGGAATGTTTTTGTTTGGTGCCTGAAGATAATGATGGCGCCAGGCCAGCTTCCCTGGGGAAAACATTCCACAAATGGGGGGCTACCACTGAAAAGGCCCTTTCTTGTGCTGCTACCCTCTGGACCACTCATGGTAGGGGCACATGAAGTGGCGCAGATGACAATCTGAGTGTCCAGGTTAGTTCATATGAGGAGAGGGGGTGCTTGAGGTATTGGGGTCCTGAGCTGCATAAAACTAGTAAGATATATATCCCATATGTGTGTTACTACACAGGCTAAAGGGACATCGCTCAGTAGTACAGCACATTATTTTCATGCAAAGGGTCCCTAATTAAATCCTGGGCATCTTCAAGCTGGACAGGGAAAGATTTTTATCTGAAACTCTGAAGAGCAACTGCCAGCCGGTTGTAGACAGTTCTGATCTAGATTGGCCATTAGTCTAACTTTGTGTAAGGCAGATTCTTCAGTTATCAGAAATGCTTCCATGTTGTTGTTAACACTGCCAACCTTCCCTAAACTATGTTCAATCAATCAATTCCTACATTTTTGCTCTTCATGAAATCCTTAAAAATTAGGTATACACTTGAAGCACTTCTGGCTTTTCCCAATAAAAGGCTATACTCATTTCTTCTTCTGCAGTGATTAGATAATGAATTCCTATAATCACAGAGTTAATCCTTGTACACAGCGATTCTACTGATTCAGTGTGAGTAAAGACTTCGTTTACTGAGACTGTTTCCACATTCATTTAACTTGTTTTGTGCTTTGTTTTAAAAGTCGCAGTATTCATCTAGTCCATTCACACTTCCAAGTCCATTAACAGCATCCCCCGATAAGTCTCTTAGCTCATCCATTTTGCTAGCTCACTCTGCCTGTTACATGTGTCCTACTTCACAGAGGATAGTCCTCTGCCTGAAGGAGCCCTATATCTGAGTTCCAAGTCCACTTTAAAGATCCACAACATATGTTTAAAGAGTACGGCTTCCTTCAAAGAATCCTGAGGACTGTAGCTTTCCCTTCACAGAGCTACGATTACCACCTGTGCTATATTTCCAGAAAAAGAGGTGCTGGAATTCACCACAAATTCCTCCCTTGTTCTCTTATAATGGCAGTGGTGCCACCTGAGAGGTGCTGGCAACTGTAGCTCTATGGAGGATCCCTGGAAGTAAAAAGGGTGCTCCAGGCACCAGTGCTGGTCTTCTAGAGCCAGCGAGAGGTAACAGACTGAGAAAAGACTTTGAGCATTTTATTTCCTAGTGTGCATTTCTCCCCGACTGTTGCCTTCAGGAAACAGTGGAGGTGAGGGTCAATTTACCCAGCGAGTGATGGAGTCACCCTCCTGACTGCTTACCTTGGCAGGGCTGTTATGAAAAAGACCTACGTGGTTGTACCAGTAGGAACACTCGAAGGGCAGTAGAGCTCCCCACTGTGGCTGTTCGAAGCTCTGAGTCAGAGCGCTGGCAATCCAGTCATCCTGGCTGATCTCCCGGAACCAGTTCATGCAGAAACATCTCCAGCGTACTTATTTTTTGCCGCCCTATCTCTTTCATCTTCATTGCATTCTTAAATTTGCGAGAGGAGGCAGGGAATTCACACTGGAATGGACATCACTGAACATCACAAGAGTGAGGTGTCAGCAGGCATAGGGTGGAGCCCCCAAAACAGCCTAAGGAGGACTCAAAGGTAAAGGACCCCTGGACGGTTAAGTCCAGTCAAAGGCAACTATGGGGTGCGACAATCATCTTGCTTTTAGGCTGAGGGAACTGCCATTTGTCAACAGACAGCCTTATACATCAGGTGGGCAGCAGGACTAAACCGCTTCTGGAGCAATGGAACACCGTGACAGAAGCCAGAGTGCATGGAAACGCCATTTACCTTCCCGCCGTAGTGGTACCTATTTATCTACTTGCACTGGTGTGCTTTTGAACTGTTTGGATGGCAGAAGCTGGGACAGAGCAACGGGAGCTCACCCCATCCAAGCAGTTGATCAGAAGGTTGGTTGATCAACAAGCCCAAGAGGCTCAGTGGTTTAGACCACAGCGCCATCTGCATCTAAACATGGTCAGGATGATGACTAACTTTTATGCAAAGGGGTAAGTGGTGGAAGGCAGAGGGGACTGAACTGGAATGGAGAGCCCTGGAAGAAGCAGAGGTTGTTGGCTGGAACCTTCAACGGAACCGCTCCACCCTGAAACATTTTGTTGCAGGTCCCTCCCTGATCTTATGTTCTCACCTTTCAACCTTTTAGCGCCTGCTGTTGGAGACTGGTGCTGTTGAAGGCACAGGAGCGGTTGCCATAATGGTGGGATAAAAACGAACCACCTCAGAAGGTTGCTGTGACAGTGAGCCCAATTTTCAGAAAAAGCACTGTTGAAATCACTTTACATATTCCAAGTGCTACATAAATGATTCACGGTAATAAGAGGTCGCTGCGCAGCGGTGGACTTCTTAGGCCTACAAAGGGGCCGGCTGCCTGCTGTGCGAGTTTCATGTAACAAAGTGGGAGATGAGCCAGATTTCCCTCTCAGGAACCCCTGTTCTGTCTCAAAAAGCGAATGGAGAAAGGGGAGGCCGTATCAGGAGGGCCCTGCCTTTTGCTAAAATCCCACATGCAGCCGGCGCATAATCTCTAAGGAGATTATCTCGCATCCCATGTAAGAAATATACTTTTAGAATATTAAAGAGTGAAGGCCACATCAGAGCGACTGGCAGGATAAAAACCTTTAAGGGAAGAGCAGTAACCTTCTTTGATATGAAAAAAAGAGAGAGAGGCTCTGCTTGAGAAAAGATCACTGAATATTCTGTTTGAGTCATTGTTACATTAATGAAAGGAAGGCGGGGGGCGGGCAGGAAGCTAGGAAATCCTTGGTGACTCTAACCGATCATCAAATTTTAGTGCACTCCAGTATAATAACATATTTCTATATTAAAGGCACATGCATTAAAAGTCATGAAAACGTTCCATATTTACAAGTCACCTTCACACAAGTTTTCATCTTTCTTTCTTTATTTCTTTTTTATTCTCGCCTTTTTACTGCTTCCAAGAAATGTGGGATACATTTCAAACATTTATTTTCCGGCTGCACCAGACGGTGTATGGTACCTGTTATTTAAATTAGGGTTTGGGGGTGGACTTCAGGTGGTTGGGGGAGCAAATACCCCCCCAGACCTCTCTAGCTTGCCTTTGAGACCCTAACCCAAGCCACACACCCTCCAGGGGCACAAAACTATTCAGCTGTTCATTGTACCTTCCTTGACAGTTTTTGCAAGGCTGGAATGTTTCCTTACCTGCCTGGGTGGAAGATAAAGAGGTGTGTGTGTGTGTGTGTGTGTGTAGAACTAGCCTACTGTTCAAGGGCCAAATTCACATTTGCCTCTGGCCCTGCCCACCAGGAGACCCTCCAAGTGCCCCTATTTTCCAGGCACAGTCCCGGATTTACAGAAGCCATCTTGGATTCTGATTTGATCCCAGAATGTCCCACTTTTCCTTAGGGCATCCCTGTTTTCATTAGATAAATGTTGGAGGGTATGGTAGGACGCTCCTATTTTCATTAGATGAATGTTGGAGCGTATGGAGTTATGTGACACACACACACACACACACTGAGATAGGAGATAAGTAACTATACAACTATACAACCAGTGTGGTGCAGTGGTTAAGAGTAGTAGACTCGTAATCTGGTGAACCGGGTTCGCATCTCCGCTCCTCCACATGCAGCTGCTGGGTGACCTTGGGCTAGTCACACTTCTTTGAAGTCTCTCAGCCCCACTCACCTCACAGAGTGTTTGTTGTGGGGGAGGAAGGGAAAGGAGAATGTTAGCCGCTTTGAGGCTCCTTCGGGTAGTGATCAAGCAGGAAATAAAATCTAAACTCTTCTTCTTCTTCTACCTTTAGAAGACATCTGAAGGTAGCCCTGTATAGGGAAGTTTTTAAATGTTTAATGTTTTACTATGTTTTTATATATGTTGAAAGCCATCTAGACTAGCTGATGCAACCCATTTAGATGGGCAGGGTATAAATAGTAACATTATTATTGTTGTTGTTATTATTATTATTATTATTGCTAATACTACTACTACTACTACTACTACTACTACTACTACTACTACTGAATGGGATGTCCCTATTTTCAAAGTAGAAATGTTGGAGGGTCTGCACTAGTTGCACGTGGCCCCCAGACATTCATCTAAATGCAAAAGTGGGCCCACCAGGGCTTAAAAATGTCCACAACCTAAATCAACAGCATCCCGGAAACTAAGAATGGTGGGGAATTTATTCTTCCTCTGTGTTCTCAGCTAATCAAAATGAACCTCGTCAACTGCTGTGTGTGAAAAATGAACACATAAGGTATGTTTTACCAAACATTATTGAAATGGTGACATAGGTCTGCCAATTTTGATGGCAGTCCCACAATTTTCATCCTGCATAGTTCTATCCTGTAACTTCTGAAAGTTACTGCTTGGCATACTATGTTGTTTGTGGGCATGTCACTATTGCCTGTATTTGCAAGTACTTTCAGAAAATGCAAGAAGGCATAATTAATCTGCATTTTGAATCTTTTGCACTGCTGGCTAGTCTTTTGTTTTCCTTATTTTTACTCCCACTGGCAAGCAGCATCTGCAAAACAGATGAAGAGCTTTACCGACAACAAGTCGGATGGCAATTAATGCAAAACTGCTTTTGATGGAATGTATAGATATATATTAACAGCAAAAGAGAAGTCTTGATGAAAACCAAAACAACAGCAGGTGACTTGTTTATTCATACCTATTTTTAGGACAAATTGTTTCTGTGTCTGCAGGAGACTATCCACCTTTCTTTACTTTTTTAAAAATAGTGGTTGAGAATAAAGTGGGGAAAGAAAGTTGGAAACAATACCTTAGTTATATATATATGGAGAGGCTTCATTGCAAACATGGCAGGCAAACTATTGTTCAGAACATAAGAAATGGAAGTATTAGTAGATCAAAATAAAAACTGAGGATCTACACATTGTGTCAGGTTTCAAGTTAGAAGTAAATTTCAGGGTGGACTTGGTTGTTTGGAGAGGGAGTTTCTCAACAAGCTTCTATGGCCTCTCTTTGTTCAGTTCTCTGATCATCTGAGTAGCGTTTGCAATTGTGAGATCACTATATCAAGGTGAATATCATTAATCCCATGTGGGGAATCCAAGGAAGAAGGCAAAGTGGGACCATCAGGCAAAGCAGAAGGTCAGGCAACTCTCCCTAGTTTCACCTCCAGCCAAAAGAATTTGGAAGCTGTGGACAGACAATAGTGAATCAGACAAAGAGGGATACAAAAATGGACTGATGAAGGGTGGGGGTTTCAAGGTGAAGAAGAAAAGTTTGGATTTGATATCCCGCTTTATCACTACCCTAAGGAGTCTCAAAGCGGCTAACGTTCTCCTTTCCCTTCCTCCCCCACAACAAACACTCTGTGAGGTGAGTGAGGCTGAGAGACTTCAAAGAAGTGTGACTGGCACCCAGCAGCTGCATATGTCACCCAGCAGCTGCATGTGGAGGAGCAGACGCGAACCCGGTTCCCCAGATTACGAGACTACCGCTCTTAACCACTACACCACACTGGCATGTGGCCTTAGAATCCAATTTGTCATGGAAAACAGGCAGATAAGAGAACAAGTGGGAGACTATCTGATGAATTGGGGGGGGGGGGACAATTTGACCTCTAAGGACCAACCTGGTCCTACTGAGCTGATGATTCCATGAACCCAAGTGGAGGTGAGAGTGGAATCGCAACTCACACACACTGTGCAAACAGATAAGCCACTCAAGCTACAGTTTCAGGTATACAGACTCTGAACAACCAGCAAGCTTATTTTATCATCTTTTGTATGCCAAATGTGATTCGAAATGCGTAAAAGCAATGCCCTGAATTCTTCTGAGCTTATAATTCAATGACAGAGCAGCCGTCCCCATCTATATTTTGAGGGTCATATTTCCAGGCCTAGGTTTACATCCATAAGGGCTAGAAGCTCAGCAAGCTTATTTTATAGGTAGCATGTACATAGGCTGCGTTTGAAGATTCTGCTGCAAAACACAAAGGCCAGGGTAAGATCAGTTGCCAGAGACTCACTCTGACCTCCATGCATTTAATGCCCACAGAATGGCCATCTGAACAGGGTTCCTGAACAGGGTCCCAAATACTCTCTGTGTCAGGTTCTGACAGTGAACTTCCTTCCTCCCCCTGAGGCTGAGGACCAGAGGGAAATGATGCCTTGCTCTCTCAAGCCCCTTCGCACCATCCTCCTTAGAATGTAGAAAGAAGAGGTAGGAAATAGGGCAGCACCACCCTGATTAATTTCCATCCTGGGGAACCAGAAATAAAATTAAAAATTCTCTCTGTGCTCCAGAATAGAAACTGTTTACTTTATTAATACACAAAGAGTTGCGCGTGGTTTGTCTTTAAAAAAAAAAATAAGTAAATAAAACCTCCCCAGCCTGTCAAGTTCAAATGAGATGCATCAAGAGAAGAAAGAAGAGCACACATCAAACATTACTCCTTTGTCAGTCAGAGCCAGCTGGCTTGAGCCTGCTATATGGATTCCACTGTGATTGAGTATATCTGATTCTGATTCTTTTTATTTGCAAAAAGAAAGAAAACTGGCCAGGAATTAAGCATTGGAAGAAGAAGTAAATATTTTAACCATTTTGCCCATAGGATGTTCTAATGGCATGTGAACAATCCAGCCATATGTGCTGCAGCAAATGATCAATAGGATGGACCACCTTCTTGATGAGGATAAATTATGAGGGGGTGGTGTGATAAGAGATTTATAAAGCTCTGCTTAGTGTAACCAATATTGCCCCCCCCCAATGTCTGGGGATGGTGAGAGGTATAGCCCAGTCATGTCTGCTGGCCACCACATGGGCTATTCCAGGTGTACAGAACATAGGCGCCGACTCCATGGGGCCTGAGGGGGCCCGAGCCCCCTCAAAAATTCGTTTGGGGGGGCTCTGCCCCCCCAATAATTTAAGAAAATTATTAGTTATATTATGCTTTGTAAAATCACAAAATTATGTTGGTATTTTTTATTTTCCTTGTTTGATGATAGTTACCTTTTAAAATACATTCAGTAATGAGTTAAAACAAAGCCACTCCCGATCTAGAGAGGGGGTGGGGTTGCGGGCTCTCGACCCATCAACAATCTCGTGGGGCTGGCATCAGCCCCGCGAGAAGCAGGGATTCCCCCTAGCTCATTAATATTCACCGCCCACGGCGGCAGCCAATCGGCTGCCGCAAAGGGCGGGCCCTCACAGGTTCACTTAAGGTCGGGGCAGCCTGGGGCTCGCCCCTTTCGTTCCCCCAGCAGCAGCGGTTTGGAGGTCTTGCCCCCCCCCCAATATTTTTTATAAGTCGGCGCCCCTGGTACAGAAAGACATTTTCTCCCTCTCACGTAACACTAGAAATTGAGGTCACCCACAGAAATTATTTGGCAGCAGATTTAGGGCAGACCAAAAGGATGCACTTCACATAATGGACCTATGGACTTTGTTGCTGCCATTAAGAGGTGCTGATGGCCACTGGTCTGGATAGCTTCATAAAGGAGATTAGACAATTCCATGGAGGGTAAGTCTAGGTATCACAACTAAATGGAAACTCTACCAGATCTGCATTTTCTCTAAACTAAAAAGCCCCAATTGTGGCAACTTTAACTCACATGGGAGTTGCTCCTAAGTAGGACCTTAGTGATGTATGGAAGTGAGAGCTGGACCATAAAGAAGGCTGATCGCTGAAGAAGTGATGCTTTTGAATTATGGTGCTGGAGGAGACTCTTGAGAGTCCCATGGACTGCAAGAAGATCAAACCTATCCATTCTTAAGGAAATCAGCCCTGAGTGCTCACTGGAAGGACAGATCCTGAAGCTGAGACTTCAATACTCTGGCCACCTCATGAGAAGAGAAGCCTCCCTGGAAAAGCCCCTAGTGTTGGGAAAGATGGAGGGCACAGGGAGAAGGGGACGGCAGAGGACAAGATGGTTGGACAGTGTTCTCGAAGCTACCAGCATGAGTTTGACCAAACTGCGGGAGGCAGTGAAAGACAGGAGTACCTGGCGTGCTCTGGTCTATGGGGTCATGAAGAGTCGGACACAACTAAATGACTAAACAAGAACAACAAGGACTTAGCACTGTTCCTCTGAAGTGTTGCGTTCTCACTCGTTCTTTTTTCCCCTTCCTTCCCCTTCCTTCTGCTAGTCACGTCACATATCCCAGTGCATAGTCCTGCTCATTATCTTATTACAGCCAGCTCAGAGGTGATTGGTTTATTTCATCTAGTTTTAGTGTCCTATGTGTTCAACTACCAGCTTGGGATGGTGTTAATATTGCAAGCTGTCAAAGATGAGCTGCATAAGGTGCAGCTGCTACAAAAGACTCAGCTTTATAGTACATTGAGCAGGAACTGCAGCTCAATATACTATAGATCGGAATAGCCCTTGGTCTCCGAAGATGCCCCTTCTTCATTGGCTGGTTGGGAACTGCTGCACAACTTGCTTTCTGCTCAATTTCTACAAAATGTCTTCCCTGTGGTATAATCCCCAATGGGGTGCTAATTGGCCAAGAAAGACTTAAGCATCTGGCCCTGCCTCTATATGATGTCTAAGTTCACACACCCTGATGGTGGTGTATAGGAGGCCAGAGGGGAAAAAAGCATTGAAGAGAATTGGTGCTAAGGGAACTTCTAGTGTGGTGACCTTCGGCTAGTCACACTTCTCTGAAGTCTCTCAGCCTCACTCACCTCACAGAGTGTTTGTTGTGAGGGAGGAAGGGAAAGGAGGTTGTTAGCTGCTTTGAGACTCCTTCAGGTAGTGATAAAGTGGGATATCAAATCCAAACTCCTCCTCCTCCTAGGTATGTGATAGCAAATGTTTTGCAAATCATAGAGAAATGCTCTTTTCCTCCTCATTCTAGCAGTAGTGATCATCTACAATGGTATGGAACCTAGAAGAGGAGGAGGAAGGTTCATGACTAATTGCTGATTGTCTATGGCAGGGTTCAGCAAAGTTTTCAGCAGGGGGCCGGTCCACTGTCCCTCAAACCTTGTGGGGGGGCCAGATTATATTTTGGGAAAAATAATAATGATCAAATTCCTATGCCCCACAAATAACCCAGAGATGCATTTTAAATAAAAGCACACATTCTACTCATGTAAAAACACGCTGATTCTGGGACTATCTGCAGGCTGGATTGAGAAGGCGATTGGGCCAAATCCAGCCCCCGGGCCTTAGTTTGCCTACCCATGGTCTATGGCTCCCTGAGTAGATGGACTGACTACCTATCAGGGAACCTATTTGCAGCCTATTTCCTGCATTGGCAAAAGTATGCTAGGAAACGGTAACTTATTTTATGAAGAATGCCCCACGTGTTTCAGCTGTAGATCTGCCTCAGGTATTTTTGCGTGCCTTATCTTAGTACCGCTAATCAAAAACAGAGCCTATGCACACATTCTAGACAGGTGGCATCGTAGAACTCGATGGAACTTCTTTGTGAAAAAACCTGCAAAGGGCCATGCTGTTAGTGATGCTAAAAGAGACAAATAAACTAGAAGACATGGAGAAGGGTTGTTGAACAGATGTCCTACTTTCCCCCCTAGAGACTAAGCATACCAAGAATAGCATCTTTAAACAGATGGAATGTAGCACAGCAGGCAGAGTAGACCAATAATCAGACACAATGGCTATGTTCAGACAGCACAATAAACCATAGGTTAACATGGTAGGAATGAACTGCATTGGGCCTTTGGTTTGCCAACTCCTACTTTTCCTCCCCTAAAGTTATTCTGAAACAAGTCAAGCTCAAACCAGAGTTGATGAAGCTGGCTCCTTTAAATTAACCATAGTTAATATCAGCGTTTCCCAAACTTGGGTCTCCTACTGTTTTTGGACTACAAATCCCATCATCCCTAACCAGCAGGATCAGTGATCAGGGGTGATGGGATTTGTAGTCCAAAAACAGCTGGAGACCCAAGTTTGGGAAACGCTGATTAAGATGAACCACAGTTCTAGGTTCAAAAAGGATTAGATGAATTCATGGAATGGGAGACTATCAGGAGCTTGTCCTACACTCGAGTAGGACCCTGGCAGAGACACATGCCCGAGTGGCTTGTTCTCTCCCTCCTGGTCGGTCGTTTGGGAGCTTCAAAAGCTTTCTTCTGCCCAAACTTCACAGTGAGCGATGCCAGCAGACATCAGCACACTTAGGGATCCGTATAGTGTTCACAGTTTGCGTGACAGACCCCAGCAACTTAGCATTTTAGCTAATCTACTTTATTTACATATAAACACACACGGAGCACTGCAACATGGCTCCCTCTCCCTCTAGCATCAGACAGCAAAGAGAAAGAACAAAGGACAATAGTCCCACTTCATGGAACACAGTAACACAAACATCCTGTCTCCATCACTTCCCACTTTGTGGAGTCAAAACATATTCCGCCATGTGATAGACAACAATCCCATGACTGCAATCATGGAGCAGGAATTCTAACAGCTACTAGCCACAATGACTATGTTCTACTTCCACTGTAGACAGAGCAAACCTCTGAATGCCCGTTGCTGGGAATCACAAGTGGGAAGAATGCTGTTGCATTCAAGAGCTTCTCTTGGGAATCTGGCTGGACAGTGGGAGAACAGGATGTTGGACTAGATGGGCCACTGGTCTGATCCTGCAGGGCTTTTCTTATGTTCTTCTGGGTCCTGATGGCATAGTGAACTATGGTTAATCAAAATTGGAAATGAAAGCTTCTCAACTGCTTCTTCTGGCCATGCTGGGGAATAAGAGGGCAGGAAAAGGAGTTGTGCAAACATGAGGCCCACCACACCCCATGGCTGCCCAGTAAATATAAAACCTGTTTGGCAGGTATTTGGTACATATCTGTCTGCGGGGAGGAGCAGGAGAATGGGGAGGTAGTGATCTTTGATCACCTGCGAGGTATTTTGAAAAAGCTCACACAGAACACTCAATAAAAATATAGTACCTCTGGTGGAAAACACAGATTGGGGGAGGGCTGTAGCTTAGCTTTGCATGCAGAAGGTCCTAGGTTTAATCCCCATCATCTCCAGGTCTGACAAGGAGAGACCCCATCTGAAACCCTGGATGGTCAGTGTAAGCACTACTGAGCACAATGGACCAATGGACTGACTTGTGACCATACATGCCTAATTGGGTTACAGATGGAGAAAATACATAATTGTGTTCCTGCCTTGGTGCATGCCATTGGGCCTCTAATTCCATAATCCAGTAGGGTTTGTCCCAAGAATATCAGCAATTGTCCGACTGGTTTTTCTTAAAAGAGTTTATTGTGTTTGCTACTTCATCTCCATCATGCCAAATTCAAAATCAGAACAGCTCCTTCGTTTTAAAATCACCCCGACAAATCTCACCTTTTAACAAGTGGGATGTCAGAGGTGCAGCTGAAACTGACTAATGTGGGGGAGGCAGACAGTGCTCCTGAAGGTAGGAGTCCAAATGTCATAGACCGAATGGAGCAAACAGCACGCAGACCTAGTGATGGGAGGAACAAATCCTTAAATAAGAGACACGGGGGAATGATTAATGGACTTCAATGTCTGTACACTAATGTGCAAAGCATGGGTAATAAACAAGATGAGCTTGAGCTCTTGGTACAGCAAACTAAATATGACATAATAGGCATCACTGAAACCTGGTGGGATAAGTCCCACGACTGGAATGTAATAATGGAGGGATACAATCTATTTCAGAGAAACAGACCAGTCAAGAAAGGAGGAGGAGTGGCGTTATATGTCAGGGATGTGTATACCTGTGAAGAGATCCAAGATTTAGAACCTCAAAGCCAAAGTGAGAGCATTTGGGTCAAAATTAAGGGAGAGAAGAATAACAGGGACCTCATTGTGGGAGTTTACTATAGATCCCCAAGCCAAACGGAGGACATAGATGATGCCTTCCTGGAACAGATGGCCAAGCATGCAAAAGGAAGGGAGATAGTAGTAATGGGGGACTTCAATTACCCGGATATTTGCTGGATGTCAAACTCAGCCAAGAGTATAAGGTCAAACAGATTCCTCACTGGCCTTGCAGACAACTTCATTGTCCAGAAAGTGGGAGAAGCAACAAGAGGAACAGCCATTTTAGATCTGGTCCTAACCAATGTTGATGACCTGGTTAGTGGGGTAGAAGTGGAAGGATCATTAGGCGCGAGTGATCATGCTCTTCTGAAGTTTACTATACAGCGGAAAGGAGCAGCCAAGCATACTAGGACTCAATTTCTTGACTTTAAGAAAGCCGACTTCATAAAACTTAGGGAAGTGCTGGGTGAGATCCCATGGACAGTAATACTAAAAGGAAAGGGAGTTCATGATGGCTGGGAGTTTGTTAAGAGGGAGATAGTAAAAGCACAACTTCAGGCAATACCAATGAGTCTGAAACATGGAAGGTGCCTAAAGAAGCCAGGGTGGCTATCTAAAGAACTTTTAACTGAGTTAAGATTAAAAAAGGATGTGTACAAAAAATGGAAAAGGGGGGAAACCACCAAAGAGGAATTCAAACAAATAGCCAGCACGTGTAGACACAAAGTCAGAAAAGCTAAAGCACAGAATGAACTCAGGCTTGCTAGAGAGGTTAAAAGCAACAAAAAAGGCTTTTATGGGTATGTTCGTAGCAAAAGGAAGAACAAAGAAACAGTGGGGTCGCTCAGAGGAGAAGATGGTGAAATGCAAACAGGGGATACAGAAAGGGCTGAACTCCTCAATGCCTTCTTTGCCTCAGTCTTCTCTGATAAAGAAAACAATGCCCGACCTGAAGAATTTGGAGCAAATGATTCAGCAGAGGAAACACAGCCCAGAATAACTAAGGAGATAGTACAAGAATACTTGGCTAGTTTAGATGTATTCAAGTCTCCAGGGCCAGATGAACTGCATCCAAGAGTATTAAAAGAACTGGCAGGTGTGATCTCAGAACCACTGGCAGTCATCTTTGAGAATTCCTGGAGAACAGGCGAAGTCCCGGCAGACTGGAGGAGGGCAAATGTTGTCCCTATTTTCAAAAAGGGGAAAAGAGAGGACCTAAATAATTACCGCCCAGTCAGTCTGACATCAATACCAGGGAAGATTCTGGAGCAGATCATTAAGCAAACAGTCTGTGAGCACCTAGAAAGGAATACTGTGATCACCAATAGTCAGCATGGATTTCTGAAAAATAAGTCATGTCAGACTAACCTGATCTCGTTTTTTGACAGAATTACAAGCCTGGTAGATGAAGGGAACGCAGTGGATGTAGTCTACCTTGATTTCAGCAAGGCATTTGACAAGGTGCCCCATGATATTCTTGTAAAGAAGCTGGTAAAATGTGGACTTGACTATGCTACCACTCAGTGGATTTGTAGCTGGCTGACTGACTGAACCCAAAGGGTGCTCATCAATGGTTCCTCTTCATCCTGGAGAAGAGTGACTAGTGGGGTGCCACAGGGTTCTGTCTACAGGGTTCAACATCTTTATCAACGACTTGGATGATGGACTCAGGGGCATCCTGATCAAATTTGCAGATGACACCAAACTGGGAGGGGTGGCTAACACCCCAGAGGACAGGATCACACTTCAAAACAACCTTGACAGATTAGAGAACTGGGCCAAAACAAACAAGATGAATTTTAATAGGGAGAAATGTAAAGTATTGCACTTGGGCAAAAAAAATGAGAGGCACAAATACAAGATGGGTGACACCTGGCTTGAGAGCAGTACATGTGAAAAGGATCTAGGAGTCTTGGTTGACCACAAACTTGACATGAGCCAACAGTGTGACACGGCAGCTAAAAAAGCCAATGCAATTCTGGGCTGCATCAATAGGAGTATTGCATCTAGATCAAGGGAAGTAATAGTGCCACTGTATTCTGCTCTGGTCAGACCTCACCTGGAGTACTGTGTCCAGTTCTGGGCACCACAGTTCAAGAAGGACACTGACAAACTGGAACGTGTCCAGAGGAGGGCAACCAAAATGGTCAAAGGCCTGGAAACGATGCCTTATGAGGAACGGCTAAGGGACCTGGGCATGTTTAGCCTGGAGAAGAGGAGGTTAAGGGGTGATATGATAGCCATGTTCAAATATATAAAAGGATGTCACATAGAGGAGGGAGAAAGGTTGTTTTCTGCTGCTCCAGAGAAGCGGACACGGAGCAATGGTTCCAAACTACAAGAAAAAAGATTCCACCTAAACTTTAGGAGGAACTTCCTGACAGTGAGAGCTGTTTGACAGTGGAATTTGCTGCCAAGGAGTGTGGTGGAGTCTCCTTCTTTGGAGGTCTTTAAGCAGAGGCTTGACGACCATATGTCAGGAGTACTCTGATGGCGTTTCCTGCTTGGCAGGGGGTTGGACTCGATGGCCCTTGTGGTCTCTTCCAACTCTATGATTCTATGATTCTATGATTCTATGAATCAAACATGCTCCCCGGATGAATGATGTGCCATTTAAAATGCTTGCAGAAGGTGCAGAGTTTCCATTGTGCTGCTTTTGCCAGAAACAACAACTTTGAGACTTGGTGGTCCCACAGAGGACAGTCCCCAGCTTCAATATATTTGACATGTTCACCTGTTAGTACTCATTATGGTCATTATGAACTATTGCTGTTCATTATGGTGTTATGCAGATGACTCCAAGATTAACTACACTCATGGCACTGAGGATGTGGGGGAGCTCTTTGCATGAAACATTCACGTCCCCTCAGCTGCCTTGCAATTTCAATAGAGATGACATAGATATAGATCTATAGATATACATATGGATAGATGACAGATAGATAGATGAGAGAGAGAGAGAGAGAGAGAGAGAGAGAGAGAGAGAGATGATAGATGATAGATAGATAGACAGACAGACAGACAGACAGACAGACAGACAGACAGACAGATGATAGATAGATGATAGATAGAGATAGATGATGATGATAGATAGATTAGATAGATAGATAGATAGATATAGATAGATATATATAGATAGATAATGATAGATGATAGATGATAGATATAGATAGATGATAGATAGATAGATAGATAGATAGATAGATAGATAGATAGATAGATGATAGATAGATAGATGATAGATAGATAGATAGATATAGATAGATGATAGCTAGCTAGATGATAGCTAGCTAGATGATAGCTAGCTAGATGATAGATAGATGATAGATAGATGATGATGATGATGATAGTTTAGATAGATAGATAGACAGACAGACAGACAGATAGGTAATGCTGATAGATAGATAGATGATAGATGATAGATAGATGATAGATAGATGATGATGATGATAGTTTAGATAGATAGACAGACAGACAGACAGATAGGTAATGCTGATAGATAGATAGATGATAGATGATAGATAGATAGATAGATAGATAGATAGATAGATAGATATAGATAGATGATAGATGATGATAGATGATAGATAGATAGATAGATAGATAGATAGATAGATAGATAGATAGATAGAGATAAATGATAGATAGATGATAGATAGTTAGATAGATAGATGATAGATAGATAGATAGATAGATAGATAGATAGATAGATAGATGATAGATAGATAGATGATAGATAGATAGATAGATAGATAGATAGATAGATAGATAGAGATAGATGATAGAGATACATAAGGTAGGGATATTAAAGCTAATGTAGAACACCATTATTTTACTGCTTAGTTTCTGCAAATTATTGTGGATTGACTTGAACCACATAGAAAAACCAGTGGCTGAAGCACATTCAGTGGCTGAAGCACAGCAGCAGTTCAAAGTCAAAAAGAGGGACACAGTGATAACCCCCATTTTTTATACGAGTAATTTCCATAGCTCTCTCCTCTCTCTCCTGCTATCTAGAGTAGAATTGCTGTGTTGTGTTCATTTGCTATGCAGTAACTTGAACACATGGGCTTCATAACTCTGCAACAAGAACCGCTGGGTGGATCCAATGCGATTATGTACCTAACCATTTCTTGTCCTTAGACTGCTAGCAAGTAGAGTAGGCTGGGGAATACTGAAGTTGCCCATCCATTGCATGCCTAATGTCAAAACACTGACTCTGGTTCTTCCATTCTTCTGATCACATTTAGCTGAAGATTACAATCTGCCGTAAACGTTTTTTTTAAAAAAAGAGGTGGGACATCAATTCCCCAAGTTATGAATGCAGGAATGGTTTATTGTCTAGCTGAGAGGGAGCACAAGCTTTGTCCTCACCCCGCCCCCCCCCCCAAAAAAATCCAGCAAATTATAAAAGGAATAACCACCATTAATATTTATGGGACATTCTGAGGGTAGTGAGGAATGTGATATTTGCTGGGGGAAATCTTACTGGGGGCCTCTTCAAAGATTATGGAGAAACCTGCATTTGCCATTACAACATCACTCGATGGGGAGCCCTGAGTTCCAAATGGGTATGACAGTTTTCAAATGTATCCCACCATCAGTCCAATAAACGTATGAAGGAGTAGTGGGATCAGGAACTGCGATTGGCCCAGGGTTCCCAATTGTGAGGAACACGTGTGGGGGTCCTTTTATGGTGTACACATGTCATACTGGGGAAGGGAATAGCCGTTGCACATTGACATTTGGAGACGTGACCAATGGGCTCAACGGTGCTTCTCCCTCAGATTTTCAGTGAATGCATATCACTGGTGCTGCTGTACATGACCCTTTTATCTGTAGGACTCGATATTTTGCAAAAACAACAACAACAAAACAATTTTACTCGCAGTTGTTCATGTCACATTTTCGTGTGCACACTTAACACATCTTAAATGTACACCTTAAAGCGAGAAATCTGTGGCACTCCAGATATTGCTGGACTTCAAGCCCCATCAAACCCAGCCAACATGGTCAATGGTCAGGGATGATGGGAGCTGTAGTTATGCAACATCTGGAGGGCCACAACTTTCCTTTCCCTAATCTGAAAGCCAGTGTCTGTGTGTGTGTGTGTGTGTGCGTGCGCACGCACGCACGCACGCACGCGCGTCCTGAAGCCCACATAACAGTGTAGGAAAGAAACTAGTGGATCTTTAAATTTCAGCATTAGATGACCTATGAAGACACATTCAGGCTCCTTTCCTGTGTTTTTGAGCTCATTCTTGGTTAAGTCCAGGCCTCCGTCATTTCTTGTCTACAATACAATTTGATGTGCAATGAAGCTTGACATTAGATCAGGCAAAAAACAAAGCAAAAAAACCCAACATTAATATTGCATCTACATAAGCACTCATCACCCTTCTCTCTCTTTTTCTTATCTAATTTCATAAACTACTGTAATTGGACTTGTGATATATATATATATATATATATATATATATATATATATATATATATATCTCCAACCCACCTTAAATTGGAATACAATGGAATTTTTATATGCAAAAATGATATTTCTTTTTATATTTTTCCTCAACCTCATTGTATGCATGATGACATATTTCACATTGGCAGCTTGGTTTAATGCTACAATTTCAGGTAGCCTGGGGTGCTTCAATTTAAGTACTATCGAAATCAAATATTGAAAATCTGTTGGTATAGACCATTGGTAAGCAGTGTGTGTGTGTGTGTGTACACATGAGGAACTAAATGAGAAGAGATTGCAATATTGCTTATCCTTCTGTCAGTATCAGGAGCAAACAAAAGCAATTAGGGTCTCTATCTTTGCAGTAGCGTCTCTTCCTTCTTGTTTATCGTGCACTGAAAATGTCATGAGAAGAGCATTGGTTTCTGATTAGGGAGATTCCTAACTGGCCACAACGCTTATAGTGTTAGCTTGAGGACTCATAGCCCCACTGTTGTATTGCGGCAACACCGGGTGTTCAAACCGGTGCACTCAGGGCAACCGCCCCTGTGGTACCCCCTCCACGCTATGCCACTGATTGGCAGGGAGGTGGGAAAATCTGTAATTGTTATGTACTGAAGTTCTCACCCTGGGCCAGCAGGGGGATACTGTAGATAGTTTTTACTCAGGTCCACATATGCAAATAAGGGATCGAAAGGGACGTTCAGTGATTGGATAGTTACAGAAAGTTGTTACAGTTACGTTGTACTGCAGCTCTATATAAGCAGGCTGACTGAACCCTTCAGTTCAGTTCTGTTCTGGCCTGTGAATAAACAAGAGCTGTTTGAAGAATCGCTGTGTCATCTGATATGTTCACCCACAACTTAACAGTAATACTAGGGGCTGTGCCCCTGTTCACTAGACTTGCCAGCTCCCCTGCCATTGTGCTCACATTGAGCCACCATGGGCATCTGGTGCCATCCCTGCTGATTTTTGACTGGCAAGTCAAAATATGTCTCTTTGCACAGGCCTTTCAAGAGGTGTGTAAGATGCGGTCACTACCTTCCACAGAGCAATGGAAACTGAACATTTGTGGTGTAGTTAATTAAATAATTGTTTTTGTGAACTTTTGTACCTTAGGGTAAAAGGGAGGCAAAAAAATAAAATAAAAGCATCTAACAAGTAAATTAAAAAGATGCTTCCTCTAATACTTGTACTGGCACTATCGTACAGATAGATGTTCATCTCAGGACTTGAGTTCCCCACTCTCTCCTCTTTCTCCTCGACCACATTTGTTCAGTGATAGGTCAAACTGTGATTTATATTTGGGAAGGATTAGATTTTTTCTAAACTATGGCATCAGGCTTATAAAGAGAGATCTTGAAACCAGAAAGCCTGTATCATGGGTCTCCATATATTACCTTTAAAGGCAAAAAAGATGCTACTGGTCTGAGTTCACTTCCCTCACGACAGACATTTTAACACAATCCCAGGTCTGTAATATGAAATCCTAGAATATAGTCTTCGGTGACAATACTGTGCTACAACCACCTGTCTCCCTCGGCTACTCCCCCCCCCCCCCAGTGTCAAAGGCCACATGTGCACTTTACATTCAAAACACTAGGAAAGCACTAGCAGTCAAGGCTTCCTGGGAACTGTGGTTTGTCAACAGTGCTGAGAGTTGTCAGGAGACCAGCTATTCCCCTCACAGAGCTACAATTCCCAGAGTGGTTATCAATCAATCCCTTTACGCAGGGAGCTCTAGGAACTGTACCTCTGTGATAGGAATCTGAGTGGCTCTTGAGCTGGAAATGGCTCCCCACCCTAATAATAATAATAATAATAATAATAATAATAATAATAATAATTTATTTATATGCCACCCATCTGGCTGGGTTCCCCCAGCCACTCTGGGCGGCTTCCAACAGAATATTAAAATACAATAGTCTATTAAACATTAAAAGCTTCCCTAAACGGGGCTGCCTTCAGGTGTCTTCTAAAAGTCTGGTGGTTGTTTTTCTCTTTGACAACTGGTGGGAGGGCGTTCCACAGGGCGGGTGCCACTACCGAGAAGGCCCTCTGCCTGGTTCCCTGTAACTTGGCTTCTCGCAATGAGGGAACCACCAGAAGGCCCAGTGTCCAGGCAGAACGATGGGGGTGGAGACGCTCCTTCAGGTATACTGGACCAAGGCCATTTAGGGTCAGCACCAACACTTTGAATTGTGCTCAGAAACGTATTGGGAGCCAATGTAGGTCTTTCAAGACCAGTGTTATGTGGTCCCAGCCGCAAACCCAATAGCAAGGCTTTCCTGACCCACAGGATTCCTGGGTGTGCCTTTTTGTGGAAGGGTCAGCAACAGGGTCTTCCGCCCTCCTACAAAGAATAAAAGCAATGTGAAGCCTAGATAAAAAGATTTCAGAGTGAAGAGGCCATCTTTTTGTACTTTGAAAAGCAAATTAATGAGCTTGTTTTGTGCTTTTCTGCTTTTCACACCCACCTAAGCAAAACAAAACAGAATGTCACTGGTTATTCAAGTATCATTAAGAAACACTTGGACAAAAAAATGTGCAGTGACATTTGGTCCAGATAAGAAAGCCCTAGTAAAATTAACAGAGTGCTTTTCGATCCATTGTCCCTTTCTCCAAGTGTTTGTCAATACGTATAGGCTGACTTCAGAATCTGTCTTTACCGCTTCACATTCTTTAATATATCACCCATCCATCCAGCCATTCCAAATTCTTAGTTATACAGTCAAGGCATAGGGAACTTCTACAGTGCTAAGCCAAACGTTTCTCCTGCATGGTTTTTGTTTTGCTTTTACCATTTTCCATCGTTTTATAAGAAAAAAATTGCATTTGAACTTTATCAAAAGGGAGAGTACATTCTAGCAAAATTCTCACGAGTGGGGTGAATAGATTTTCTTCTACTTTCAAGGTGGCCAAGGTCGGTTTCTTAATGTCCTTTTTGTCATTCTGCAAATCATTTCTCTTTTGCCCTTTACTCTGCAGCCTTCCTGGGTGCCCCCCGTTTCCCGAAAACCCCACTGTGCCCTCTGCTGGGCTTTACCGTAAGCACAGGGTGGTGGGGAGGCTGCCTGGCAGCTGTTCATTATTGTTGACTTTTTAAATAAACCAGTGAGAAAAAGTATCCACAGAACTTCATTGTCCACCAAGTGGAAGGCTAGCCCAAGACCCTGTGCTGCCTATGGTTTGCAAAATGTTTTTAATATTGTATATTTTTGCAAATTGCTTTGAGATCATCCTAGCACTACACTTGGGCTCAGCAGACTAGCTTAGGGGGTAAAGGGAAGGCAGTGTGGCTCACACACCTCAATCCTTCAAGCAGCTAACCACAGCATCCTGCACCCCAGCCCCCAGCCTTTGCTACCCGAGGCAGTTACCGCATGCTGCCTAATGGTAGGGCCAGGCCTGAATGCTGTCAAAGAAGCAAATTAAATTACACAAAGTGTTCATAAATATCAGCTGGCATAAAGAGTAAGCAAAAACAAAACCTTGTTTCCCTTGTTATTTTGATAGTTAAATGCAATATTAATACATTAATCTAATTTCAGATTTTGAAAGCTATCATTAGGGGGGAATGCATATTTATTTTTCTTTATAAATGGAAAGCTTTGAAGATAACTTCTGATGATGACAGAGGATTTTTGACAGATAATTCTACAGTAATGATTAGAACCAACATGTTTTAGCTCAAAAAGACTTCCATCAAGGGCAAAATGTTATTCCCCTTGAAATATGAATCCAGGCTCCATGATGTATGCTATCAGGTCAAACCATATTAAGAATGTAATTATAAGATATTGGCATATTTAAAAAGGGATCCAAGTTTTAAAAGTCATATGTCATTGAGGATCAACTTGATAAAAATATGTTTATATGTGAAAGTTTAGTTCACGGAAATGAATTTCTCAACTTAGAAAGTTTTTCCCCCTTCCTTGTGTAAAAGACACACACATACAACCTCCAACTCAATCACCCCCCCACACAAATAAGGCTAACAATCCACCCTGTGAACCATGGGACAAACATAGTATTTTAATGGATGGGGTACAAAATTGTTGTCACATGCTGATGCTGTCCCCACTTAGGCACAGTAGCACACAGGGTCTTGTTTGCTCAAGAGGAGGGAAGGGGAACCTGTGATCAGCATAGCCAATAGTCAATGGATGATGGGAATTGTAGTCCAGCAATGTCTACAGGGCCCTAGGTTCCTCATTCACGGTGCTACCATTCTAGCGAATATCGTATTAATTCATATCATTCTCTACTTTCTGGGCAGATCTAGACCATCCTGCTAGATCAGAGGACTGGGACCAATAGTGTCTTCCTTCTGAGGTCTCTAAGCATGACCTACATATGATGATCCTCATTTGTTCCTGCAAAGGGCCTCCTAGGACAGATATGTGGTCCAGACAATGAGAATACAACTAGGTTAGCTTGTCTGTCTCCCTGTCCTTTACTATTTGTCTTTGATGGAGCGTTGTGCCGCGGCAAAGGCAGAACACACAACCACTTGCTTGGCCTGGCTTTTTGCACTAGCTGTCTCTGGGTACCAGTTATTTCTGCATGCTGGCACTGGGTGCATAAACACTGTATTTGACTCTATAAATGTGAATTTGTTGGGTGGTGCGTGAAGCTCTGATCCTTGATAAAGTTACTTGGGAAAGTGAGGCATTGTCGTGCATATGAATTAATGATTATGGTACTTAATCTTTTGGCAAATGCTACTGAAATAGCATAATATCTTTTATTATGGGATTATGCTGAAGGAAAACAGTTAATCAGTTTGTAGGGCTGGGAATAATGCTTCCACACAAACACAGAGAGAGAGGGGCGGTTGGGACGGGGAGAGAGAAAACGTTTTCTCAGCCTTTGAAAGAGTATGGCCATTTTGGTGATTTGGGAGGGTAATTTTCAGAAGTGTGGGTAAAATGGTCAAGCTGAACAATATCTGAGCCAAAAATTACTCTGTTTTCAGGGAAATCATTTTCAACAGACTAGAAAAATTATATCCTTCCTTTTCCAATGACCTTTTATTTATTTTTTAAGAACTACCAAGGAGGACGCGGGTGGCGCTGTGGGTTAAACCACAGAGCCTAGAATTTGCCAATCAGAAGGTCGGCGGTTCAAATCCCCGTGACGGGGTGAGCTCCTGTTGCTCGGTGCCCTGCTCCTGCCAACCTAGCAGTTCGAAAGCACTTCAAAGTGAAAGTAGATAAATAGGTACCACTCCAACGGGAAGGTAAACGGCGTTTCCGTACACTGCTCTGGTTCACCAGAAGCAGCTTAGTCATGCTGGCCACATGACCCGGAAGCTGTACGCCAGCTCCCTTGGCCCAATAAAGCAAGATGAGCGCCGCCACCCCAGAGTCGGCCACAACTGGACCTAATGGTCAGGGGTCCCTATACCTTTACCTTTACCAAGGAGGACATATGCATCAGAAACTGATTTCATTTCTCTGCAGCCCATACCTTTATGGGTCATCAAACATGCCCAAAGAAGGTATCAGGTTTAGTCCCTGGCATCTTCAAGATAGCGCTGGTTGAGACCCCAGACAGAAATGGTGGAGAGGTGCTGCCAGGCAGTGTAAAAAATACTGAGCTGGATGGACCAATGGTCTGACTCAGTATAAAATAGCTTCCCATGTGATTTCATCCCATATTTTACATGATCCCCAATTGGCTGAAATAACCCATTTAACTAATCCAGAAAGGAGTAACAAGCAGTAATTTGTGGGAACGGCAGCCAAGTAGTGGCAATACTCTGTGAAGAACAATAGCATCAAGGGATCTGTATAATGGGGAGAAATATTAATTAAAGACAATTTTATTGTTACTACTACTACTATCATACCAATATCATAATTTATTAATGTTGTATATTGCCCATCATCTGTAGATCTCAGGATGGTTCACAACATAACAATAAAAGATAAGAAACAAAAAATACATAACAACAACAACAACAAACCAATAACTCCTCCCTCCCCCTCACTTTTAGCTTTGAGTATAGCCAGCACAGTCTTCATGTAAGTCTTACAAAATGCTACCAAATTTCTGCAATGTTTAAATATAAAATGTCAGTCAATCGCTTCTACTGTACAATTCCCTGCCACAAGAGAAAGGGTAAATTTTACACTGAAGTGGATTGTTGATTTATTCTTCCTAACTAGTTCTAGGTGGTTGTGTGTGTATGTGTGTGTCTATATATATTGTATAGACAATATTCCCCATCAAAATCTGATTCTAGCTATGGTTCATAACTCTCTTAACATTTCATATAGCTAGCGCACTTTACAATATATCAAGAAATATAACACCAAAATGCTTGAGAAAGCTTATTTCTAAGAAGGGACTCGCCTTCTTTCCCCCAAACGTACAAACTAGCCGTTTCCCCTATATTGTTGCTTTCTCTCAACTTTAATGCTACTAATTCATCCTTCCTGCAAAATGAGCAACTTAACAGGCAGAACAAATTTGGGTGAGAAGAGGGAAACTACATTTTAGTTGGGTTCATTTGATCCAGTTTGTCAACATCTATAAGTGCACAACCATTACTGGGAACACTTAACAGTATATTGCAAGCTTTTATCACCCCAAGCTAGACTTTCTAATTTCCCCCCTCTTCTATTTAATGCTACTACTCTTTTCTTCTTCTTCTTTTTTTGAGGGACTTGAAAGTCAGGCCTTTGAAGGAGCTAAAATGTAGAATCCCAGTTACATATACACATTCTCTTGAAATAAATGAAATTACCTTGCTCCTCAGAATCCACTTATTCATGAAATCAACCAGTTGTCCCATGGCAAATTTTGAATTCCAGGAGCTCACCATGGCAAACCCAACAGCCAAGCCCTTCCAAATGATATGCCCATGGGTAGGCAAACTAAGGCCCGGGGGCCGGATCTGGCTCAATCGCCTTCTCAATCTGGGCCGCGGATGGTCCTGGAATCAGCGTGCTTTTAAATGAGTAGAATGTGTCCTGCATCTCTGGGTTATTTGTAGGCCATAGGAATTCATTCATTATTATTTTTTTCAAAATATAGTCCTGCCCCCCACAAGGTCTGAGGGACAGTGGACTGGCCCCCATCGTATCATGGATCTGCAATCCTATGCATAGTTATTTGGAAGGAAGCTCCATTGAATTAACTCCGAATCCACAAAATTTCCAAGGCCTGCCTCATCTGCCTATGAACTCTCAATTTTCTCACCCATCAATATCACAGAAGGAGAACCTAAGGAAGATGCCTTGACAGGTTCTACTGGCACGGGAACCAGTTAAAAACAGTAATTCCTGAAACGGTAGAGGTAGAGGCCTTTAAGATATCCAGACCTGCCACCAGCCATTTTCTCCTCCCCATTTGAGTCTAATCATGGCTCCCTTTTAAATTCCTTTAAAAACAACCCCACAACAAGCAGTCGCTAAGTATGGCTGCCACAAAAAATATAGAGGAGGCAATATAAGTTGCAATTTCAGCAGAATTTGGGGAAACCCACTTGAAGCATCCATTGTGTTGAGCTATTTCAATTGCTTTTGTTTGGTTTGCTCATTGCAAACAGCTGAAAATCCGTAAATTTTAATAATAAACCTAACTTGCAATGGGGGTTGAAAGATTCCGATTGCAACTGTAACACCAGCTGAGCAGAACAGTGGTCAGATTCAGTGTTGAGGCCTTTTCATATGTTCACTTGCAGAAAAGACTCAGGTGGGGGTGAACCTCAGGATGAATGGGGAATTCCAGTGCTTTGGCTTGGCAACCACTGAGAATACCTCTATTTTCTACGTGCATTAGCACTTCAAAAGGTGCTGCTGGTTGCTTTTAGAGATAAAGACAGAATGTAGAGGGAGGTGGCCTCTTTAATATACAGGGTCTCACCAGTAAGAAGTAGAGTTCTCATTTCCCTTTTAGCACTGAAAGAGCTTTAAAGTGCATTCAGAAATCGAGAAGTATGCTAAAATCCACTTTTATTGGTATTAAAAGTGCTTTAAGAGTTTTAAGGGACTTTTATTACCTTATCATCAAATCAATACACTCTTTCTTAATTGGGCTTCGACCATCTTCTTAACAGATTCAAGAAGGAGGTTTCTAAGCCCTGCTAAAGTGCATTGTAATACCCCTTATAGTTCTGTTGATGTGGTGGTTCAACTTGACTCCCAGGGTGGCTGCAAGCACCCCACAAATACATAACAAAGTAACCCAAAACTCTGAATGTCAGGGCTATGAAAACCGGTCCCTTTACTTCCATCGACATAACTGCTTTTTGCATGCAGTTTCTCCATGTATGGGACATTTTATGAGCAAAAAGATATGCAGTTTCTGAATGCAGGTCAAGAGTCACTGCACATTTTGTGAATTCTTATTATCCAATAGTAGCTTAACGGTGTTGGGGATGTGGGTGGCGCTGTGGGTTAAACCACAGAGCCTAGGACTTGCTGATCAGAAGGTCGGCGGTTCGAATCCCCACGACGGAGTGAGCTCCCGTTGCTCGGTCCCTGCTCCTGCCAACCTAACAGTTCTGAAAGCACGTCAAAGTGCAAGTAGATAAATAGGTACCACTCCAGCGGGAAGGTAAACGGCATTTCCGTGTGCTGCTCTGGTTTGCCAGAAGCGGCTTAGTCATGCTGGCCACATGACCCGGCCAATAAAGCGAGATGAGCGCCACAACCCCAGAGTCAGCCAAAACTGGACCTAATGGTCAGGGGTCCCTTTACCTTTACTAGCTTAACTGTGTATCCCATTCCCTAGTCAGTCTGAAGGATATAGATGTATTGCATGCAGCAGTGGGGGCAAGCAGTCCATGCACATAGTAGCAGAAAATGTGGTGGGTCCATAGTGTCCATTTGAACTCCCAACAGCTGAGTCACTGCTGCTTACAGGGAAGGAGAGGGGAGGCAAGGCAGAAGGGGGTTTAATGCAGTAGCGGCATTGAATTGGCAGAGTTGATACACCTGCCTTGCAGACCTCCCACTGCCTCGCCACTCCCCCATAAGCAGCAGGGGGTCAGGTGAGTGCTGCGGCCCCACCATGCTGTCTGCTACTGCATGCAGGGATTCTCAACTGCTGTGGGCACCCTAGTTTAATTTCTGAAAGCAGAATCAAGGCAAACACAGTCAGCTTTGAGCAGCCTGCCCTTGAGTCTGCTTACACCCAATCTGCCTGCTTCCCCCAGCCCCGCCCGCCCGGCACTTTCTCTTCCCGCAAGGGGAGAAAATGCAAAAGAAAGAACAAAAAGTAGGCAGAGTAGCAATGATAGGAGAGATTTGTCTGGCGTCTCTTCTAGTGGGAAACAACACTTCTGAACAATCTTTCCCCCAGAGGCTGAAGGGGCTCAAATACAGGTTTCATTACTCCCCTTTGAGCAGTGCTTTTTCCCCCCAAGAAAAAAACAGGTGCCAGAAGTCACCGTAAAGTTGTTACAATAAGTTGTCGGGTGACTCAGGGTAGCCCTGAACAGATGCCGGTCAAATAAATGCACCCCGCATCCCTCGTTCTCTTCGATTCAGGCAAATGGCTAGGGCAGCTTGGAAGGGCCCTCACGCTATATGCACATGCATGCAACAGTAGAGGCTTAGCTGGAAAACCCTTAAAGCCTGCCACCGCTACATGGGAGATGGGGTGAAGAAAAAGAAATACAAATTGGCCCCACCTCATAGCATGACCAATCACGGCTAGGGGTGGCTAGGCGCTAGATCAGGGGTCAGCAAACTTTTTCAGCAGGGGGCCGGTCCACTGTCCCTCAAACCTTGTGGGGGGGGGCAGACTATATTTGGGGGGTGGGAATGAAAGAATTCCTGTGCCCTACAAATAACCCAGAGATGCATTTTAAATAAAAGCACACATTCTACTCATGTTAAAACACGCTGATTCCCGGACTGTCCATGGGCCGGACTTAGAAGGCAATTGAGCCGGATCTGGACCTGGGCCTTAGTTTGCCTACCCATGAGCTAAATGGAGCCATAGATCTGGGGGGGGGGGGAGAGTATAGATTTGCACACACTGACCAGCTTCTGTTTTGTCTTGAAATGTTCATTTTGGGCTTCTCAGAAGTATATAACAGCAAGAAGCGGGAGGGGGGAGCACCGGCCTGCAATAGTGCCCACCTGAGAGGTACCAGAACTGCACTCTGGTGTGCTCCAGCTGAAACAAAGCACTGCCATTGATAATCGAAAATCAGACCACCATTTTGAGCAGGCCCGTCAAAGTCATTTCCCACCAGAAATGCAACCAGATCGGACTCTTCCATTGCTGTTTTACATGCTACCCACTTCCCCTTTGAAAAGGTCAGGCTTCTTTTGCCCTTGGGGAATGAACAGGGGCACCAGGAAGAAGGGCTGGCATTGTACATTTTCAGCATGAGGCAGAGCGCTTAGAGTAAGCCCTGACAATGTTCATACATCTCAGCAGGCAGTGCATTTCAAGGCACAGCACAAAGTTGCTCGCCCATCCTGAATTTGCTAGGGGTGAGTAACCTTTTCCCATGTGTGGGTCACATTTCCCCTCTGGGCAACCTTCCAGGTGCCCCCATGCCAGTGGCAGGTAGGCCCAGAGGCAAATGCAGGCATAGCAATGAATGCAAATTCTACCTTTGAAGGTTACTGTGCAAATGAGACAGGACAAACTTATGGGAGAACACATGTAGAAGTGAAATAGACTGGAAACAGACAGATTCGCCCATCCTTACATAGGAGCATCGCCATAAACTGATGCTGCTTGAACTTTACTCGCATCAGGCATTTTTCCAGACACTGAGCTTGTCATTAATGCAGGCCTGCCACAGCTATCAAAAGGAGAATGGTGCAAGACAAGAGCCTTTCAAGCAAAACACTTCTGGCAGTGCAGGTGCATTGTAGCTGCGAGATATTTAAAGGTCCTTTTCAAAATTCAACTAAAACAAAGGCAGCAAAGTAAACCATCACTCTCTCTGCTTCTCTTTCATGCTCACAGCAAACTGCACTATGTATTGGGTTCAAAGCGATGCAAAATGTGAAAAAGGAGGCATTTCTTTAAAAAAATAATTCAAAAGACTATATAAGGTCCTTGTTATAATGGCATTAAGAGGCTCTTGGGTATTTTTACAGCATCATTAATACAGTATGTGGGCAGTCGAAAGTACATGGCCTTTGCCCTTATTTTTCCCAACACACATGAGGCATGTGCTAATGGATCTATAAAGTATGCCTGATCAAGTCCCTGTCCCTTAATAAATACTTCACGCTCAAATGCGCAGCAACGTTCCGTTCTGCCTTAGTGTTTTCCGTGCAGTCGTACCAAAGCCACAAATAGAGACTGCACATTCTGGTCCTATGTATAGATTCCTATTTATAGAAGAATTCGTATGTGCTAAGGTTGCAAATCCATGACCTCAAGAGGAGCTCTGGTGCTTTTTAGGAGCTATGTGATGGGAGGAAACCTGACAAATACAGCTTCTCTTTTCCCTGGAAAACTACAGACACTTCATCGGCATCTTTGTTCAGAAAGGTGAACCCATGAGCCAGTGGTATTCAGGAGAAAATGCCTTCCCCCCTGCTGATTATCAGTGTGGGAAGACAACTAGGTTTGGAAAAGAAAAAAAGGAAGCAGATCCATTGGAGAGACTGAGTCAAAGCAAGGATGGCAATATTTTGCTCAAGCAGTGTCCCAGCCCAATCAAGGTGTGTGTAGCCCTATCTCTCAAGGGGACTCAGTACCCAGCCTAGATGGCTGGACCCAGAGATCTGAGAACCATTTGCCCAACAGGAAACTCAGTGTTGGCGGTTCACAAGCCATGGATTCCTAGGTGCAGCCTCATTAGTTAGCAATGGTAGTTGTGCATGACCCATTGGAAGATGTAGAGGCAGCAGGACAGGACCAGAATAGCAAAGCATTTTAATCTGGTGTTCATGTAGATTAGTTCTTGCACACGGACACAAAGGCATTAAGTGTAAAGCCTGCTATTTCACACACTGCAGCTGCTAAGGTATGTTGATAACATGTTGTAGGAACATATACAGGACAATTAAATATTCCCCCTTCCATGTACATTTTTAAGTAAAAGGCCTATCACACCTGTCAGGGAATTGTCATTCCTGACAACACCCTTGGAGTATAAATCAGAAGAGAATGTAACTGTTGTAGGGTGCATATGACTACAGAACTACACAGTCGGTGTCTAAAAGTGGGCAGAGTGAGACTTGCAAAGTCTAAAGATGCCATGGATGCAAGGCATGGCCTCACCTTGATCTGTGTAATGCTAGAAGGTGGCAACATAATTTTGTATAAGCCCAGGAAGAAAACTCAGGTGTCTGGGAGGACTTACAAATTACAAGTACTTGAAACGGAGATAAATAAATGTTTCCCCAACATGGTGGTGGTGGTGGTTGCTGCTGTTGTTTAACAAATGCAAAGTCTCATAGCTCCACATGGAAGGGGACAATGGTTTTCGATCACGCACAATGTCTCTGGGTTAAATCCTGCTCCATTTAAGTCATGGATGCCTGCAAATTTGCATGAAACATAGCCAAATGAGTTGTGTTGTGTTGTTTGTTTAGAGTACTTTTGTGCTGCTTCATAGTCCCACTGAGTCTCTCAAAACAGCTTACAAAAGATTCTCATAATAAAAGGGAAGAGCAATAGTGTGATGTTTCTTTGTTGCCAGGATCATTCAGGTGGCATTTCCTTATCCTTGATCTTCCTTGGTGTTGTCTTGCTTCAGGAAGCAGAACCCACTGCTGACTTTTAAATAGGGTTGGGTGAATCTGCCCATTTCAGTTCCTATCAGCTTCTCATTTTCCAGTCCGAAATTCTGCCCTCTACCTTTCCACAACACTTCATATATATTTTTAATATTCATGAAATACACCAGCCTATTAGTTCAATTTTCTCAAAATACACCCCTTTTGGTATGCATTTTTGAGCAATGTATACATTTGTATACAATGCATACATTTTTGCTAGCAACTGTTGCTAATTTAATGCATTTTTGTAAGCTATTTTCACTAATGCAATTTTATGTTCACTTTCCTCTAATATATGCATTATTGTACACAGGAGTTGGTTAGAGAACAGCATTATAAAATTCAGAGAAACGCAAATTTCAAAGGATGATTGTTTCGTATATTGATTCAAGAAGTGCAAATTAGGTAGCTTCTCATTAGAATACAAATAAAATCAAATTTCTACTCCATCTCTACCTTTGGGGCTAAGGAGTGGGGTTGTGCAACTGGGTCTCTCTCAGCCCACGATGGAGGGAAATCTTCCTGAAACAAGGCGAGTGCAGTATAGCTTCAAGTGGGGCTCATTCCCTCGCCCCCATTTTTTATCTTAGTTCTTTGTTTGCTGCTAAGATTTCCATCTGCTCCTTACACGACGCTGTGAGGCCCTTGGTAAAAACATTCCTGTTCATCAGCTGCAGTGTATTCCGCACAACCCTGGTAATATGAAATCCCTCACAGTAAGCGCTGTTGAAAGGTGTTAGAAGGGGAGGGGGCTGTAACCATTTCTGTTTGTTGAATTTTGAATGCGTTCAGGAAGTCAAATTTCCTATTGGTTATAGAAATACACAGCAGGGAAAGCTATTTCTTCTATCAGTGGGGCTTTTGCACGGGATGTAAATCACTCAGCAAAGGACTGCTTGCTCACCGTATTTTTATATGCTCTCTTAGGAGCCCTGACATATAAGCCAGTAACAAAAACAACAATTTTAGTACAAAATCCATTGGCACAGCAACCATCATTTGTCTTCCCCAGCAACGTTAGCGACAAAGATATTGATTCTGCTTTTCTGCAACCACGCCTTGAAAGTGTGGAATCTGCACTAGGTGAGACTCTCAGGTGGTTGTTTTGTTTAGAGAAATATACAAGCTTCTAGCCCTTATGGATGTAAACCTAGGCCTGGAAATATGACCCTCAAAATATAGATGGGGACGGCTGCTCTGTCATTGAATTATAAGCTCAGAAGAATTCAGGGCATTGCGTTTACGCATTTCGAATCACATTTGGCATACAAAAGATGATAAATGATAACAGGGTAGATTGAAATGTGTGATTAACCTTAAGTCATCTTTTGCTGCTGTTCATTTTATGTATAGCTTTTAGAAGAAGAAGAAAGCATCAAAGAGCTGTGTATTGTTTTCTCTAAGTAGCTTTTAGCCTGCCAGTGGTAGAAAGACTACGCCAGTGATCTTCCACATGCTTCAAAAGAGGTGTTAGTGCTTATTATGTAAATAAGCCTTTAAGCAATTTTCATAACATGTACTGGAGGGACTCTAAAAATGTGTGCACGTAATGTACCCCACAGACTCAAATAAATTCCTTGCTATTCTAACATACTGTCGTGTAATTATACATTTAAGGTCACTTCTAAGCAAAGGGGGAAAAAAGTATATTGTTTCCTTGACAGATGTTTGAGGGGTGCAAGTTTAGAATAAGGCATGTCAAAAAATTGCAGGCTTGTTTATTCTCAGCTGGAGTTTAATGCAAATTGCTCCATTATGCTGTACAATTTTTCCATCCTTGGCTTCTACAGCAGACAGTTACCCAGGGACCACCCATTAAAATGAGAGAAATAATTCAGGGCTCTGTTTTGCCCTTAGCACTGTCAGGAGAGCTTGGGGTCCTGGAACTTATGAATCTATTGTCTGATGTATGACGTAAGCCAGTAAGAGGCATTGTTATGAGCTGCAACAGAGCGCTAAGATTAAGAAAAGGTTACTACCTTGAATCAGAACTACTGGGTATTGGAGGATTCCCTGTTCCTGAATGGGGTAACTGTGCCCCTGAAGGACCAGGTGCGCAGCCTGGGAGTCATTTTGGACTCACAGCTGTCCATGGAGGCACAGGTCAAATCTGTATCCAGGACAGCTGTTTACCAGCTCCATCTGGTACGTAGGCTGAGACCCTATCTGCCTGCAGACTGTCTCGCCAGAGTGGTACATGCTCTGGTTATCTCCCGCTTGGACTACTGCAATGCGCTCTATGTGGGGCTACCTTTGAAGGTGACCCGGAAACTACAACTAATCCAGAATGCGGCAGCTAGACTGGTGACTGGGAGCGGCCGCCGAGACCATATATCACCGGTCTTGAAAGACCTACATTGGCTCCCAGTACGTTTCCGAGCACAATTCAAAGTGTTGGTGCACACCTTTAAAGCCCTAAATGGCCTCGGTCCAGTATATCTGAAGGAGCGTCTCCTCCCCCACCGTTCTGCCCGGACACTGAGGTCCAGCTCCGAGGGCCTTCTGGCGGTTCCCTCACTGTGAGAGGCCAAGTTACAGGGAACCAGGCAGAGGGCCTTCTCGGTAGTGGCGCTCACCCTGTGGAACGCCCTCCCATCAGATGTCAAAGTGATAAACATCTACCTGACATTCAGAAGACATCTGAAGGCAGCCCTGTTCAGGGAAGTTTTTAATATGTGACATTTTAGTGTATCTTTCATCTTTGTTGGAAGCCGCCCAGAGTGGCGGGGGAAACCCAGCCAGATGGGCGGGGTACAAATAATAAATTATTATTATTATTATTATTATTATTATTATTATTATTATTATTATTGCCCATTTTGAGATATCAGGTTAAAACCATGGTTTGGAATATGACCATCATGTCCCCCCCCCTTTCTCCCTCCAGATGGCCTTCTCCTAAATACTTCTCCCTCAATCTCGATGTACTTTTATCTTGTAAAATAGGAGCATTAATTAGTTGCCATTGATCAGGTTTCTGTGTGGTTCTTTGAGCTGTTTCACTGTTTCCACTTGGACTCCATGAGAGGTATCCGACAAAATAGTTCTGCAAGCACAAGGATGTCTGCTTGTACAATGGAACTTCCACTCCCTCTCCCTATGTGCCCCCATGCCTTCCCCAAAGGTGCTCTGGAAGGTTGTGGGGCCCACAGAACAGATTTAGGGGGGCATTGGGAGATGAGAGAAACGACAAGTTCCATTGTGCAGCCTAAATCTTTGCACTAGTGGAGCCATTTCCTTGACTATCACCCCACGATCTGTATCAGACGTAGACTTGTATATGCAGATTGTCTCACTGTGGGGCTAATGGGCTGTGTGAGGTAAATTGGTTCCACCTCCTGAGCCACCATTTTGCAGCTGGCTCTCTTTGATGGACCTCACATTCTAGTGAAAATCAAAACTCCACTAATGAATCAGGACACAGTATGGGCAGATGGACCACCGAGATGGAGCAAACAAGTCAAAAGTTTATTCTCACAACCACTTGGTCAGAGAACACTGGTATCCTCTGGAAGCACATTGGGGATTTCTCAATGAGAAGGGCAGCAATAGCTGACATGATCCTGAAAGACAGGATCGCTATGGATTTTCCCACTGAAAGGGGCAGTTGCAAGGAAGTTGGAGGTCTGTTATAAGGTATGCGTCTTTACACAATGGCCTCTTGTCAATGGTCTCTGTGAACGGAGCATGGATCCCAAAAATTGCACCCACCCACCCACAAATCCTCTGCAGCAGATGATTTCTGTGATTTTTCTGGTTTACCCTGGGTGGGAATCTTCTCAAACATTCAGGGTGAACAGTTCCTATTTTAAGTGATTTCATGCTTTACCCATAACTCTTGTTCTCGGTAGTGGCGCCCACGCTGTGGCACGCCCTCCCATCAGATGTCAAGGAAATAAACAACTCCCCGACTTTTAGAAAACATCTAAAGGTAGCCCTGTTTAGGGAAGTTTTTAATGTTTGATGTTCTATCATGTTTTTAATATTCTATTGGGAGCCGCCAAGAGTGGCTGGGGAAACCCAGCTGGATGGGTGGGGTATAAATAATATATTATTACAGTGGTACCTCGGGTTAAGAACTTTATTCGTTCTGAAGGTCCGTTCTTAACCTGAAACTCTTCTTAACCTGAAGCACCACTTTAGCTAATGGGGCCTCCCACTGCTGCCGTGCCGCTGGAGCACAATTTCTGTTCTCATCCTGAAGCAAAGTTCTTAACCCGAGGTAATATTTCTGGGTTAGCAGAGTCTGTAAGCTGAAGCTTATGTAACCTGAGGTGTATGTAACCCGAGGTACCACATTATTATTATTATTATTATTATTATTATTATTATGTCAACATGCCTTAAAGTTAAAAGCAGTGGCCTGCTCATCAGCTTGTTTCAATGATGAACATCAGTGCCGTTTGCCCAAAAGGTGGAGTGGCGGAGGAAGTCGAGCAGGCACAGAAAGAGAATGCTAGGGAAAAGAAACATTTCGTTTTCTCAACACACGATATATTCAGGGTGTCCATTTCATATCAGCCTGCGGTTCTCTGCAGTTGGCCCCTTAAGCATTTGCCGTCAATAAGCTATTGTTTACTGTAAGCCCATTTTGTCATTTTGATGGTACAGATTCAAGCGTGGCAATCTTCCCTTCTCGCTCCACTTCCCAACATACATGACTCCCTTTAGCTAGTGCCATATCATAAAGGCCCACTTTAATGCCATGAATTAAAGCAGGTCTCAGAGCTGAATGCTAATCCTATTAACTGACCTATGAAATCGGGGCATTGTAAATCTAGGTGAGCGGTGGTCGAAGCTTCGTATGATCTGGGTTATCCCGAGGTTATGCCTTACATTAAAGAAAGAAGGATCACCTCTGTGCTCAGCATTTCAAATGAGCTCTCCATCGAAGTAGGCAAACAGCTCAGGCACAGCTAGCTAGCAGGCAAGTCAGGAAAGGAGGAGGGTGGCTGCCATCTATTGGCATATGTTACGACACAGTCAAATGGCACTTGGATAGAAGCCAAGGCGAATTCTGCCTTTGCACTCCATGTGTGCTTCAATTACAACCCATAATTGCCCTTCCACACTGCAGGGCAGGGCTAGTTGGTTGGGCCTTGAGCTCATAACAAGGTCGCTTCTTGAACCATGCAAGCAAGTCTTTGAAAGCCACCAGCCCACAAAACAAGGCTTTGGCAAATGGTATGTTCCACAAAATGGTATGTTCCAGAAAGACATCGACTTCTGCTTCATTGACTATGCAAAAGCCTTTGACTGTTGCAACCACAGCAAACTATGGCAAGTTCTTAATGAAATGGGAGTGCCTGATCACCTAATCTGTCTCCTGAGAAATCTCTATGTGGGACAAGAAGCTACAGTTAGAACTGGATATGGAACAACTGATTGGTTCAAAATTGGGAAAGGAGTATGACAAGGCTGTATATTGTCTCCCTGCTTATTTAACTTATATGCAGAATTCATCATGCGAAAGGTTGGGCTGGATGAATCCCAAACTGGAATAAAGATTGCCGGAAGAAATATCAACAACCTCAGATATGCAGATGACACAACCTTGATGGCAGAAAGTGAGGAGGAATTAAAGAAAGAGGAAAGTGCAAAATATGGTCTGTAGCTCAACATCAAAAAACTGAAGATGATGGCCACTGGGCCCATCACCTCCTGGCAAATAGAAGGGGAAGAAATGGAGGCAGTGAGAGATTTTACTTTCTTGGGCTCCATGATCACTGCAGATGCTGACAGCAGTCACAAAATTAAAAGGAGCCTGCTTCTTGGGAGAAAAGCAATGACAAATCTAGACAGCATCTTAAAAAGCAGAGACATCACCTTGCCAGCAAAGGTCCATATAGTTAAAGCTATGGTTTTCCCAGTAGTGGTGTATGGAAGTGAGAGCTGGACCATAAAGAAGGCTCAAAACAAAATAAAAAAATTTTTCTTTCCAGTAGCACCTTAAAGACCAACTGAGTTAGTTCTAGGTATGAGCTTTCGTGTGCATGCACACTTCTTCAGATCTGAAGAAGTGTGCATGCACACGAAAGCTCATACCTAGAACTAACTCAGTTGGTCTTTAAGGTGCTACTGGAAAGAAAAAAATTTTTATTTTGTTTTGACCATGGCAGACCAACACGGCTACCTATCTGTAACATAAAGAAGGCTGATCGCCGAAGAATTGATGCTTTTGAATTATGGTGCTGGAGGAGACACTTGAGAGTCCCATGGACTGCAAGAAGATCAAACCTATCCATTCTGAAGGAAATCAGCCCTGAGTGCTCACTGGAAGGACAGATCCTGAAGCTGAGACTCCAGTACTTTGGCCACCTCATGAGAAGAGAAGACTCCCTGGAAAAGACCCTGATGTTGGGAAAGATTGAGGGCACAAGGAGAAGGGGACGGCAGAGGACGAGATGGTTGGATAGTGTTCTCGAAGCTACCAGCATGAGTTTGACCAAACTGCAGGAGGCAGTGGAAGACAGAAGTGCCTGACACACTCTGGTCCATGGGGTCACAAAGAGTCGGACACGACTAAACGACTAAACAACAACAATGTTCCACACATGAGAAGAGAAGAGAAGAGAAGAGAAGAGAAGAGAAGAGAAGAGAAGAGAAGAGAAGAGGAGAAAAGGCAAGAAAAGTTCCCAGTTTACAAAAGCTTCCATGTCTGTAAGCTGAGTGGCTGCTTGTAGGTCTCCTTTCAGGCCAATTGATTAGTTCTGTTTTCTATTCAGTGCACAAATGCCAAAGAGAGAGAGCAGAATGGGAAGACAGATGCATTCTTTGCTCTGGAAAGAGTCTTTAAAGTTTGGCCTCTCTTTGGTGTGCACCATGGAAGGATTAAAGGGCACACCAGGCAGGAAGCTAAGACAAGAACTTTATTGCCTCTTTCCAACAAGAACAGAATGGCAATAGGAAACTCCACCCAGTTACGGCTTAATCTACTGCCACCTAGTGACTGAATGGTATACAGACACTACACAAAGAGCCACCTAGCTAGTAAAGAAGACGTTGTTTCTGAAGATTCATCTTTTCACTCCAGCCGTTGACACCTGAGATATATATATATATATGGGGCTACCTTTGAAGGTGACCCAGAAACTACAATTAATCAAGAATGCGGCAGCTAGACTCATGACTGGGAGCGGCTGCTGAGACCACATAACACTGGTCCTGAGACATCTGCATTGGCTCCCAGTACGTTTCCGAGCACAATTCAAAGTGGTGGTGCTGACTTTTAAAGCCCTAAACGGCCTCGGCCCAGTATACCTGAAGGAGTGTCTCCACCCCCATCGTTCAGCCCGGACACTGAGATCTATTGAGATCTAGCGCTGAGGGCCTTCTGGCAGTTCCCTCATTGCGAGTAGTGGCGCCCGCCCTGTGTAATGACCTCCCATCAGATGTCAAGGAAATAAGCAGCTATCCTATTTTTAAAAGACATCTGACGGCAGCTCTGTTTAGGGAAGTTTTTAATATTTAATGCTGTATTGTTTTTAACTCGATTAGGAGGTGCTCAGAGTGGCTGGGGAAACCCAGCCAGCTGGGTGGAGTGTGTATATGTGTATATGTGTGTGTGTGTGTGTGTGTGTGTGTGTGTATGTATGTATATATATATATATATATATATATATATATATATATATATATAACTGCAATTGATTTAAAGCTTTTTAATTGCAAATTGCTGTTACTCACCCTGGGACGTCATTTTATTTTAGAGATTTATAAGTTGCACTCTCTGCTACTATAGCAAGTAATTTGCAGTGGACACCTTAAAGAAAAACCAGTGGCTAACTAGACATGACATTAATGTGTCTTTGCATTTAACAGACAGGCTTCTAAAAATATAAGCAGCATCAGCTGAGGTGGAGCTGACAGCAACTGAGGCAGCAGATAGTACACATCTAAAAGCTATAATGAAAACTTAATTTTTTAAAAAGCAAAAAAGAACTACATAATCAATCAATCAAATCAAATGGAAATTTCAAAACCAAACTTCATTTTTAAAATACTAACACACAGTGCATGTAAGATTTCGACCAATGCACTTCCCTAAGTACAAATGGGAGTGTTTCAGTGATGCTCACCATCTCACCTCCCAGGGTATGGAGGCAAATGAGCACAGACAACTGCTTCCCCATTCACCCAGAATGCCATCCCCACCTGTACACATGGGGATTTTTGTTGTTGTTTAATTGTTTAGTCGTGTCTGACTCTTCGTGACCCCATGGACCAGAGCACGCTAGGCACTCCTGTCTTCCACTGCCTCCCGCAGTTTGGTCAAACTCATGCTGGTAGCTTCCAGAACACGGTCCAACCATCTCGTCCTCTGTCGTCCCTTTCTCCTTGTGCCCTCAATCTTTCCCAACATCAGGGTCTTTTCCAGGGAGTCTTCTCTTCTCATGAGGTGGCCAAAGTATTGGAGCCTCAGCTTCAGGATCTGTCCTTCCAGTCAGCACTCAGGGCTGATTTCCTTCAGAATGGATAGGTTTGATCTTCTTGCAGTCCATGGGACTCTCAAGTGTCTCCTCCAGCACCATAATTCAAAAGCATCCATGGGGATAGATTGTCCAGTTGCCTCCTACTTGAATACAATTACATGGTTGATTTCCCAGGCAACTGATCTGCTGCATGCTCCCACACGTTTTCCATGCATGTGGAAGGGGATCAGACAACCCATTCTTGCATTGGCAGTGGAGATGGAGATGGTGCCCCAGGTGGTTGTGGAAGACCTATGGGTACCTACTGCCCTCCACAGAATGAAACAGCAGTTTTGTGGCTGATAGAAAGGTGGTCCTGCCAAGCTGCCACAGCTGACCCACAGAGGTGAGGAGCCTGCTTCACCAGCACATTCCCCATGAAGCAGCAGCCAGCAGGATTGAACTCTCCTCTCATCCGCTGATGAATAAGGCGTTCATTCCTGGTCTCCATAGGGGTCTGTTCTGCTAGTGAAGGAGCCTAACAAACCACACTTGCTTGAGTGAGCACAGAACTAGATCTCACGTCAAACCAAAGAACTGAATATCTAGGTTCAGAGACCATATTCTGTGTGATGTGGGTGTCTTTAAGCCCTGCATGTGGACTTCCTGCATGCAGCTGGCTATCCACATTCAAAGAGTGAAAATTCAGACACAAAAGGGGGTTTTTTTTTGGGGGGGGGGAGGATTGATGAGACTTTTTTAGCAAAATCTCCAAAAAAAAAAGATTGAATGAAATCTTTTATAAAAGAATGGAAATGGTTTATTGAATATTTACAGATAAATTATAAACAGATAAAGACATTGGCAGGATTACTGCAACAACCTGCAGTTTTATCAGAGCATATATTTAAAGAAGATGAATAAGTGAGCAAATGAAGTTAATTCGGATATGCAGAAAATATTAAAAGCAAATTTAAGGAACTACAGAAAGAGGGGGGGAGGAAGTCAAGTTTTGAAATGTCAAAATGATTTTAAAATTAGTGAAATGAACAAAATTAGTGAAATGTACAAACTTGAAAAGTATGTATAAACAAACAAACAAACAAACTAATAATAAGAGGGGGGAAATGAAATTGTTGAGCTCATTTTAAGGAAATTTGGCAAAAAAATGATAATCAGCACTTCTGACATAGGTTGCCATACGCCCAGGTTTCCCCGGACATTTTAATTGATATCGGAAATTCCACCCAGATGCTATTTTCGACAGATGAAACCCGGGTATGTCCAGCAAATTCCAGATATATGGCAAGACTAGAGGACCCCATATTCTAACACAGTAGGGCTATTCCTTGTTTCCTTATAATGAAAAAACAAGAATGCACCTATGGGTGAAGGTGTTCTTTAGACACTGCAGGCCAAATCCAGACAGGGCTTTAACACTAAATACTAGTATCCCCCAGGCACAGTTGCACCATCTTTCTTGACAGCCTCACATAGAGCACCTTGGAAAATAATATAGACTAGGGGCAAGATCTTGATGGTGTTGGAATTACTGATGGTGCTGGAAGACAACAGAGCAACCATCTATTATTCACAGGCCTTTGATCCCTGTTTCTCTGTTAAAATATGCTGTGCTCTTTGATCAGCCAGCTCCTGAGCTTGAGATGAAAACAGGATTTCACCAGGAAAACTGTCGCTTTCATTGATTTTTGGGAAGGATGAGTGCTCCTCATGCCAAAAATAAAATCAAAATGTCCAAATTCCGCAGCCCAAATTCTGTACTAACTAAGAATAAACAATAATAAAATGAACTGATCTCATTCCTGTGCCATATACACACCACAGTGTTGGCAGCCGGATGTCAGAGCATCTTACCAAACAACAACTAAGCTGCATTCACAAATATATTTCAAACCATTTTCCAAAAGGAAAATAAAACATGAAATGCAAAGAATATACAACATTTGAAAAAAAATGATTATAAAAGGGGGAGATAAAGAAGAAAATATAGTTATAAAAGGGGGAATGAGTGAAATTTATAATATATTAGTAGAAATGGAGGATCAATAAGAACAATTAAAAGAGGTGTGGGAAAAGGAAGCCACAAGGCAGGTGACCAGTCAAAGCTGGGGAGGGGGAGATATGGGAGAAACACACTCTCAGATATTGTCTATAAGGATAAAAGAAAATTACTACAATAATTACAATGCAATACAATAATTACTACAAGTTAGTATGGAGATAGTACTTAACACCAGTAAGATTAAATCAAATAAACAAGGAATATTTGGTGTTATGTTGGAGGGGATGCCAGGAAACCGGGACTTATGTTCACATGTGGTGGGGGTGTAAATATGTACAAACTTTTTAGCAAAGGGTGTTTAAGGAGATAACAGAAATCACAGTTAAAGTTGACTGAAAGTCCAGAGGTAGCATTATTATCAATTTACGATGGGATGGAAGGTTCTAGGGCTCACAAATTTATTGACAGCTGCACTAGTTTTTATAACTAGGAAGCGGAACGGGCAAGGGGAATATAAAATGGAAGAATGGTATAAAGAGGTGTGGGATATATCTATTAATGATCAGTTAGGATGTGCTATTAAGGTAAGACCGGGAATATGCAGGAGAAATGATTTTGAGGAGATATGGAAGGTGTTTGTAGAATTTGTACTGTTAAAATGGAAAGGGGTCAAACCATCACAATAGGGGTTGGAATTTTGGGAGGTTGAATAGTTATAATGGAATGGTCCTGGTGGTGGGGTGCACATTTTTATTTCTATCTATTTATTATTATTACTTTGTTTAATAATAATAATAATAATAATAATAATAATAATAATAATAATAGCATGGATAAAATATACATATATTTGGTAGAAGCCACAGAATACAGAATAATCATGCCATGCTTTTTGTATGTTCTTGCATTTTATGTGCATGACTATACCTCATCCAAACTATTAACAAAATTATTTGCTGCCATCACAATGTAGTGTGAGAGGAAAGCCCTGTTTAGACATTTCTCACCATAGGCACCCACCCACCTTGCCCTCACCACTTCACCCGACACCAACTCCTCCACAATGGTCCGATTCAGTAGAAGGCAGATAACTTATGGCCAATTTTTAAGGGAATTCTGAAAACTCATCTGTTGTGTGACTCCCATATTCCAGGTTAATGCTTGTTCAGAGTTAAATAATAAAAAAAACTGGTGGTCAAGCAAGTAATGTTGCACAGTTGAGCTAGGGTGCAAATGACCAAGAAAAAGCTGTTAAAATATCACACTTATGGGATCCCAGACAGAATTGCAAATTGCAAATGCTGTCTGTTCCCGAAATGTAAAAAGCTCAAATGAGACTGTTCCTATTATTGCAACATATTGATGTGTTTTGCTATTAATTTCCCATCTTTATTTTCACTTTAATGTACCTTTAATTAGTCAATAATATATAATCTTTCCTCCATTTATTATCTCTGCTCAAAGCGGGGGGCAGGGAGCCTGGGGTGGCACTGCAGAGAGAGAGACTAAATAAAATGCCAAGTCTTGACAGCACCTTTAATGTGTCATAAAAGATAATGGATGTGGTAGTCACACACACGCTAATAATCATTTAATATTTTCCTAAGTTTTGCTTCATATTGTAGTAAGAAGAAAGAAGGAAAGAAGGAAAGAAGGAAAGAAAAAAAGAAAAAAAGAAAAAAAGAAATTAGTTAGTTAGTTAGTTAGTTAGTTAGTTAGTTAGTTAGTTAGTGGTGCTGTGGGTTAAACCACAGAGCCCAGGACTTGCTGATCAGAAGGTTGGCGGTTTGAATCCCCACGACGGGGTGAGCTCCCATTGCTCGGTCCCTGCTCCTGCCAACCTAGCAGTTCGAAAGCACATCAAAGTGCAAGTAGAAAAATAATAACCACTCTGGCGGGAAGGTAAACGGCACTTCCGTGCACTGCTCTGATTCACCAGAAGCGGCTTAGTCATGCTGGCCACATGACCCGGAAGCGCTATGCCAGCTCCCTTGGCCAATAAAGCGAGATGAGCACCGCAACCCCAGAGTCGGCCACAACTGGACCTAGTGGTCGGGGTCCCTTTACCTTTACCTTTAAGGCAATGTCAGGTACAAAGGGAAAAGCTGTTATGAGCAAAGTACCCTAATCATGGGTGTTCATTGTGGGCAATCCTATGACAAGATCCACTGGGACAAACTCTGTCAAAGATACATTGGCATAACTTGGCCATCCTGGCTCAGATGAAACTCAGTTGGCTGAGCTGAGGCTGATGTTGGGCCTCAAGAAGGGGCATCCAGAGGGTGTGCTAGAGGTAGGGGCACTTAGAGAGGGGGCACTTAGACTGGATCCCAAGCCTGGTCTGCTGGGTCATATGACCTGGCAACCCAGCATAGAATACTATTCTAAGGCTTGCTTTCCATCTGCTAGGCGTAGGCACCGCAGCACCACTGGTGCAAATTTAAGCTGGCTTAATTTACACCAGCTTGCTTTATCCAAGATCCTCGTGTATGGGATTGCTCCTTTGGTGCACTGCAAGATAACAACATCACTGATGACAACAAATAAGCACAACACAAAAATATAGGAATGCAGACTTTTAGAAACGGACAAGAAATTTGCACTCTTGAAATTGTTCAGATTCTGCAAAACTAAACATTTATTTATAGATAATGGAGACAGGATAACTGTAGAAACCAAGGTGCTTATTCTATAGGGTTTGGTTAATTATCAAACACAATAATGAGTTTCATCCATGCTCAGGTAGCTGCCACCAGTTTCCATTCATGTGGCAAGTCTTCCTTTTAGAGCTCTCCTGCAACTTGACCTTAAAGCAACAGTAATATGCATGTATGGCTAAACTTGAACATAAGTGGCAAAGTGGCTATCAGAAATGGGTCAATACAGTACTGGAATCTAAGACTGGCCTGTGCTCTCTCCCACAAAACCCACCTTCCTATCTTGGATCCACTGATTTCCAAGGGATCCTCCCAAAACAGAGACATGAATGAGCTCAAATCGAATCTTGGTCACAATCTTAGCGGCACAATCCACCCCAAGGCAGGGGGAAGTGTCCTGACCATAAGAACAGTCTGATCAAGGTCCTGTTAATATATCCAGAATAGTGGGAAAGTTGGGCTGAGGACATAAACCTTAGGCAGAAGATGCAACAGTTCCAAAGACCTAAAGGTAAAGGGACCCCTGACCATTAGGTCCAGTTGTGACCGACTCTGGGGTTGCGGGGCTCATCTTGCTTTATTGGCCAAGGGAGCTGGCATACAGCTTCCGGGTCATGTGGCCAGCATGACTAAGCCGCTTCTGCCTCTGGTTCTGGCAAACCAGAGCAGTGCACGGAAACGCCATTTACCTTCCCGCCGGAGCAGTACCTATTTATCTACTTGCACATTGGCTTCATTATTTTCAAATAAGAGAGGCCTACAATTTGGACAAAAAATTTGGTTTCCAGGTGGAAAAATCAAAATTGGACATGGAACTATTAGAACCCAAAACTAAGATATTATCAAGAATGTATAACTTGCTGTTAAAATGGAATACGCAGGATGAAACGGTCAAATCAGTTATGATTAAATGGACACAATATATTGGTCATAATATTATGTTTGCGGATTGGGAACAGTTGTGGACCACCGGTATGAAATTTACGGCATGTAATGCCTTAAGAGAAAATATTATGAAAATGGTGTACAGGTGGTACATGACCCCAGTCAAGCTTGCAAAAATTTATCATTTGCCCGATAATAAATGTTGGAAATGTAAAGAGATTGAAGGTACATTCTTTCACCTTTGGTGGACGTGCCCAAAGATCAAGGCTTTCTGGGAAATGATCTATAATGAAATGAAAAAGGTGTTTAAGTACACCTTCCTGAAGAAACCAGAGGCCTTTCTCTTGGGCATGGTTGGCCAATTGGTGTTAAAGAAGGATAGAACTTTTTTATGTACGCTACAGCAGCAGCAAGAATATTCTTCGCAAAGTATTGGAAGACACAAGATCTACCCACCCTGGAAGAATGGCAGATGAAAGTAATGGACTATATGGAATTGGTGGAAATGACTGGCAGAATCTGAGACCTGGGAGAAGAGCTGGTGGAAGAGGACTGGAAGAAATTTAAAGACTATTTACAGAAACAGTGTAAATTTTATGAATGCTAAAATAATGTTGGATTAAAAATAAGTGGTATTAGTGACAAAGTTAGAAAGAGTATGCAAAAATGAACTTATGGATGAAAATATTGGAGTTGTGATATGTTAAGATACAAAGTTAAAGATGATAAATGGAAAAGAGGGCAAGGATTTGCTGATTTGATTATGTAAATGGGAATACAAAAAGGGGAGGTGTGAGGAGGTCAAGAAAATAAGGATATGAGCTTCAAAGTTAGAAAAAGAATAATGGATTTTTTCTTTCTTTTTTCTATTTTTATCTATTTTTTGTGTTTTGTGTATTTTTGTGTTTTGTGTTTTTTCTTTTTTCGTTGTATTTTGTTAAAATTTTAATAAATATTTATTATTTATCTACTTGCACTTTAACATGCTTTCAAACTGCTAGGTTGGCAGGAGCAGGGACCGAGCAACGGGAGCTCACCCTGTCGCAGGGATTCGAACTGCCGACCTTCTGACTGGCAAGTTCTAGGCTCTGTGGTTTAACCCACAGCGCCACCAGCGTCCCACTCCATAGACCTACTCGTAGCCTATCTGTTTTCTGGACAGTTCTCTCCTCCTCATCCTTAGAACTTCTGACTGCTGACACTGCTGGACAGTTCCCTGCTGCTGATTAAGCCAGAACAGGACAGCATAATGGTAGCAGACATATTATTTTCTAATGCCCCTACTTATTCACGCATGCATTTTTTGTATGTGGGCGTTATCCTACTCCAATAGTAGCAGGTGCAAATGTGAGAAAGCAGTGAATCTTCCCCCACTGCATGTCTTACCACCCCTTTAGCCACTTCTTTCTGTTCCTAGTTCACTTCTGCTAAGGACCCCTGGATGGTTAAGTCCAGTTAAAGGCATCTATGGGGTGTGGCACTCATCTCACTTTTCAGGCTGAGGGAGCCCGCATTCATCCACAGACAGCTTTCTGGGTCATGTGGCCAGCATGACTAAACCACTTCTGGTGCAACGGAACACTGTGACGGAAACCAGAGCGCACAGAAATGCTGTTTACCTTCCCGCTGCAGCGGTACCTATTTATCTACTTCCACTGGCATGCTTTTGAAACTGCTAGGATGGCAGGAGCTGGGACAGAACAATGGGAGCTCACCCTGTTGCAGGGATTCGAACTGCTGACCTTCTGATCGGCAAGCCCAAGAGGCTGAGTGGTTTAGACCACAGCACCACCTGTGTCCCTCTTTCCTGGAACCAGGAAAGAGAAAAGTGGTTTGAGCAACTGACTGCAGAGATCTATGGTGCTGGAGGGGAAGAAATCATCCACAAAGGTGAGTAAGGTTGAACCCTCGCCCCTCTTTTACTTTAAAAATAAGAACCCCTCTCCACCATTTTACGATCAAGAGGCAGCCACACAAACGATGCCCCCGTCACAATGGCTTTTACTTTCAAGGATGTGACCAGCATATCAAGGAAGGCCTGAAACAGCTACTGGCTTTGAACATTCTTTTTTGAAAGGATTCTGGAGAAATATTAACAAAATGAATCAAAATAAATGACAAATGCTTCAGTCAACAAGCATTTCATAAACACACACCATGCTGCGGTGAGATTAGATCCAAATAAAGTGTTCCTCAGGACTGAAATACTCATTCAGACCTTATTAACCAGACAGAACTCAAGGTCTCCTGAGCTGCATACAGAAAATGAAGATTCCTTAAAGCTGTTTGTTCATTTCATCAAGCACAAAAAAAGACTGGGAAAAGGTGTCTAGAGGTATTTCCGAAAATCAGAAAATGATAATAACCTTCCTAGAGTCTTGTGTCTCCATTCTTGTTTATTAGCATTAATCCTCTGAAGCACCCAACTGAAATAAAACTAGAATGTAGCATCTGGGCCACCTCCTCCATTGCTGGACGAGGCACCTGAAACTGTATAGCGTAAATTACATTTGGTACAATTTTTCATTTTATATGTTGCTTGGAATAATAGATTCCCCCCCCCCCCCGGATGACAACTACTTTCTAACAAGGTTCCTGTTCTGAATTCAGAATAGGATAAAAATACCAGCAACATTCTACTCCACCCACTAAGTCATTCATTCATTGAACCAACACAGAAAAAAATCTCCTTTGATGGATTCATATCCAGAGTGAACCACAACACTTTATGAACGTCAATGGCTCATGCCCATCTGTCTTCATATTGGGCCACATCTGCATCATACATTTAAAGCACTCCTGTATCACTTTAAACAGTCATGTTGTTGTTGTTTAGTCATTTAGTTGTGTCTGACTCTTCGTGACCCCATGGACCAGAGCACGCCAGGCACTCCTGTCTTCCACTGCCTCCTGCAGTTTGGTCAAACTCATGTTGGTAGCTTCGAGAACACTATCCAACCATCTCGTCCTCTGTCATCCCCTTTTCCTTGTGCCCTCTATCTTTCCCAACATCAGGGTCTTTTTCAGGGAGTCTTCCCTTCTCATGAGGTGGCCAAGACATGGCTTCCCCCAAAGAATCCTGTGACCTGAAGTTTGTTAAGGGTGCTGTTGAGTTGTTAGGAAACGTCTTTTGCCCTTACAGAGCTATAACTTACAGAGTGCTTTAACAATCATTCCCTCTTTCCAGGGAATTGTAGCTCTATGAGGGGAAGAGGGGTCTCCCAGCTACTCTCAGCACCCTCAGTTCTCCCAGATTCTTTGGGGAAAGCCATGAATGTTTGAAGTGGTATGATGTAGCTTTTAAATATATGCTATGGGTGTGGTTTGGGCTTGCATATGGAAGTGAACTGCTGAAATGTGTACAAGGGCAACTCTGTTCACACTAGTGGGGGATAGGATAATCTATTTATTTGGGGAATTTCAGTCTAAACCTTCTGTATGACAGATCTCAGGGTAGGGAAAGTATAAGCATTAAAATGCACAACCTGCATAAAATTGAACAAAAACAATCAAAACTATGAATGAACACAATGATAAGAGCAGCTAAAAAGAATACACTAAGATTTCAAAACTACAGACCACACTTCTTCCAATCAATCAGTAAGTACTATACTATCCCACAAGTTCCTCAGCAAAGATTTTAAAGTTTGTGTAGAGGTTTGTTTACATGTCAACATTGTATACTGTTCCTGAAGAATGAACTTCAGTTCCAAAATGCACTGAGCTACAACAGATGTTCATCGTTGGCCCTCTTGAGAACTGGTTTCCCCTTTTGCATTCTTTTTTCATCCATGGAGATGGCAAGTGTGGTATATCTTCCTCAGGGGGCTACAGAACACATATTTACAGAAGCGCTTGTCTTTTCTCCTTGCAAATTCTGCTTAACACATTGCAATGGGAGAATTCCACTGGAGGCGGCTGGAGGATGGATGGCGGCTAACAGATTGAGGTTGAATCTTGACAAGACAGAAGTACTGTTTTTTGGGGGGCAGGGGCCAGGCAGGTGTGGAGGCCACCCTGGTGGTCCTGGTGCGCAGCCTGGGAGTCATTTTTGACTCACAGCTGTCCATGGAGGCACAGGTCAATTCTGTGTCCAGGGCAGCTGTCTACCAGCTCCATCTGGTACACAGGCTGAGACCCTATCTGCCCGCAGACTGTGTCACCAGAGTGGTGCATGCTCTGGTTATCTCCCGCTTGGACAAGTGCAATGCGCTCTACGTGGGGCTATCTTTGAAGATGACCCGGAAACTACAACTAATCCAGAATGTGGCAGCTAGACAGGTGACTGGGAGTGGCTGCCAAGACCACATAACACCGGTCCTGAGAGACCTACATTGGCTCCCAGTACATTTCCGAGCACAATTCAGAGTGTTGGTGCTGACCTTTAAAGCCCTAAACAGCCTCGGCTCCGTATACCTGAAGGAGCATCTCCACCCCCATCGTTCTGCCCAGACACTGAGGTCCAGCACCGAGGGCCTTCTGGCGGTTCCCTCACTGCGAGAAGTGAGGTTACAGGGAACCAGGCAAAGGGCCTTCTCAGTAGTGGTGCCCATCCTGTGGAACACCCTCCCATCAGATGTGAAGGAAATAAACAACTATCTGATTTTTAGAAGACATCTGAAGGCAGCCCTGTTTAGGGAAGTTTTTAATGTTTGATGTTTTATCATGTTTTTAATATTCTGTTGGGAGCTGCCCAGGGTGGCTGGGGAAACCCAGCCAGATGGGCGGGTATAAATAAATGATGATGATGATGATGATGATGATGATGATGATGATTTCAACATGCCTGAATGTTAAAAGCAGTGACCTGCTTATCAGCTTGTTTCAATGAATACATCCAACTAAGTCACAATCAGAGTAGACCCCTTCACATCACTGGGTATGACTAATTTATGTTCAATGATCTTGGTGGATCTTTTCTGAATATGACTTAGCTGGATAGAACCCTGCCTTCTAGGTAAACCTGATTCAGATCTGTGTGTCAGTCATTTGGAGGGTACGGTGGATGTAGCTGTGTCTGAACATCTGCTGCTTTGCAGGAAGCAAAATAACAATCATCTCACCACAAAACAAAACCTTGAAATAGGTCCAGCATTTGCAATAAGAAAGAGATTTCCATGAATCGCCCTGGTAACCTCAAAGCAATTTACTGATGAGTTGGAGTAAAGGCCTCCCAAACATTATTTTCCTTTGAGTCCCATTATGGTCCTTCGAAGGGAGAAATCCATCCAAGAGTTGTAAAAAGAAAAAAGGGGGGGGGATATAATGCAGGAAAAGAAAACTGAATATAGAACAGTCAAGGGCAATGGATATCAGTCTTCTTGGCAATGCCAAGTTAGTCAGATGACAAGGCTTAACAATGAAGGATGACAAAAATCTCTCCCTCTTTTAATTACTTCCTTTCAAATAGGAAAGAGTTGAAACAACACTGCAAGCAGACAATCATTTAAATGAATATTGGCATAAGAAAGGGTACGGCAGATGCTAGCGTCCTAGTGAGATTCCCTAGGTAGGCAGAAACATGTATTTTAATATATTTATTTTAATATGGATTAGAAGAAAGTGACAATTTCTAAAAAGAAAAGCTGCCTGACAAGAACCTAGGAGTTGTTTCTAACTAAATTATTACAAGAGTAAACCCGCTGAAATTAATGGATCTAAGTTAACCGTTTCCATTATCTTCAGTAGTTCTGTTCTAAGCAGGATGAACACTGGAAAGAACCTCACATACATCATAAGGAGAAGGGCCATAGCTTAATGGGAGGGTATCGGTTTTGTACAGGGCATATTTGTTAATTAAATCTCTGAAAGTCTGAAGAGCAAACCTGTTTGTGTTCAGCTGAATGTATGGGATAACTCAGTTGCTGGAGCAGGGTGATGAGTTGGGCAAAAGATTCCCGCAATTCAGATCATTCTCATGGTCCTGTGCATGATTCTATGTAGAGGCTTCTACATGTGACGGGGAGCCCTACATGATCAGGGACCCTGATTGTGTGGAGAGGCGAATGCACTTTCTGCTAGATGGTTTCGCATGCGCGCACGCATGCACGCACACCACACCCCCAGACCTTAAGCCCAAGGCATAGACATCTGGCAGTGGCTCCAGTGGTGGATGTTAGGAATTGCAACTTGGACATGGATTTACAGTCCCACTTCTTCTTTACACTTTTCTCAAGCTAGGTAAAGGTAAAGGGACCCCTGACCATTAGGTCTAGTCATGACCGACTCTGGGGTTGCGGTGCTCATCTTGCCTTATTGGCCGAGGGAGCCGGCGTACAGCTTCCAGGTCATGTGACCAGCATGACTAAGCCGCTTCTGGTGAACCAGAGCAGCGCATGGAAATGCAGTTTACCTTCCCGCCAGAGTGGTACCTATTAATCTACTTGCACTCTGACGTGCTTTCGAACTGCTAGGTTGACAGGAGCAGGGACCAAGCAACAGGAGCTCACTCCGTTGCGAGGATTCGAACCGCCGACCTTCTGATCGGCAAGTCCTATGCTCTGTGGTTTAGACCACAGCGCCACCCCCATCACTAATTAGGATAAAGGAGCCTAGTTTTGGAAGAGGGCTTGTATAATAGATAGTGATATAAGAATTAGAGACCCCAGGTGTATATTTTTATTATTTTAATAATAATAAAAATATTAAATAATTTCCAATGCTTCACTTTAATTGTATTTGACCTTTTAGAATGTATTAGACTTGTTTTTGTTTTTGTTTTGTTCTGCATTTGTGAGTCTTCCCCCACCCTCAAGCTGCATTCCACTTCTCCTTATCTGGGAACATCGGGGTCACTCTAAGGTGATGTGGGGTGAAGAGATCAGTATGGAGCCATGCATGCTTTACTTCTCATGACCTGTAACCTTTTCTTACGTAGGTGAAGCTATTTTATGACTCTTTGCTGTGTTTGCTGTGTTTGCTTTGTTTGAGCTACAATGTAAGCCTTCGTTCTGAAGTGCCTTGGGGCAGACCATCTCAACTGGTATGTTGAGTTGAGTGAGATCTGTCCTGTTGCAATAGCTATAATAAAGGCTGGGTCCCTAAATCTGGATGCTGGACTTGGAAATAGTTTCCTTGGTTCTGTGGTTTATTCAAAAGGTGGGCTGTTCCTCACCTGGGTAATGAACAAGGTGGTGTCAAGGCGAATTCTTACCGCAATAGTTGAAAGCGGTCTGCAGCAATGAATGTCCATATGTCATCTGACAACAGAAACCCCAGGAGAAGAATGTAATGATGAGCAGAAAAGGAGGAAGAGCTTATCTGCTCAAGTATGCTGGATATCCATTTCCCTAGGTAAAAAAAGGGGTGTTGCTTCAGCAATGATACTGTGTGTGTGTGTGTGTGTGTGTGTGTGTGTGTGTGTGTAAGTTGCTTGAGGACCCTTAGCAGGATAAGTGATGAATAATCCTATTAATAATACTTCTAATAAATAAGGGCATGTAAAAGGCATCATGATCACTTCCTCACACTTGAAATTCATCACATCCTCCTGGAAACACTGCAAGGCTTCTGCTTGTTCAAAACCATGAACTGTAGAAGTCTTTTCAGAGGATGGGATAGATGACAGTATTTTAGGCACAGGTCCCAACTGTCAAGAGTGCGTGCAGGAGCCAGACCCTGTGACCAACAGGACTTTGCAGGACTGGGGCCTTCCTAAGTTTGTTCTGAAGAGGCAAGGAGCGGCCACACAGGTGAGGCCGGTAGGTAACTCACAGCCCTTGGTGGCAAGAGCCAGGAAGGGATATAAGGCCAGCATTTCCCTTCAGCTCTTTGCCACAGCAATATGTTCCCTGCCTTGCTGCATTTGGCTCCTTGCTTCCTGACCCTCGGACCCTTGACTTCATGACTCCTGGCTCTCTGACCCTCAGATTCTTGGCTTCCTGACTCCTGGCTTCTGGACTCCCATTCCTGCTCCCACCTCGCCGTCTTGACCCTGGTTCCAATGTCCCCAGCCGGGACTTCAACCGCCCATGAACCGGACCATGACAGTAACTCAATGTGTGTGCATGTTCATGCCTGGGCATCGTCACACACACCCTTTATCCATTAGAATCTTTGGATTGCTAACATAGGATCTTCAATTTTTTAATGTCTCTTGTGTCAAAGAGAAAATTAAAAAAGAAAACTCACCCACCTACCTACCTCCTTGCCCTCTCTAATATATATCGGGAATTTGAAAGAGCTTCCTAAAGGGTTTAAAGCAACCGACCTCGAAAAATCCTCCCCGTTGCAGAGTTGCTGCCCTTTTGCAAGTCATTTCTGTTTTAAACAAAAATAAGCCATAAAATCATCTTCAGCTTGTAATGCAGAGCTTTTCTTCAGAAACCCAGGAGGTCAAGGATATCAGACTTCCCCGTGTACGATCCATCACCAAAACAGACAGCTCACACAGGGTTTGCATTTCAATAGAACGGAGTGGTCGCAGAGGCGAAAGAGGTGCCTTTTCATTTGCCTATCAGAGTGTCCCCTCTCGCAGTATCCAGTGGGAAATGAGTCGGGAGTCAGGAATAAGCTGAGAGATGGATGGAAAGCAGGCCACAAAATGAAGGTGACTGTTTTTCAACAGCATGACAGTATATGTGTAAACACTGGGCATTTATGAGCCAGTGTTTGAGCACAGCTTCTCGAAGCAGCCAGCAAGGCACAGTGGGGTGGGTAGAGCAACATTGCTTTCTGGCTTCCCACTTCTGGTGACCAAGAGGGGGAGGTCGGAGGTCAGTGCAGTGTGGGTGCAGGGGTGGAGCCAATCTAATGCTCCCATTGCTGAGCTATACTTCATTGTTGCCTTGCCCCTCCACCGTCATTTATCACAATGGGAAGCCAGCTAAGCAACAACAGACCCCCCCCCCACCAGCTCTGCCATGCTGGCTGCAACTGACAGCAGCTAAAAGGCATGCACAACAAACAAATGACGCAGAGGAATATCCGGTGCCTTTAACTAGCTTCCCGTCCCACAAATGGCACCAGTGCAGTCATTTGCAGGGCTCTAGCACTGTTTTGTCCTGCCGCCATGCAACTGTGATATGGAGAAGAAGGGAACCGCAGATACAGCACAGAAAGACTTTGTTCTACTTGCAAGGAATTAGATGGTGGCAGAGGTACAAGTGACTGTTATATATGACATGGGGTTACACTGCTGTTTGAACTGCTCGCCAACCTCCCTAACACACCCAGGCCTTGCCAAAATGCCCCAACCCCTAGATATTGTCAAACACCCCAGTCCTCCTCCCCAAGCCCCTTAGATCAGGGGTGGGGTTTTCTGGCTCCCAGAGGCCGGTGGAAGGTCCTGCTCACCTGTCAAAATTCCAACATCCTGCTCACCTTGTCAAAGTTGAAACGTGGAGTGCGGGAATGCTTGCAAAGCCTGCCCCATGCTAATCCTTTCAAACTTTTGCAATCCTATCCTGCTGCTACATTCCACCCTAATTCGGCGCTCCTTTGTACCCATGTGAACCTGAACATCTCTTTGTGGCCACACAGTCCACATAGTCGTCTCTCCCTTTCTCTTTCTACTCAAGAGCATTTCTTTCCCCCCAACACCCCACATCACTTTATTTCTCTACCTAAGAGCACCCCCACAGCCTACTCTCACTTTGTGCCTCTACACAACAGAGTATCTTCCTCTGTCCCCAGGGCCAGATTTAGGTTTGATGAGGCCCTTTATACAGTGGTGCCTCGCAAGACGAAATTAATTCGTTCCGCGAGTCTCTTCGTCTTGCGGTTTTTTCGTCTTGCGAAGCACGGCTATTAGCGGCTTAGAAAAAGGGGGGGAGGGGAAAAAATCGCAAGACTCGCAAGACGTTTTCATCTTGCGAAGCAAGCCCATAGGGAAATTTGTCTTGCGAAGCACCTTGAAAAACGGAAAACCCTTTCGTCTAGCGAGTTTTTCGTCTTGCGAGGCATTCGTCTTGCGGGGCACCACTGTATGTCCAGCTGTCCTTTGTCAACAAAAAATTGTCGCTGTTTTTGTGTTGAATATCTGCTATATGGTAATTTATGGAGCTAATAGGTATCTAAAGCCATTTGCGCATAACAAATAGGAGCCTACACAACACAAAACACTGTTGCTGTATGTAGGTTTTATTTCATTTATCTTATATTTTTGAAATGTACATCCAGGTTTTTTCCCCTTTAATTTTTTTGGGGGCCCCCAAGAGAGTGGGGCCCTAAGCTATAGCTTGTTTAGCTTATACATAAATCCGGCACTGTCTGTCCCACGCCATAGATATTTCTCTCCATCCCACTCTAGAGGGAGCGTAGGGGTTCAAAAAGGGGGTTCCTGTTGAAGGAGTGAAGTTTAAAGGATGGAAAGTTTTGGTGCAGTTCCTTGAGCAAAGTGCTGAGTTCTCCCCCCCTCCCCCCGCCAAGCCATGGAAGAGAGGAAGAGAGCTAGTGGAGGAGAGAAAGTCCGGCAGCACACAGATGCGGGGAATAAGAAGGCGGCCAATCTCTGACCACAGCAGTCTTGATTGCCCTTTGCTGCCAGAATGGATTGCTCAAGAGGAGAGCACCCCCTGCAGGCCCTGAAAACTACAGCATGACGACATTCTTAGGAAAATATTATATAGTAAGATCAGAAATAAAAACATGGAACATGGGAATAGGATTCCAGTGAGATTTATTCTCATGTGAAGACCATACACAGCAGAAATTAGAGGGTAGGATTGATGTACAGCACAAAACTCTCTCTTTCTACTCTCCTGCTTCCCTAGATGAACCGCCTGCTACCTGTTTTTCAAAGCTCCCTCATTATGGTGGGTTTGAAGGGGAGAGGCGGAAAGTGCTCCTTGCTGTGAAAAGATCTGCTCCACACGCCTAAAGGGGCTTCCTGATTCATCACTGCTGTGTTTCGTATCACAGAGTTGACAAAGGTATGGTGGTGTTTAGGGATGTCATGAGATCTCAATAGTTCAAATGTGAACTGCTCTGATTGATTGCTCCTGGAAGTGAATCAGGGCCATACTTACCCCAGTCCCAAGGCTGCCTTCCTTATCACTGAAGCCACCATTCTGCTGGCTCAGGAAACTTACCTCAGGCAATGGAAATGCAAAAGCGGTGCCAGTTGAGGTGGTAGTTGCAGAAAATATTTTAAGTTGGGCTTTTTTTCCCCTTGAGACCTGTTGAATCTTCAGTGATTATTTAAAATTGGATTGCTAAAATCTGACATAGCAAAAAAAGGGGGGTTGCAGTTCTCCTGGCAGTATCTATTGAGCTCATAATGAGTCAGGGCAGAAATGATAAGTGATGGCTGTTATTTCTTAAATCACCAGACTGTAGAAGTGGTAAGAAAAAAATGAGCTGTGATTTCTTTTCAAGATTGTCATGATAAGAGTTACCCAGCAAGATTAACCCTGAGCCACAGAACAAGAAATCAGAAATATTATAGGCCAGTAAATATGTTTCCTCTCACATCACAGAGACAATTTCAACTTGTTAAATGGAAAACTGATCATAGATCTAGCTAGATATCTAGATATAGATATAGATATAGATATTGATATACACACACCTCCTGATTAATCAGGACCCCTATCCCTATTAGCACATATGTAATATTCTCATATAAATATTTTCATCTGTCCATTTTTACTTGTCTTTATAACAACATTTTACTTTTTTATGATCCTGTTTTATGTTTCTATGCTATTTTTCCTGCACATTTGGGGATATTTAAATCACAAGTTATTTAGGAATGCTTATAAACAAACAAATTTGCACTGACTCACTGGATCGATGCATTGCAATGGGCCACACATTTCTGAGCATGCTCATAAGCAATTAGGTGTTAAGAATGAGGCCTATCAGGTCTCCAAACCCTCCAAGTATCCCTATATTACAGGGACTTCCATGATTTAGAGAAGTCATCCCAGTTCTGATTTGATCCTGGGATGTCCCGCTTTTCCTTAGGACGCCCTTCTTTGCATTGGTGAAATGTTGGAGGGCCTGGAGCTATCCAACCCCTGAGCTATCTCAAGGCAATCCTGTATAAGGAAGGTTTTTAAACAAATGTTAAATGATATTTTCATATACGTTGGAAGCTGCCCAGAGAGCTGGGGCAACCCAATAAGATGTGTGGGGTATAAATAGTGAAGTTATCAGTATGGAATGGGATGTCCTTATTTTCACTGAAGAAATGTTGGAGAGTATGAGTTTCTGAAATCACCAACCAGCCTGCCTTGCATGTGGTCTCCACATCTCAAGTGTAAGTTAAATTCAGAAAATGGAGAGGGGGTAGTGCTGGCGTTGAGTCCATGATGGCCTGGGCCTGAAATTCAACACAGAGATACGGGTTTTAATCATAATGGTGTTAGGGAGAACTCTTGAATTCATCACTACAAATTCCCCCTTTCCAGTTTTTGGCAGCAACAAATGGATACTTGATCCGCTGAGCCAGAGAAAACATGTGTTGTGTTGGCTCACTGACTTTGTCAATGTCTTGTGGATTATTTATCATGGCGCTCGCGCTCTCTCTCTCTCTCTCTCTCTCTCTCTCTCTCTCTGTGTGTGTGTGTGTGTGTGTGTGTGAATGATTTATATACTGCTTCACCATCAATACGTATAGGCAGTTTACAAAATACATACGTTAAGGGGACTGTAGGTTGAGTGGTTAATGTGCATAACTAGCCATTGTGCACATTCACCCATTTTCATGGATAATGCGCACATCATCTTTCTGTGAAAAGAAAATTGTGCACATCTCACAGGCTTGGGAAATCTGCATGTATGGACTGAATTTTGTACATTCTCTGGCCATTGTGCATAATACCCAACTGACTTTGGATAATGTGCATATTTTTGACATCATTTTTGTACATTCTCAGGTTGCATATATGTGCATTATGCACATTCTCCTGTCACCATACATAGTTTAAAAAAATAATGTTTTTTTTCCTTCTATTTCTTGTTCAGAAGTGTGCAGTCTGCTCTCCTCAGGCCCACTGTCTAATCTTACATGGTCCACAACATGAAGAAGAAGAAGAAGAGTTTGGATTTGATATCCCGCCTTTCACTCCCCTTCAGGAGTCTCAAAGCGGCTAACATTCTCCTTTCCCTTCCTCCCCCACAACAAACACTCTGTGAGGTGAGTGAGGCTGAGAGACTTCAAAGAAGTGTGACTAGCCCAAGGTCACCCAGCAGCTGCATGTGGAGGAGCGGAGACGCGAACCCGGTTCACCAGATTATGAGTCCACCGCTCTTAACCACTACACCACACTGGCACCACATGCCCTCCTGCTGGATCAGCCAAGCAGTAAGAAAAAAGGGAAAGGGAGAACTAAGTAAAATTCAACTGTTTTCTGCAGTGCAGCAACCTTTTCACCACTCTCAGATGTTCCCTAGTGAGCTGAGCAGCACAAGAGGATTCTCCTGGCAGTATGTATGTACACACACACACACACACACACACACACACATTGGGGGAGGTGAATAGACTGTATGCTGAGACCCTTCTATTCCCTGGATCCAACAAGTGTTAAAATATAAGCCAGACCAGTTTCCTGATGAGGTGATCCCCTGGGTAATGGGCCACCAAGGGGAACAAAGGAAGTGGATCTGTGTGAGATGGAAATGAGTGCTCCCCATCCCTCACCTGGCTGGCACTTAGAAAAAGACAATGGCAAGAGCTGAGAGTTAAATGATGTGAGCTACAGTAGAAGCAAAGCAGCAAAAAGGCAGAGAGAGAGAGAGAGATGTTTGGTTTCTGTTTGAATCCAAGGTTTTGGCTATGGGAAAAACAAGACCCTCTTGGAGTGTTAATGCTGTGAATCCCTCCATTGTAGGCTCTGGTTGTATATATGTGTAAATAAACCATATATCATAAAGACACCACAGTCCCCACTGTGCCTCACTTCCAAAGGGAACACAAAGTGCCAGAAACCCCTGGAATATCACACTACTCACAGATTGGGGTGGCATGCAGCAATGCGCGCATGCACACACGCGCACACACATTCAGAGGCTTCTTCCCACAACTCAAGTCTGTGATGGATGGATAGACAGACAGATTAGATAGGCATTATGAAAGAAATTACAGGTATTTGATTGCCCACTCCACCTAATAGATTAAGATTGTATCAGGTGGGTGCTCTTTAAATAGAATTGCAGCACAATATACTCACACAAATCAGGAACTGGAAACATATGCTAAGCAGAAAGAGGATTTTGCATACCGACAACAAAAGTGAATTGTAAATTATTGCACAACATAGCCCTAGAGATTCCAAGTCAATATTTAATTGCTCTGAGAAAACAATGAAGACACCAGGTAGGCTATGTGAAAGTAATCTGATACAAATCATAGCAGGGTCTGGGCATTGAACATTGTGTCACACACAGCTATTAGATTGCACTGTTCCCTGTGCAAGTGGAAAGGAGAGGACTGTCAGGCGAAGCAACAAAAATTATACCATGTTTCAAGGACTGGAGTTAGATTGCATTCAAAGCCAGAGATGAGCAGGAACACCAAAGCAAGTCAAATTCATTTTCTTGACAGTGCATCATTTTTTTTAATCGCCAGGTAAAAGCAGCAGATTGATGCTCCCCACTCTCCGGGAGTTAATAACAGAGAATTAAATGGAGCAGCCAGAAAGACGGGTTCTGAAGAAATTAACTTATGATACAGCAAAAAGAGTCTTCTCTTAGAGCTAAGGTAATTCACAGGCAAACCACAGTTTACAAACCTGTGGGGCAAACCACAGTTTCTAAAACACACCACCTCTTGCCCAAACATTTCTGAGTCTTTATGGGTAGATGCTCCTCTCATGCTTCCACAAAAAGGTGATAACACCGTCAGATGCTAGAATTAAACATGCATTACGATGTGCTTCTGCAAGAAATATTCAGAAGAAAACAACCTCTCTCTTTGCCAAAATCAACAACAGCTAAAAACACTCCGAAAGCTCCAGACTAAAGCATAAAAGATCTTAACTCTTCTAACCTTTTGCAAACATCAGCTAACTAAAACATGGCTTTTCATTGAAATGCATTTACCTGTGTGATATAAAACAACACTAGCATAATGCTTCTTTGCCCCCCAAGCACAGAGCTTCAAAATACCTTTTCCTCCACAAGCTTATTTTATCTGGAATTTTTTTTAACTAATACACTTTCCACTTAAAAGGTGTCAGACTAAATTCAAAATATGAGAAGGTGGAAATTGGCAGCGAATAACATTTCCCAAACAATCTTACTATCCAAAAGTCCGAAGGAACACAATAACCCTGTCAGCGCAATATCCAGACGTTTGTCACATCACAAACAGAAACAATTGCGTCTCAGTCAGTGCTTGCCATTTGCTCTAGATCCCTCTGCACAACTAATTACTGTAATACAGGATGAGTGCAAGCGACAAAGCAGCATATCATTCTGAACATCTGCACTCTGTTTCTGTCTTCAAAGAGGAGTATAATTGCACGTTAGGCTGCACAATAACAAATTTGAAATCCACTGAATGCAATCCTTTCCTCTTTTAAAAATAAGAAGCCTCTCCCTTTTTTTAAGGCAGAAGAACTTGCAAATTGTCTTCTAATCGATAGAAAGAGTATTGCACAAGGCAAGAACTATTTAAAATCTGAATCTTTCTTACCAAGTACCCCAAGCCGGTAGTTGACGGTGATGACTATCACATTGCCATAGCTTGCCAGCACACTGCCATCATATAAATTTCCAGTGCCTTCCATGTAGGACCCTCCGTGAATATACACCATCACAGGTTTGGGCCCCCCACTATCTCGAATGTCTGGAAGAAAAATATTGAGAAGTATGTTATCCCGAGAACATTGTGATGCACATGAAAGTCCTAGTTTGTTTCCTTTCTACCCCAAGCTGTTATTTATTATTTATTTTTTTGAAAAGTGTTCCCCAAGCAACATATGTGAATTATGACATCTTGTACAACATCTATCTCTGTAATGCCTAATAAAGGATTGGAGATACAAATTATAACATCGTTTCCTAGAGGAATTTTGAGCACACACACAAAATATGACGGCCACCACTGGATCACATGAAAGTTACAAAGCTTATGACTCACTTTTTTCCCAGTTTGGGAGCAACTGCGATCCTTTTCAAATGAGGTTTAGCATTTATATGGATTGTGTGGTTTTCCTTTTGTATAGCCATTAGATTAACCATGGCAGTACAATGATAAATCTAAAAGTTGAATGTCTACTTTTGGTTGGACTTTCTTCTGTAATGTTTTATTCTGGCTTGTTTCATTTGATGTTTTAATGTAGGTTGTAAACCGCTTTCAGATTTTTTTTCCTTTAAAATTTAAAGCAGTATAAAAATAAAAGCAGCAGCAACAACAAAAACCTGTCTGAGAGGCTGAAGAATCCTTGCGCTCTAAATGTCAAAACCAGGGGGTTGTGTATCAGGATATTTGGGGGTTCTGATGTTTTTAGGGGGCTACTATTAGGATGCATATTCTGAAGTGTAGAAAAACTGCCTCACCCCACCCCCAGTCCCGCAAGCTCCCAGCTTCGGCATCGCTCTGGCTCCCGTTCTGGGGGCTGGGGGGGGGAATATATTTTTTCCCTTTATTTCCCCCCCCCCAAAAAATCTAGGTGCGTCCTATGGGCCGGTGCGTCCTATAGGGCGAAAAATACGGTACACTAGAAGCACAAGGATCCTGACCAGTAGCATATCTCATTCAGTACTGAAAACTGAGCATTTCCTACTTACATTAAGTAAGCAATTACTGGTGGTTTCAGTTAATTAATTAATTAATGGAGTGGTATGCCTATTAACTCATCACTGGTAACACCCCAGGTAAAGGTAAAGGTAAAGGGACCCCTGACAGTTAAGTCCAGTTGTGTATGACTCTGGGGTTGCGGCGCTCATCTTACTTTACAGGCCGAAGGAGCTGGCGTTTGTCTGCTCCGCAGACAGTTTTTCTGGGTGATGTGGCCAGCATGACTAAGCTGCTTCTGGCTCAACGGAACATCGACACCAGAGCAGCGCATGGAAACGCCGTTTACCTTCCCACCGGAGCGGTACTTATTAATCTACTTGCACTTTTGGGTGTGCTTTCGCTTTGGCAGGAGCTGGGACCGAGCAACGGGAGCTCACCCTGTCACAGGGATTCGAACTGCTGACCTTTTGATCAGTAAGCCCAAGGTTCAGTGGTTTAGACCACAGTGCCACCTGTGTGCCTAACAACCCAGGGTTACCCTTGAAGACAGTTTGGACACTACAGTTGGTACAGTGTGCCATGCTCCAACTAGTCATGTGAACCATGAGGAGAGTAATAATAATAATAATAATAATAATAATAATAATAATAATAATTTTCCCCAGCCACTCTGGGTGGCTTCCAACAAAATATCAAAATACAATAGTCTGTTAAACATTGAATGCTTCCCTAAACAGGGCTGCCTTCAGATTTCTTTTAAAAGTCTGGTAGTGTTTTTCTCTTTGACATCTGGTGGGAGGGCATTCCACAGGGCAGGTGCCACTACAGAGAAGGCCCTCTGCCTGGTTCCCTGTAACTTGGCTTCTCGCAGCAAGGGAACTGCCAGAAGGCCCTCGGCACTAGACCTCAGTGTCCGGGCAGAACGATCATATCATTCTGGTTTCGAAGGCTCTGTCAGTGTGCTAGCAAGCCCAATTCAAGGTCTTGCTATTTGCATATTAAGCCCTGAAAAAATTGGGGTCCGAAGAACCTGAGTGACCACCTTCCATGCTACCACTTGACTTGGCTTTTACAATCAGCAGGTGATACCCTGCTCATGGCCCTGTCCTGGGCAGAAATCAGGATGAAAACAACATGACACAGGGCAGTATAACAGTTACACGCATCTCTGTTTATCCAGACATTTAGTTCTTCATTCTTCTATGCCAGGAGTGTGGTCCCTTATTTAAACATGTGGTTGCTGTGCTATATTTTATGATGATGCATTGATCTTCCATTTTTTTTATTTAATGATTTATTGTAGGTGGTTGTTTTAACGATGTATTATGTGAAGCTGTCGTGCGCTCCAGAACATAAGAACAGTGGGATAGATAGGTTTTTATTTCTCTAAATTGCTTATTTTTCTAATCTAAAGTTCTGCTCTCATTTCCATGTTTACAAAAATAAAATTAAAGTCCTCGTATGAATTGCTCAGCACTGTAATGCAAAGTTCTCCAAATGTAAACGTTTGTTTGCAGCGTTCCCTAATAGACACCTTTTTTTGCAAAGCAATTTTCCCTAAAATAATGCATCTGTAAGTTATTTTTGCTAATATATGCATATCTGTGGACATTTTACTCCAGTGCATGCATTTTTGCACATATTACTTGGCTGAAGAACTGCATTGCAAAATTCAGAGATGTATGGATTTCGAAGGATGGTTGTGTTTTGGTTCTTGTTTTAATCACTGCTAGATTGGTTGGGATACAAAGATAGATAATGCTCCACATTCATGTTTCCAGCTTAATTTCAGAAGGGCACTTTGCTTGCCTATGGCATGTTTGCATCCAAGCCTCACAATGAGGCAGGCGGCTTATGGATTCGTTCTCGTTCCTTCCAAGCACAGCTATTGGTGGCTATTTACCCAAAGCAGAGTATTCTGAATTTTTATTTTTATTTTTGCTTCCTTCTACATATGCAAAAGTGAAGGAAGAAATAATAAAATATTAATATGGGGATCGCTAAATGACTGTTCGCAGCAGAAACTGTACGTGGCTAATTGTATGCTTGGAAATTGTTTAAGAATTCATTTTTAATTAAAGTCACAGAGCACCAACTGTGAATAGTAATGAAATTTCGGTGGCAAAAACATGTACATATATGCACACATAAACTGGGGTAATTCAAGGGAAATTGGGGGACGGACACACACACACACACACACACACACACACAGCCATACATTCCAATATAAAGCAAAGTTCAAGGTATAAAGGATTTTTTTGAATAAATTCAGCCTACATAATGCCTTTTTTATGACTTCCTTCTGAATATTATGCTCCGAAAGGTTAAGGACAGGCAGTACTGCAAACTCCTCTCAATTTATCCACATGCCACGGCAGATAAGAATAGAGATGATATAAATTTTCTCCACACTGCACTGTCAAAGATCTCAGCACTGACCTACAGGAAATCCACTTCTTTTGTGAACCATGAGATGGTTTCCCCCCCACACCCTCTCTCAGTAAGTGTGAACATTTACTCTCAGTCTTGCATTTTCCCCAGTAATTTGGCAGGAGATGTAGGCAACATTCAGATGTTACTGAGCCCTCAGGCTCATGTGGTGTTATGTCTGAATAGACTTTGCGAAATTAATCCGTGCCTTGCCACTCCCAAAGGACTTTAGGGATGCTCTGGAAAATTCGATTCCATCTTTTCCCCCTGAGATTTTGAAGCTCCAAATTGTTCGGTCTTGTTTCTGAAGTGGAAAGAAAGCACTAAGAACAACCCCTTGTTCTGCCTTCACTGCTGGAGGCAAAGTACCTCTGAATATCAATTGCTGGAATTCACAAATGAGGAGAAGGCTGTTGCACTCAGGTCCTGCTTGTGGGCTACACATAGATCATTGGTTGACCATCATGGGAACAGGATCCTGGGCTAGATTGGCCTTTGCCTGATCCAGGAGGGCTCTTCTATGTTCCAGTGTTGTTGTTGTTGTTGCTGCTGCTGCTGCTGCTTGGGGGAGAAGACCCCCTTCACATGACCGGTTTACAAACACACATTGACAAAACACCACACAAAAGCAAACTGCAATTGTGCATAAGTTCACATTAAGTTTGGGCTGTTTTGCAGAGATGTATTGAGGCACCTGTGTACATTGGTAACCAGCTAAAGGGGAAATGCAAATTACCGTATTTTTCACTCTATAAGACGCACCAGACCATAAGACTTTGGAGTTTTTGGAAGAGGAAAACAAGAAAAAAAATATTCTGAATCTCAGAAGCCAGAACAGCAAGAGGGATCGCTGTGCAGTGAAAGCAGCAATCCCTCTTGCTGTTCTGGCTTCTGGGATAGCTGCACAGCCTGCATTCGCTCCATAAGATGCATAAACATTTCCCCTTTTTAGGAGGGAAAAAGTGAGTCTTATAGAGCAAAAAATATGGTAATTGGATTAACTGATACTTGTTGCAAAGAACATGGAATTCAGGAGGAAGAGCAGGGGTGGATGGAAAACAACTCGTTCCAAAAGAGCTACACTGTTGCCATTGTTGAATCATGGAGCTTTTTCCATATAATGCTGATTATAATAATAATAATGAGCTGGGAAAGATGGAATTAGAGTGGGAAAATGGGACGGCAGAGCATTAATTTCCATTACTGAGCTTAATTATTATGGCAATATTTGCAAAGTTATATTTCAATTTCTGTGGGGAGATTTCAGGTTTTTAAGAATGTATTTATTTTTATTAATGGTTATTGAAACATTATTTTATTTTAAATGTATTTGCTGGAACATTTATTATTTGCCAGTATTGTTGTTACTGGGTCTTTTATACCTAGTATATTGTGAGTTGCCTCAAAAGCAATTTCTTTTGAAGAAAGGCAGCATATAAAGTCTAATGCAGCCTTCCCCAACGCGATGTCCTCCAGATGTTTTGGACTACAACTCCCATCAGCCCCAACCAGCATGGCCAATGGTCAGGGATGGTGGGAGTTGTAGCCTAACATCTGGTCTGATCCAATCAGGAGGTTGGGGCAGTCTGTCCTAGTCTAATAGTTAAGGCTACACAAGTAACAGAATCCTTAGGTGGTGAGATGGAATGGACCACTTCGCACTGTAGCTAGGTCATTTATATTTGTGAATGCTCCCATATTGGGAAAAGAGAGCATGGGGAGCAGGTAGGTTTTCTCAGAAAAGTGGTGGATAAACGTTGCTAGTAGTATTCTAGTCAAGATATATGGCATGCTTGCAGGATATGACCAAAGAAGCAAAACAGGAATAGTATTAGGCTCAAGAGCAAGCAGAAAGAAATGGTTCAAAATCAGGTACCGTATTTTTCGCTTTATAAGACGCACCAGACCACAAGACGCACCTAGTTTTTAGAGGAGGAAAACAAGGGGAAAAAAATTCTGAATCTCAGAACCCATAACAGCAGGAGGGATCGCTGCGCAGTGAAAGCAGCAATTCCTCTTGCTGTTCTGGCTTCTTTGATAGCTGTGCAGCCTGCATTCGCTCCATAAGACGCACACACATTTCCCCTTACTTTTTAGGAGGGGAAAAGTGAGTCTTATAGAGCAAAAAATACGGTACATCCAGGAAATCAGAGCTTACTGTGAGATGCTGCTAACTTATTAAATTTGTTCCTGTTACCTCTTTCAGAGGCTGCTGGGGGTCTTGGACCATTGATGCAAGGGGAGCTCTCAGACGTAGCAGTGCATGTCCCAATTTAGCAGATCATGAAAATTATAGGCAAAAAATTACCTAAGAGCAACTGGAACTTTTAGAATTAGGTATAGGCTCCTGGTTCCTAGCAGAGCTGGGGGCTGGCTCTGCATCTCATGTTCAGATCCACTGCTGAAGAATGCAGCAAGGTTGCTCCAAGTGACAAAGGCTGGAAGCAGATTGAAGCCTTTTAATCCTCTGCCTCCAAGCTACCTCCTCCAGACTTTACCCCCTTGAGAGAATTTCAGAGCAGTGAAATAACAACCTCCTGGACTGAAGAAGGGCACTTCTCCTTGGTTCCATGGCCTCCTTCCCTGAATCAATGATGAGAAGTGGGAGATATCTGGATGTTGAGGATCAGGAGAAGGCGACTTAAGAGGTTCATGCTCTGATCCAACAGGCCCTGGCAGCAGAGGCGGATTTAGGAGATCATGACCAGTTTCGTCGCAATGGACATGGAGCCGTGGGAGCACTGCAGAAGATGTGCCAACTATGATTTAGAATGGAGCACAAGAGGTAGGGGGGCACCAAATGATGGTGTTGTACAGGCCACCATTGGTCTTTGAGACCCCAAGGTCTGCCACTGCTGGTGATTTCTGAGGTTCTTCTGTGACAACCTTGGGCATAGTGGTCTTCTTATCTTCAGCTGTCAGCTCAGAGCCCGGAACCTGGCTCAGCAACTTATTTGTTTTTTGTTTTTTTTAAGAATAATTTTTTATTAACCGACCAATCACATCAAATCAAACCAAATTACATAAATTCCAAATTACACAGCCGAATTTTACATTTTTGTTGGGGGTACCCATATTTCAAGTTCTGAAGGGGATCCAATCAACTTCTTGCTTCTTACTGCTGTTTTAATGTCCACAAATCTAACCTTATGATGTTCACAGTACTATCCAGTCCTTTCTTCTTGTTTTTCCACATCTCTTGTTGTTATTTTCATATATTTTTCCTTTCTCTTTGTGACCTCTGATAGTCTCCACAAGCTGGTTAGACAGTTTGTAATCCTGCGTGGATATTATTATTTTTTATCCAGCAGCCATATCCAGACGTTTTCCATGTAATATCACTTCCATACATCAAAACAGTCTTAGCATCATTAATCTTCACCAATCTGCCTCCTTTCTCAAAACCTCTGAGGAGATTCACCAGAAATGCAGTCTGAAAACAAGTCCGTTCCTTCTCTCGGCTATAAATCCTTTGGCAAGATGGCGACTCTGAATTAATTGCTGCGCCATTCCAAAAGCTCTTATTGTTTCTCGATCTCCATAAAGCATACTTTTGGTTAAAGTTTATCTGCACACAGACCTTAATCATCCTGCTTGGGTCAGTTCAACCGACAGTTCTAATGAGGAGGGGTTCTTGGTAAATCACATAGAAGGAAAGTAAAAAAGGTTCCCCCACCCCATTCAGTCCCGTTGTCAACATACCCAGCCTTTGGTGTATCTTCATCATAAAATATTCCTGTTTCTCCAACCCGTCGTCTTCTTTCGCAGAGGTCACTTAAATTAGCAGACTTCACTCCCCTTCTTCACTTGAAATATGTGCATTTGCTTCTTTTGTAATTAATTATTCCAAATTGCTGCAGCTAGTGCGCAATCAGAGACAGCGTCCAGGAGAGCCGAGGTCCACACGGGGGCATTCTGCCTAGGGCCCTCACCCCCTTCTTTCGAATTAGGGAGTGATTTATGGGCACAGCAGGCAAGGGCAGTGTTCCCCATTTCCTTGGGGCAACAAGGGAGGCTGCCTACTCCCATAACAGCCTCTTAATGCCCCGTGTGGGTCGGAGAGATGGTATTGTCGGCCATCTTCCAATGCGCCCCCCGGCTCAGCAACTTATTTGGTGCCTCTTCATCTTCAAGCTCTGTGTCTGGATCACTACTGGACTCAGAGGTCATGACACTGCCTGCTGGACAAGTTGTGTGTCCTCTTTCTAAATTACCAACACTACAGTGGTACCTTGGTTCTCAAACGCCTTGGTTTTCAAACGCCGAAAATCCGAAAGTAAGTGTTCCAGTTTTTGAACATTTTTTGGAAGCCGAACATCCGATTCGGCTGTTGGATATTGTTTCCGGGGCTCCTGCACTAATCAGAAGCTGCACCTTGGTTTTTAACATTTCAGAAGTCAAACAGACTTCCAGAAAGAATTAAGTTCGAGAACCAAGGTAGCACTGTATTTGGCGCTTTTGTTTTTGCTATTTATTTTGCATTTTTGTTTTTGAGACTTTTTCGGATAATTTGCTTATGTGACTGTGTGGAACCCAGTTCAGCTACTGATTGATTGATTGATTGATTGTGGGACTGTGGGAATCGATAAAAGCCCCCAATCCAAACAATGACTATCATCAGTGCAGGTAAGGGGGGGGGGGAAATTATCATCTACAATCCTGTCTTCTTTATTTTATAGTACAGCACATTGATTACTGCTTTCATTTTATGGATCAATGGTCTTGTTAGATAGTAACATTCACGTTAAATTGCTGCTTTAGGGGTTGTTTTTAAAAGTCTGGTACAGATTAATCTGTTTTTCATTACTTTCTATGGGAAAGCTTGCCTTGGTTTTGGAACACTTTGGTTTTGGAAAGGACTTCCAGAACAGATTAAATTTGAGAACCAAGGTACCACTGTATATATAATTGAATGGGGGGTTATGCAGGGGAACACTATTAGACTTTCTTTTCTTTTTTTAAGGAAGCTGCTGAAGAATTTCCTAATTAAACTGAGACAAGCGTTCTTGTATAACTTACCTGCTGCTGGAAATGTGGGCTAGACAATGGAAATGCTGACAGCCCCTTCATTGCTTATAATTATATGGGGAGCTATTTTCACGAAAGCTTTGTCAGGATTTATTCTCCCCATACTTTCAAGTGTTACCAATACAATTATGATAATTCGGTGCAAGCTCTGTCTTTGTCAAGTGGGGGCAAAAACATAGCTAATGGCAAAACTGAAAGCACAAATCATTTGAATTTTTAAACCAGGAGGTTCTTCATGGGCATACAATGGGGCGCTAAAGCCTTTTCTGTTTATGCGAGATCATCTTTCGCAATATAAATATGCACTTGAAGCCTGCAGCGTGGAAAGTGGCAGGCTCGCCAGTGCCACCAACTCCTTCTTGGACTTTATTGCCACACCAACATTTTCAGGTCACCCTGGGCAAAACTTGGTTGATAATTCGAAGTACCAAATTCACTCATCATGCCAGGCATGTATGTTGGGGTGGTCCATCTGAATATGGCCTTGGCGTGTTAAACAGTACAGTGGTACCTCAGGTTAAGTACTTAATTCGTTCTGGAGGTCCGTTCTTAACCTGAAACTGTTCTTAACCTGAAGCACCACTTTAGCTAATGGGGCCTCCTGCGGCTGCCGTGCCACTGGAGCACGATTTCTGTTCTCATCCTGAAGCAAAGTTCTTAACCTGAAGCACTATTTCTGGGTTAGCGGAGTCTGTAACCTGAAGTGTGTGTAACCTGAAGCGTATGTAGCCTGAGGTACCACTGTACAGGCAAGGCTCAACTGCACGTGAAGGGGAGAGCAAATGTGGTACAGTTGTGTACAGGATCAAAACTGGGGAGATTTGGGACTAATCCCCTAGTCGGCAGTGATATTGGCCCAGGCTGTAATCCTAAATGTACTAAGGGCTGTCTTAAGCATATCCGGCGCAGTGGTGCAAAGTTCCCCCTGGTGCTCCCCCTTTCCCAGAGTTTTTTAGGGAGGACGGCGCTGCCGGTGGGGCTGGAGGAAGCAGGCAGTGGCTGGAGGGTGGCTCCTCTGGTGGGAAAGAGGCAAAGGCTGGACGTGGCACCCCCTGGCTCAGCTGACCGCTTCGTGCCATGGTGGCTACAGCAGACGGAGGCTCCGGGCATGGCGCTGCTTCGGTACGGCATGGCGGAGGTGGGCGAGGGCGGCGAGCTGATGCCAGGAGGTGCCACGTCCAGCCTTCGCCTCTTCCCTGGCACCCTCCAGAACATGGTGCCCTAGGGCCCCACGCCACTAGCCTCTATGGGTAATACGCCCCTGTAAGGGGAAAACCCATTGAACACAGACAGATTTGCTTCTGAGTAGTACTATTTAGGACTGAACTCTCCATGAACATGGGCAAGAAGCGAGTGCTGGATAAGCAAAGTCTTATCTAGTTCAGCACCACTTCAAGAAAAGGTTAGAAATGGAGGGTGCCAGGATAGGGTTCTCTAAAATTGTCAATGGTGGCAAAGAATGTTGAGCAAACCCCCCTGCCCCATTGATTAGAGTTTCATTACTCTGTGATAGGTAAAGGTAAAGGGACCCCTGACCATTAGGTCCAGTCGTGGCCGACTCTGGGGTTGCAGCGCTCATCTCGCTTTATTGGCTGAGGGAGCCGGCGTACAGCTTCCGGGTCATGTGGCCAGCATGACTAAGCCACTTCCGGCGAACCAGAGCAGCGCACGGAAATGGCATTTACCTTCCCACCAGAGCGGTACCTATTTATCTACTTGCACTTTGACGTGCTTTCGAACTGCTAGGTTGGCAGGAGCAGGGACCGAGCAACGGGAGCTCACCCCGTCATGGGGATTCGAACCACTGACCTTCTGATTAGCAAGTCCTAGGCTCTGTGGTTTAACCCACAGCGCCACCCGCATCCCTTACTCTGTGATATATTACTGCTAATAATTCCCATGGAAAAATACAAGCGCTGTCCATGGTAAGACAAAGAAATTGATATAGTTACTTTTCCCACTTTGTTGTTGTTGTTACGAAACTAGAGAGCTACAGATCATTAGGCTGTAATGTGCACTAGGTGCCTTTGGGGTCTTCTGAAAGAAAAAAAAAATGAAAAATGATCTAATTAGAGCTGGGTCAGTGGTAGAGCCCAAGGTTTCACTGTTGCATGGATTGGGAAAAGTTGGATATGGGTAGTGATAAAATGGTTAAAAAAAAAAGTGGAAGGGAACATTGAAAGGAAAACGGTTCACCTATTATTATTACAGATGTGGTTGAAGTACACTTCATAGCTGGAGAGGTGCTCTGAAATTGGCTGGAAATATGATATCTCTGAGTGATCTACTGATATGGATTTTATTACACCATTGGATTTATGCTCCTTGAATTTGCTAAGCAGATTTATTCAGTTTCCTTCCTGTCACATTTTGTGATTTATTAGCTCATGGTTTCATTTCTCCTTGGGAGTCAGACATTCCATTTTCAATCTCTCAGGGCAGAACCAGATGTTACAAAGGGAAGAGGCCCACTAATGAAAACACTACACTGCCTCTCTTTTCCCTCAGTAACATATGGGTGTGACATCACCATGTGCGCCACATCCCCCAACTTTGTGAGTAGTAGTGTCACATCTAATGTCTAAATGCTAGCTTCACTTCTCAGTCAAAGTGACATGGCAAACTTGCGACCCTTCAGGTGTCACTAAACTACAACTCCCATCAGCCTCAGCTAGCACAGTCAATGGTCAGGGCTGATGGGGGTCAATACTGAGGGCTACAGGTTCCCCATCCCTGTCTCAAATTGTAGGCAGGGGTGCACATGCGCAAGCTCCACCTCCAATGTCCCTGGGCACTCAGGGTTTTACACACACACACACACCCCCCAATAAAATAAACTCATGGACCCCTCTCAGAATCTGATGAAAGCTATGGAGTGGCTGGGGAAATCCAGCCAGATGGGCAGGGTATAAATATATTATTATTATTATTATTATTATTATTATTATTATTATTATTATTGTTGTTGTTGTTGTTGTTGTTGTTGTTGTTGTTGTTATTATTATTATTATTATTATTAATTATGGATCTCCTCCCCATAAATATGCACATGAACACAACATTTTTGCACACAATTTTATTGCGTGGAGGGGGAAATTTGTGTCTGATTCATAGACCCCAGAAGCCCATCCATGGACCCCAGGTTAAGCACTTATGTTTTGGATCTTCTCACGGCAATTGGAAACCCTGCTAAGACGGTGTGTGTGCCCTATCCACAGTTTAAGGCCTTGTGTGTTCAAGCAAGTGCAGTTTACATTTTCCATTCCTTTCAGTGCAGTGGGGTAGGAGAGATGGGGAACAAATTCACATCCAGCAACCAATGAGCCCCTTTGGTTTCAGATAGTACATGGGTAGTTGTTTTATAGTGTACTACTACTTTTTTTTTTAATCGTGTGCCATTCTTGGGCTTCTCTATTGCTCTCTCTCCTCACAACAGGTTTCTAATTTAATTTAAGAGGCTCCAGGGGCAAAGAAAGAAAGAAAAACCCAACAGAGGGAGCAGGGAAGTTTACCCACCTCAGATCACCATCTTACTCAAATGGTCCTCTGTTGTGGGGGGCCTTCCCCATATGCAGCTTTTGCTCCTGAAGACTCTTTAATTTCTCCCCTGTTCAGTGTTAACTAAATGGGGAGAGCTTTAACTGGCTGCAGGGACAAAAACTGGGTGGGGAGAAACACACTGAGCTCTCATGAAGGATCCTTCAGGTAAACTGATACATCTAGCTGAAAAGGCTTTCAGAACATCCTCATATATTTTTTTGTTCCTGAAGAACTGCCAAGTCATCCATTACATTTTGAGAGAGATGCATTTTGGCAACTGGAAGCCACACATGGTGTCAGAGCTGTCAGTGTGCTCCGCCTTTGGCTGCCAAAGACCCACAATCCCTGGCTTACAGAAGCTTTCTCTTGGCCACGAAATCTCTGTTTCTCTTGCTGCTCCAAAGCCTTTCTCAGGCACGGAAGTCATGCCTCCTTCTCTAGCTCAGACTGAAATCCAAGTCCTGGAATTATTTTGGAGCTTTGATGCAAGGTTCACAATCCTTTGAACTTAGATTCCAGACGGAGCCCTTGAAAACTTCACTAGGATACCTAGTTTTAATGGGAAGGGTGGTTTTCTATGACAAGCTGAGATGCAACATAACTCATTTCATAGAAGCTTATGAACTGTGCCCTGATTCTTACCATTCTGTCACTGCCTGCCGAAGCTGGATTTGAGCTGATAGGCTTGAATGTTCAGCTCTTTCAACGAATGAAAGGTACTGATTAACTCAACAGATTTTTAGCTATTAGAGCCTGCCCTAGCAATTATGTGGCAAATTAGGAAAGCTCCAAAAGGTCTGCTGTGTAAATAGCTGGGGTTTGAAACTATTTCTCAAAATTATCTGTGAGTAACACAGGCTTTTCCAGTTGCTAATTGAATAAAAACTGTGCTTATAAACCTCTAAGTGTTGCATTGCATGGTATGCTTTTATTAATTTCTCGTTATGGCAGGGGACCACTATATTTATGTAAGAACTGCCATCTCTAGAATGTTAAAAGGGTTGCAAAGACACCCAAACAACATGTATCAGAATATGTGTGTTGGGGAGTAGAGGGTAGATGTTCATGAATGAAAAGCAGTGGACAATTTGATGAAGCAACCCAAAAGCGATGTCTTTTCCACATGCAAATGTGCCTGTTTTACACCTCATACTAGAGCAGGCCACATTTAACCAATATTGATGTATAGTGGCCAGAAATTTGATAGACCTACAGTGGTACCTCAAGCTGCAAACGCCTCAGGTTGCAAACAGTTCAGGTTACAAACTCTGCTAACCTGGAGGAGTTACCTCGAGTTGAGAACTTTGCCCCAGGATGAGAACAGAAATTGTGCCGACGGGACAGCAGCAGCAAGAGGCCCCATTGGCGAAAGCACGCCTCTAGTTAAGAACAGTTTCAGGTTAAGATTGGACCTCCGGAATGAATTAAGTTCGTAACTAGAGGTACCACTGTATTGCATTTGTGAAGGACAACAAAAACAGGATGGCTTTGAAGTACATGACAGACTCGGTACATGGTGCTGGCTTCGTGAACCATGGTGAGATACTATTTGTGCAAGGCTGCACACTACAGCATTGCACAAGAAAATCCAACCCCCCCCCAAAAAAACCCAAATCCTTATTCCGCTTCAGCAACCTTTTGTGCAAAGGAAAGGAAGAAAGCTGCTAGGCAGCCCATCTATAAAGCACTGTACAAACTGTGTTTTCATGCTCCTTGGGTCTTTTTTGGATGCAATCCAACAATGTACAATGTGTTTGTTTGAGGGCAGCTTGCAAAGTGAAGGAATGTGAGGCTAGATATTATTTGGAATGGGTGGGCAGTTATAGGGATTATGAGGCACAATAGTTTATAATCCCCAGTGACATTTTAAAGAGGTGTGTACAAAGTGGGGGAGCGGAATGGATAAAGATGCAATTCTTTGCAATGTCAGAATGGTTAGTCATGCATCGGGGTGGGGGAAACCAACCAGTGAATGGGAATAAAGTAGCATTGGCAGTGGTGACCATTTCTGAGTATGCCACATTTTTGTCTATTTTATCCTTGCTTGCCTATGTTCTTCTTGGGACTGATCCAAATATGTGGAAATGGACATGGTACAGTCCTCTGCATCTCTGGTATTTGTTTTCCCTTCTCCCCTTTACTCCACCCTGGTGTTTTCCTACTATGGAAATATTCAATATATTAGTAGTTGTGCTTTAGCAGACGCTTATCTGCAGTCTTTGACATCTGAATCACAGGGGTACCAGGAAGCACTGTGTGTGCCTTGATTTGGGGCTCCTTGCACAGATTCAACTTTGCTTGAATCAAATAACCTCCTTCCACATTAAACCTTAGGCAGTGTACCAACAGGATTGTCCCTTCTCAGAAACTGCACATTTGTATCTTAAAGATGTATGCAAAATGAAAAATAATGTTAGATACATGTCTGCGTGGAAGGCAAGGTGATTAGGACAAGAACAGTCCAAAAGGAAACACACTCCTAAGCATGGGAAAATGAACTATGGCAAAGTAACCTCTACCACTGACCTCAATTTATAGTTCTCTTAATTCTTGTTTTAAGGAAGAAATAAATGAAAGGATTGCTATTCAACCATAAACACATTAAAGTAAACAGGAGTTATATGAAATGACCCCCAAGGCTGAGAAGCCCTGTTCTGGGGCAAGCTAATTTCAAATAAATAACTGTACTAACAAGGCACTGTTGCTATTTTATGGGAAATGAGATGTTTAGGGATTTCTGGACAATGAGAGAAACCCATGGACTTGTAGTAAACCTGTGTCCCAAGCCTGTAAATCATGTTTTCATTGGACATCAACATTTCCCCCACACATAAACAGAAACACGAACAATGGGCATGACCCAGTAGCCTCAAGTCCACGACCTTGGGCCCTGGAGAAGAGATGGACAGCAGGCCTGCTTGGGATACTCTGAAATTAAATTAGAAGAATTTGAATAAGAAATCATTCTCAGTAGGGTTTTGCATCAAGTGGAAGACTCAGGGCAGTCAAAAGAACAGAGTTCTTCGCACAACAGGGAGTTCAACTGAGAAATTCGCTTCCAGTAGCCGTAGTGATGGTTACCCAACCTGGATCGCCTTAAAAGAGGATTGGACAATTTAATAGAGATTGATGTCATCACTGGCCATTTCTACCTCTGCTGTCAAAAGCTGGGAATCACAGGTGCAGAAAATGTTTTGGTGCACAGGATCTGCTTTTGGGCTTCCCATGGGCATTGGGTTGGAAGGGCTGGAGTTAGATGGGCCTTTGCCATGATCCAGCAGGGCTCTGAATGTGAAGGATGTATTTTATGAAATCTCTTTAATAAACGAAGACAAATTCATGTGTGTGTCTCTAGAATTCCGTGTTAAGGCTGTCAATTCAGAATAGACTGGGAACTGGGTCTTCAGAGTTTTCTCTCTTGTTGCCATGCCTACTAAGGTTACGCAGAGTTTGTGATACCATTTTTGGGACCTGAAGCAGAAGTCAAAGAGTTGCAGTCACAACAATCCAGTTGCTTGGGAAACACTTTTATCACAGTGTTTATCATTCCTTCCCCAACAAACACAACATTTCCATATTTATTAAAATGGCATTAAGTGGGTGACAGAAAAGAAACAAAAACACAGAGTCTTTTGTATTTGGTGAAATATACAGAAACAGAGGTTAGAAAACATGCAAGAAGGTGTGTGTGAGAGAGACTTTTTCCAAAGCATGTTAGTTATCATGGACAAAATTCAGTCAAAAGTGGGATGCAACATATCAGGAGTCTGTTCCAGGGAAACAAAAGTAAAATGGCCTCCAGTTTGGTTGGTTTTTAAAACACTGTTATCTTAAGAACTTAACAACATTCTTTCTTTTAAGAAAAATTAAAATATGTAACAACAAGCAAGAAGACAAAACACATCAAAAATGGGAATTAAAAAAAACAAATCTTCAAAAGAAGACAAGAAGTAAAAAAAAAAGAAAAAGAGGGGAGAAAAAAGATTTTTCAAGGGGGGGGGTCCTTGTCATGCAAATCAGTTTGGCAGGGGGAAAAAATACCTTCATCCTCTGCACCTTCATTATCACCTAAATCATCTGTCTGTTTCTTTGTTAGGGGACCTAGGATTGAGAACGGAGAAAATGGAGGAAAAAGACAATTCAAGAATATACAAGACTGAGGGGAAAAAGTAGTCAATATTAAACTTCCAAGGACGTTTCAAGAAAAACCACTCGTGGGGACAGGAGTACTCTCAAAAAAAGGATTTTTCAGCAAAATATTCCCTATATATATATATATTCCATACAAACATCTAATGTAAAAAACCAAATATGCACACCATAAATTATATTAAAAATTAATGAACCAACATCCACTATTTCTTTTTGGAAAGAAACCCAAAACATACCCACCATATTTAATAACACTGAGGAAGCAATTTAATCTATTTAATCTTTTAGTTCATTTTTCTAAAAATTTAAACCATTTAAAAAATCTTGTTCTTGGTTTCGATGTAGGAGATACCTGATTATAATTTTAAAAAAACGAAAACAAAACAGGCCTTTACAGTGAGTTCCCTTCGAAAGAAATATTATGTGAAATGCAAATTGATTTCCATAATTCCAGCCATGGTGGCTAATACATTCCAAGGATAATCATGTCCTAGATTTTGTTTAGTACATCCATTAATTTGTAATTTAATTACAACCTTGGATAGAAGAATGTTTTCAAACCTTTCGATACCTGCTGACATATTTGTTAAAAATAACGAGGTTTCAAAATGGGATTCAAATCTGGATACTGGAAGGGTTCCTTCTACAGAGTTGATTACAGTCTCAGCAGGTCACGATATTATCATACAATCGATTCGTAGGAATAAAGGAATTAAGACTTAGTATCATTCCATGCTCAGGACAGCAATACTATTAACAAGTGTTAGGAGATTAATCTTACTTTGCAAGGGGGGGGGGGGAATGGCTACCCTTCTCCTCAAGCACACAGCATAGTCAGTAAAATGCTCCAGAAGGAAAGTCAAAGGCCATCAGAGAACACCATTTCCATATGCCATGTATTTTCACACTTTGAAGCACAAAACAAAAGCAGCTGAAACTCAGCATTATATTTCTTTTTTTCTCCTCGAACAAGCACAGCTCCATGACATTCTGTAATCTGCATGCAAAACACACACAGAGACACACACACCCTCCCCCTGCCGAAGTCAGTACAACTGCGAAACTTTTAAGTTAAAAAAGGCAGCCAAGCACACAGTTGAAAAGGAAAGGGGGGGAATCTCATGCATAAAATAACAGTAGAAGGAAACAAGAGAGGAGATGAAAGGTTCGTGTTGGTACCTAGAGCATGGGTAGGCAAGAGGCATGCATCGTCTCACAGAAAAGTTGAAACATTTGTATTTTAAAAGCTCTGCTTCTTTCGACTTCTTCCCTCTCTCTCTCTTCCGAGTGACTGCATGCTAGCACATCAACCCGAAATCTGCACTGTGGAAAAAGATGCTACCTTTGCATCTAGCAAGTTATATGGAAATTGGACGGCTGAGTTGAAGGTCTCTGTGAGAAATATAACCAACCCATGAGTGAGCATGAGACTTTTTACTTAGAAATAAAAGCAAAACAACCTTCTTGTACAACGGGAGGGAAAACACCTACAAGGTGCTGGAAGTCTCAAACCATGTATCTCACTCTATGCACATCTACCATGTCTTGTCAAAAGCAACTGTCTGGAGCTCTCAGCGCTACCAGTTGAGATGGGCAGAAGGTGGGATTGCAGATACAAAATACTGATAGGCTTCTTATGAAGGTGCCACCTTTGGCCTGAGATATTCAGCTAAACAACTACTTCTTCTTCTTCTTCTTCTTCTTCTTCTTCTTCTTCTTCTTCTTCTCCTCCTCCTCCTCCTCCTCCTCCTTTACAAAAATAACAGCTGCTATGAACATATAAATCTGACTTAGACTGAGCCATATCCTTATTGGTTTAGCACACTGTGGTCTACTATGGATGGTGGAAGCTCTCTGCGGTCTCAGGCAGAGATCATTCCTAGCACCCAAGAGACTGAACCAGGGTCTGAACCTGGAATGTCCTGCATGCAAAAATGTCATAGTCAATTTATTTACCTACCATATCCCCCCCCCAAAAAAAATGCATCTGGGTTCAAGCGGTGTTAGAAACCAAGATATGAAAACTAGGAGCTAAATGGCACCTTAAACCTGGGTTATGGGTGCAACAATGGAATGTCCAGGTGCACTTTTTTATAAGAATACAAAGCTGAAAATGAATGAACTGCAGCTAAAATATTACATTCGTTTTTCACCTGGTCTAGTCCTTCCCCTGCCCACCCCCCTAATATTCTTCAGAGGGTCTCTTCTCCAGTCTTCAGAGAGCAGCTGGAAGTGGGAGGCAGGAAAAGGTCCTCCTTTCCTTCCACTCTGCAGTTACAATCTGAAATCTTAGGCAAAGTACTGCACCCAGAGCTCAGAAACTGTTCACGCTAATGAAATTCTCTGTCGCACAATGCGCCTAGAACAACGGGAGTTTTGAACACTGCAAGTGGTTCACACAAAAAAAGTCTGAATAGCACAAAATAAAGCTGTGCCGTGCAGGGCATCAGTCTTGAGAGCCAACCTAGACAGCATAGCCATTGCCTCCTCGTGCTCTTGCTGCTACGCCTTTACAGGTTGGCTGTACTTGGACCTGCCATTTCAAGAATTCACTTTGTGCCCCCTCTGCTTTGCTGTGCTCTGTCACCAACATGACCCTCCTCTAAAAACAGACACAGATCCCACTCCCTGACCCTGAAAACCAAATTTTTCTCGAAACCATTTTTTACAAAAGTGATCTTTTAGGAGGTCACGTAATCGATATTGCACATTGCCAGTTACATCATGAACCTGAGAAAGTGGGCTAATTCATACGCAAAACAAAGACTTTTCAGCCTCCACAACGCTGATTCAGAGGAGATTTCTCTTCTTAATCAAGAGACTCTGCCAGGTCCAACCTCCCACCAGGACAAGCTGATGATTCTCATTAGTGCTAATGGGAAAATGGACCCACATGGCAGTTTGGGGGAGAAAGAGCATTTTGCATCTCATCAAGGCGCTATTGCGGAAACAAGAGAACCACTGTACATGAGTGGGGAATTCCTAATGAACTCTGAACTCATTTAATTTCTGTGTGCTGCTTGGTCTACCATTACTAAAAACATAAGTCATCCCTTTTAAACTAGCTTTAAAGCCACCAGTGTTAAAAAAAAGGAGGATGTGCCACATTTTAACCTTTCATGAATTTGATGGTGGCGCCTGCAGGAACACATTTAAAATTGCCTAATCACATGGGCAAGACATCTCTGTAGCCATATGGGCAGATTTTAATTATTTTGGAGCACACAATTATTTTTCCATTTAATGATGCAGCAAAGCAGACATTTGTATTCTTTTAAAAGGAATGAAAGTCTTGTCCAAAAGCTGTGCACGGTCAGACAGAAAGAAGTTAAATTGCACTGAGCCTTATCTATCACCTGCTTTGCAAACAGAATAACCTAGCAGGCACTGTTTTTAATCAGCGCTTCTCCCTTATGTTCATGACTATCCATTCCCATACCTCATATAAAAAGGAAATTAATATTTACAACAAAACTGCCATAGCCTTTAAATTTAACTAACTCCAACAGGAAAGATAAGCATTCGGAAAGTTTTTTGGTGTCTGGGTTTTGGAAGCAAAGACGTCATTGGAATTTACTCAGAAAGCAATGGCCAAATGAACTGAACAAGCTTACTTAGGAGTAAGCCTGCAATCCTGTGCATGCTTGCTTAGCCTGCAGCCCCAGGGATACTCACCTGAGAGTTAGCCTCACAGAGCTTTGTTTATCTTAACAAGCCTTTGTTAACTGCACTTTTCCTCAAAATATCATAGGGCAATGAATAGACTGTAAACCAGATGAGGGTAGCCAATGGGTCTCAAAACCTTGGTGAGTTAGGAACTTTCCCTCCATGTGAAGACAGGCTATGGTGGATTGAGCAGGCGAGACCAATAATGGGTCCAATGGTCAAGAGGTTTCTATGCATGCTGCAAATGGAAGGGAGGGGCAGATGAGGCTCATCAAATTGGGACGGTAGCCCATCTAGGAGAAGGAAAACTCTTAGCCTAAACCTCCGCTGCCTTGTGGAATATCTTCAGGAGAAGAAAAGGCTAAGGAGTAAACCCTACACAAATCTGGAATGGAGTCCCAAAGATGGTTGGTGCCAAACGTATTGCTCTGATTTTTATTTTTATTTTGGATCCCATCAGTGAGTCCAGGAGGGGGATCTTGTCATCTGGGCAGCCCAGGACCTCCAAACACACTGCCCATGTTTGCACCCTGAGGAGATCACTTTGGTGCTGCTAACACAGCAGTTTGACTTCACACTCCATTGTCTCTTGAGATAGATGGATGCCAGCAAGGAGAATGTATATGCAGCTATCCCATTTTATCCAAATGACAACTTAAGTTAGGCTGTAGAACTGTGGCTCTTGCACTAGTGGACGGGCGACTTTTAATGTTGAACAGCAGAGGAATACAGCTAAATTCATGCTAGCAGAAACACGTTCTGCAACAGGCTGCATAATTTAATATGCAGCAAAGTTAACATCAGCCTGTTTATGTAACAATGGTCCACTGGTGCAAAACATTTCACCAGTGGAGCCACAGATGATGATGATGAAGAAGAAGATAGCAATGATAAATGTTACATTGCACTCATGAGAATAGAAGGCTACTAAACACTACTGGATGGCAGTGAAAAACCTCATCTGCCTGTATTGAGGACAACAATCAATGCCAAAACAATAAAAATGAGAAGGGTCAGTTTTAGGACTGAGCTGTGACAATTCTAACTCTATGCAGGTGGCAACTCCACAGCATTTTGTTCTCCCGAGTTACCCCCTTTCCTTCTCATTTGCAGGAGCACTCCAACCCATAACCAGAGTTAATTAAGCTAATTGCTGGCTGTGACAGTATTATTTCACTATGCTTTGCCCCAAATATCCTTTGTTCTTTCCTCCCTCACCCCCCACATCAATAGCCAGCAGAAGAATAAGCTATAAAGAACCAAGTCTTGCTCCCACCTCTCTTCCCCTTCAACCCTATACTAGATGCAATATTGTCTTACATTGATGTAACCAAGAGACTCGATTATTTAAAAACAGAGAGAGAGATTGCACGTTCTTTTATAATTCAAGAAAATCCTTAATAAAAAAAATATTTCAAGAGAGAGCGCAAAGGAGGATTAAGGAAATATGATGAGGCATGGGAGAAACTTTATACGCTGCAGGAAGCGACAAGTGAACTCCTGAGTTGTGCATGAACATTATTGTCATTTTGAACTTTTGCTCTAACTCAGGGAGGGAATTTGCACACTTTCCCTGGAATGAAATGCACAAGCAGCAGTTTCTGATCTCGCCATGAAGGAGATGACCAACTGCTCCTTTTGCATGTTACAGTGTGTAAACGGTGGTGAAACGGACATGCAAACCACCTTGCACATTTGCTTCAAGACACTTCCTGCAAAATGCAAGTGAGCCTATGAAGCCTGCTTCCAATCAAATCAGACTATTGGTCGATCTAGCTCAGAATTTGACAGGCAGGAGCTCTTCTGGAATCAAGGCAGGAGTCTTTCCAAACCCTTTCTGAAGAGACAAGGAATAAAACCTGGGACCCCTTTGCATGGAATATACATGCTCCTACCAAATCAATCCCTGGTTAAGACAGCTAAGTGACAACGGCTCCCCCTCACCTCCAACCCTGCTCTCCTGTCTTTGCGACCAAGACAAATTCAGGTTTTCCCATCTCTGTACATTTCCCTATCCCTTCATCTCTTTGCCAGATAACATTACACACATTGAATTGCTGTCTGCCGTGCATCTGTTAAAAATGCAGGAGTTCCGCTGGGAGAAAGCAAAGCTGGATAGAACAGTGTGGCACATGGAGTAGGCAACCCAATTTTACACCCTAATACAGTGAGGTGGGGTGGGATCAACCATGCCTGCTGGTTCTGGACTGCAGAAATCACTTGGGGCCCACTGCTGCCCCAGCCCATTGACAGAGCAGTCAAGCTGCCCCAAAATAATTTGGGGATTTGCTTGTTTGTTTTGTTTTGCTTGCAGCAAGGAAAGAGCAGGTAAGGAGGAAGTGGATGCCTTGACAGCCCTGTCTCTTGAAGAGGGCAGAGGGTCAGTCTGCACTGTCCTGCGTTTCAGGTGTGATTATTTCTCAGGTCATCACCACAGTTGCTTTCATCATACACTGCTTTCCCACAACTATGCTTTGAATATATCCAAGAGAAGGCCTTGGAACCTTGGTGTGAAACTTATCTCCCCCTTCTGAACGCCATTATACTTGATGCAACCAGCAGTGGCTGCAGACAGGGTGGCGTTACTCACCTGGCTTGCTCAGGTTGCTATGGGTTACCAAGAAAGGGAGGGGAAAGGCAGCAGGGAGCCTATTAGGACCACAGCAAGCAAGGAGGGGAGTTTTTAACCCTTTCATCCCTGAACCTATAGAATCATAGAATTGCAGCATTAGAAGGGACCCTGAGGATTGTCTAGTCCAACTCGCTGAAATGCAAGTATATGCAGCTGTCCCTTATGGGGATCGAACCTGCAACCTTGGGAATATCAGCACCATGCTCTAACCAAATGAACTATCCAAGCCTGCTTTAATTGTTTTAATTGCTGGTTGTGCTGTTTTACTGTGCTTGTTTTACTGCACAGTCTCATTTGTGAAATTTTACGTTAACATTTTGATGGAATTTGGGTGTTTGGGTGTTTGACTTGTGTGTTGTTGTGGTTTGGGAAATGGTTTTATACATGCAAACTGCTTAGGAGATACTTTGGCAATTAAGCTATTTGTCTCTCTGTGTGTGCTCCTACAGAAAGAGGGCAAATGGATGATTGGGCTTTGTGACTCATGCAGGGGGCATTGCTTGGGTTCTTGGTTTGGCCTTGTTTAACACCACTAGTTTTGCCATGCAGCTCAGTGTGCCTAGTGCCACAGTTGCATACAGTACTTGATTCCTGATTGGCTGGGATCACTTTGGAAAGGAGACGGATGCCCTAACCCAATCTTTCACAAAGATACCTGTCATTAAAATCCTCAGTCTTCTCACAAGATAGGGGTGGTTTTATTTATGATGGGGTGAGTTGGTTCAAAAGTGTAATAGGTGAACATTTGACACAGGTCTACTGCAAGATTTCCCGGTGAGTGCAAGACTCTATCCTGGTGTCTTTTGAATGGTTCTGGGAGGGGATCCTGTGATTTTTTGGAAGCTTATCAAGTGTTCCTTGTTGAGATCAGTAATTGTGAACAAGCATGCCCAATAAACATCTTGCCCGCCAATATTGGACTTCCCCTGTAATGCACAATCACAGAGTAACACTGAATGTGAGTTCTCATAAGCCTCACAGTCCTTTACAGAGCTTGGCAGACCTATGACAGCCAGGTAGATGTGGAAATCATTCTTTGATGGTAGCAGCTTTGGGGATTGCTGCTCTATCCAGTTGGCTCATTCACAAAATGCTAGGCAGAACAGCTTCAGCAGAAATACAAAAGCATCATAGCTAGAAGACTTGAAGAATCCAGATATATGCCAGGAACAGACATTTGCTTTCTGAGATACCTTCAACACTATTGCAACATGTATTTTGAAGGCTTTTTTTGGCTACCAGATGATGTTGTGTGTCTGACATCTATTTGGCTATCTGAAGCTTTTATGATGAGCAGAGCTTTTCAGAAAAAAAGTGAAAGCAGCACACTTTCTGGCAAACCCAACAGCAAAGCATGGAAGTGTGGCATGGTGCCATGTTATCCACACAGCTGCCTTCCCAACTCCCACCCTAAATTCAATGCTGCTGTAGATTTTCCCAGCTGAAAATTCTGTTTCCTGCATTTCCTATCAACTGCTTGAAGTCACAAAGTCAGATTTTGCCTGAACAAAATCGCTCCACTCCACAGCCTGTCACATCGAGAGGCATGTCTGTCCTCCAGGCTTGATTACCTTAACACACTGTGTGTGGAGCTGCCCTTGTATTTGCTCCAGAAGCTTCAAATAGCAGAAAATGCATTGGACAGACTGCTCAGAGGAGCCGGCCACTGGCATCATGTTGCCCTTCTGCTGAGTTGAGCTGCAGTGGTTGCCGATTTGCTTTTGGGCCAGGTTCAAGGTACTTGTGTGAGTCCACAAAGCCCTAAACATATATGGGATAAGGTACTTGAGGGTCGATTCCAAAAGATCCCGCCTGAGAAATGTCTTTGCCCTTGTGGAGAGGGTAGCACCGAAACAGTGGCACACGTCCTCCTGTCTTGCACTCTCTATGAAGACCTGAGAAACGAGATCACCACCCCACTTGTACTAACCATCCCAGGGCACTCAACCACTGCCACAATGTCCTTTCATCAAAATGAGCAGATAACAGCAAAGGTTGCTAGGTTCATAGCAGGGGCAATCAGAATAAGGGCTTCTAACTGACTGCTGATTCAGGACATTAAATTGTGCTCTTATATTAAATTTCCCTTTCTGTGTATACTATAATGTTTTATTGTTGCTATGGCCATTGGCTAATGTGAATAAAGTTTTTTATCTATCTATATGGGGTAAGGCGATCTTACAGGTAAACTGGACCCAAGTTGTTAAGGGCTTTACATACCAATAGTAACACACTGAACTTGGTCCAACAGCAAAATGGCAGCTGGTGCAGATGAACACTGGTGTTCTTTGCTAACAACGCTTCAGTCCTGTCAGCAATCGTGCTGCAGCACTCTGCACTAACTGCAGCAACTCGATCAAGTGCAAGGGAAGCCCTCCCCAAGTGCATTGCAGTAATCTGGTCTTGAAGTAACCAATGCATTAACTACCGTGGCCAAGTTTTCCTGGTCCACTTCTGGCCGTAGCTGGCAAACCAGTCACAGTTGGTAAAAGCCACTTCTAGCCATACAGGGGTCAGGGACTGTGCTGAGGAAGAATGGTGGGAGCCTCTCCCTGCTCCGGATCAGGATCTTGAATCTTCCCCGGAGCAGGAGGACAGTATAGAATTGGAAAAGTGGTTTGCAGAGGGACATAGTTCAGAAGACAGAAGCTGAGAAGTACTGGATGGGGAACAGCTAGGAGGAGAAGCACTGGGGGAGAGAGTTAATTTTCTCTGGAAAGTGTTCATCCGCTCAGCCCAAGGTCAAGAACAGCAGATAAGGTGGCAGCACAGAAAGCACAGCCGTTACAAGATCAGGTTACAAGACACGGTATGACATGGGTGACTAGGGAGGAAGTGGGTGGAACCCTTAATTGGGAGAACCTTCAGTCCTAGGAAATAGATTCTTTGTTCTCTCGCTGTGATCATTAAAGTTTCTAACTGGTAAGAAGTCTCCTTTCTCTTTGTTCTGCTTATGTACTGTTGAAGGGGGGGAGGGAGGAAGTCGATTTCCTGAAGCCTGACGACAGGCTACCTGAGCCTGTAGTGACAGGGCTAGATCCAAAAGCACCCGCAAACTGTGAACCTGGTCCTTCAGGGAGAATGGAACCCTCTCTGGGATAGGCAATTGACCAATTCCTCAGACACAGGAGCTACTCACCCACAGTGCCTCTGTCTTGCAGGGATTCAAGTTCAGCTTGTTTTTCCCTCATCTATCTCACCATTACATCCAACCTCTGTGCTTATTACCCATCTGCCCCTGCTCCATATTTCAAGATCTAAATACCATAAGGTCTGGTAACCCTAAAGAGGAATTGCCTACTACCATGGAGGGGAGGTATATAATATTGGCACTTTCATTGCTTGCTTGCTGCCACTGTTGAAGTGCCATCTGTGGTGAATGCTGTTCGTTGGACTACCGGTGAGGTTCACTACAGTCTTTGAGCAAAGTGCAGTTTGGTGTCAGAGATGCTGATTCAACATCTGAACAACTCCATCTGTCTAGAAGCACCCTTACAAAAGATTTTTTTCCCCCCAATTTGAACTTCCCCCTGCACCTCGGCTGCCTGAAGACATCTATTTTAGCAGAGAGCAGCCGATATAATTACACTCTGTTTACACTGTATTCAAAAGGTAATGCATTAAGTACATGGCTGCAAGGCAGTTTTCTGTAAATACATCACTCTTAGATAATGGTATTAAACACAAACATGGGGGGGGGGGCTTTGAGTGCTACTGTAATTATGTTGGGATAATTTTTTTTATAGCGCGGTGTTGTAACATGGGGGAAATTACTTGATCCCAAACTGAATTCCTTTCAACCCTAGACCTGGGAAGTGGGGCGGGGGCAGGGAATGAAACCATTCCATCTGCTACATGAAAGCATCATCTGAAAGAAGAATTTCTCTATTAAAAATTAAAAATCTGTTTATTAGAACTTCTGAGGTCAGTGCAGGATAAGAGACAGCAGACTGTTGAAAGAACCATGCCATAATGGATCTTTTCCCACACAGACATACACACCCTCTCTATATTGTTTCATATGATCATGTTTTGTGTTATTTATATTCTGACTTTGTGTTGTGAACCACCCTGAGATCTACAAGTACAGGAAGGTATGCAAATTTAAGAAAATAATAATAATAATAATAATAATAATAATAATAATAATAATAATAATATCATAGAATGGTAATGAAGGAATCTCAGCCAGAGCATCAATGGCAGGTGGTCATCCAACCTCTGCTTAAAATCATCCCATGAAGGATGGACCACCATCTCTCATGACAGTCTGTTCCACTGTCAAACAGTTCTTACAGCCAGAAAGTTCTTCCTGATGTTTAACTGGAATCTCTTTTCTTCAACCAAGTCTTGGGATGATTAGCACCCTATATCCCCTTGATTGGTTCAGGTGTTTATTCTTCTTTTTATTACATATTGTGTGTACCTTTATGTTGTTAACTGCCCCGGGATCTGCAGATGAACAGTGGTATGCAAATTTAATATGGTAGTAGTAGTCGTGGTAATAATTTGAAGACAGCCATCATATCTCCATGATACTCAAGTTCCTTCTATACAGTGGTACCTCGGGTTAAGTACGTAATTCGTTCCGGAGGTCCATTCTTAACCTGAAACTGTTCTTAACCTGAAGCACCACTTTAGCTAATGGGGCCTCCTGCCGCCGGAGAACGATTTCTGTTCTCATCCTGAGGCAAAGTTCTTAACCTGAGGTACTATTTCTGGGTTAGCGGAGTCTGTAACCTGAAGCGTATGTAACCCGAGGTACCACTGTAATAGGAAACTATCAAATGTTTTCAGGCAGGAAGGAAGGCGAATGGGAAAAAGCATGCATATTTCATCTAACTGTTCAAAGATCACAAATGCACATCCAGGTGCTACGATTTTATTATTTCACGAATACTACAGCACCAGAATTCCCCCCAACCCCCCCCCATGTTTGAATACTTCGATTTAACCTCGGTCAGCTTTCCCTTTTCTCTTTCATGCCAGCGTGACACAGGGCAAGCTTCCTTACACCCCACCCTGCTATCTGCTCAAGGAAATGCTTAACAAGCCCAACATGATATACAAATAATGAATGGGAGGTATACTCAAATGTGACAGTGGGTGGATCTTTGCATCATTTACTTGCACAAATGGTAGGGGGGAGGACCTCTGCCTAATGCTCTAGGGACCTTCTGCCAGCCAGAGTGGACCAAGGGCCATCAACGAGGCATTCCCATTTTCCAATGTGCATATGGCGCATTTTATGCTACCTGGAAATGTAAATATCCTCTCAAAATAGCCCAGTGTGTGAGAGATGATTTGCTCCCCCTGCTCAGTTTCCTCTTCATTATCGGAGGCACTCCTATGTTGAAGTTGCCCCCTTAAACACACCCACATTTGACTGACACCCACCTTCACTTCCGTTCTTAACAAAGGAGAAGTACCAAAAGCTTGTCTGCTCTTTTAGATATGGCAGCCATTTTGAGCTGTGCCACATCCCAGTGGCTGCCATTTTGTGTTATGTCATATCCCCCCCCCCCAATAGCAGCCATTTTGTGAACCGGACCAACTAATGGTACATGGCATGTTCCTATGAATGTGCTGCATGGAAAGCACGGCCTTGGAGCCTCCAGTGGAAGAAATAAAATTTCACCTTTTCCACTGGAGCACTGTTGTAACAATGGTTCCTCTGCAATTATGAAAGGTCCACACTCCCTACTGCTCCAGCCCAGCAAGGCTTTCATTTGATTAAAGCCGCATTAACTTCTCTATGGATGAGTTAGCCATATGATCTGCTGATGTGTCCCTTTAATAAAGAAAATTATATTAACACACCATGAGGTATAAGAATTGCTTTATGTAATAGCTGCAGACATAAAAGCATTAAGCACATCATTAATAACCATCTGCCTTGGAAAACAGTGCCATGGGTAACATTGGGATCTCTTCTGTTTAGTACATAACCAAATCAACACTTTTTTTCCTGAAGAAGGCTTGTATTTAAAAAGATTGTCCCTCAAGGGCTTTATATGGGGATATAAAAGATGCCCAAGGGCTTCTATAAGCTTTTACTCAGAATCTTTATATGCTTTGAGGGAAGCTATAAGAACCTCAGAAGTAGCCTGCTATGTAAGGGCTGAGACTCATACTATCCAGGAAGTGATTGCAGAGGTGGACCTACATTTTTGGAGCCCGGAAGGTTGAACTGTCATGGGTCCCCCTTGGCAACCAGCAACAAGGTCTGGGTAACCACGGCTCCCTTCTTCAATGGGGTAGTTCCATGACAGATCACCAACTTTTATAACACCTGGGTTAAAAAGGTAAAGGGACCCCTGACCATTAGGTCCAGTCGTGACCAACTCTGGGGTTGTGGCGCTCATCTCGCTTTACTGGCTGAGGGAGCCAGCATACAGCTTCTGGGTCATGTAGCCAGCATGACTAAGCCACTTCTGGCAAACCAGAGCAGCACACGGAAACGCCGTTTACCTTCCCTACTTGCACTTTGACGTGCTTTTGAACTGCTAGGTTGGCAGGAGCAGGGACTGAGCAACGGGAGCTCACCCCGTCGCGGGGATTCGAACCGCGGACCTTCTGATTGGCAAGTCCTAGGCTCTGTGGTTTAACCCACAGTGCCACCCACGTCCTAAACATCTGTGCTACTGACTCTCAAACTTTGGGATGGTTGAAATAGATACAACAACAAAATAATCAAATGGAGTCATGCAACTCAGATTGGGTCTACTAGATCCATTTTCTTTAAAGCAATGTGGACAAAAGTTGCTTTTGGGGCCCCTTCAGAATTAGGGTTCTGAAGATTAAGATTCATTAGTTTCATGATCTGCACCTGGGTGATTAGGGTGCCAGATGCCAGAAATGTGACTACTTCTCTTGCCAGAGTTTCTTGCCGCAAGCTCAGGCAACATTCCTATGGAAAGAGGTAATCAAAGTTCAAGGGCACATTCCAGCTAGGCAAAAACACCCATGGTGGGAATGAAACAGTGAGGAGTGTGGTCTGAGGAGAAATCAGAGGGCCTGTCTGAGAGGCCTGGAGGGCTGCACTCAGCCCCAGGACTGAAGTTCTCCATTCCTAAAGATTATGAGTCTGGATGTGCTTCATTCACCAACAGAAGGCTATTTTTGGTGACAAGTTCTTTGACCATTTAGGAGAAAGCATGAAGCAAAAACCCATTTAATTGTTTGTTGATATATATATCCCACTTCCTTTCCAAAAAGGAAATCCATGGCAGCATGACAGTTGTGACTTATGTTTCTAAAAATTAATAGAAACCCAGGAACATTAACTCAGAGTCAATAGACCACCTGCTGGGTTCCAAAGGTGCTATGAAAGGTCTTTATCACAGAGTTAAGGAGAAAGTAGAATTATGGTGCTGGAGGACTCTTGAGAGTCCCATGGACTGCAAGAAGATCAAACCTATCCATTCTGAAGGAAATCAGCCCTGAGTGCTCACTGGAAGGACAGATCCTGAAGCTGAGGCTCCAATACTTTGGCCACCTCATGAGAAGAGAAGACTCCCTGGAAAAGACCCTGATGTTGGGAAAGATTGAGGGCACAAGGAGAAGGGGACGGCAGAGGACGAGATGGTTGGATAGTGTTCTCGAAGCTACCAGCATGAATTTGACTAAACTGCGGGAGGCCGTGGAAGACAGGAGTGCCTGGAGTGCTCTGGTCCATGGGGTCACAAAGAGCCGGACACGACTAAACAACAACAAGTGATGGGGCTGGGGAGGCCTCCCTAGGGAGAACATTTCACAGGAGGGCTGCCATGGCCCAAACCTCTACTTTTATTTTTACTGTTACCCACCCAGGGAACATCAAAGCACACAGAGCAGGGCCTCTGATGCTGCTGTGCGATGTACAGATTTACATATGAGATAGTCAGTCTTCAAGGTATCCCATCCCCATCTCATTAAAGGCAAGTACCATCACAAATAAGCAGTATCTAAGTGGTTTCAAAGAGAAGAATCTACTACAGGTTTCTCCTACCCCATTCAAAATCCCTTTCTTCTAAACATGACAATTTTCGATGTGGCATAGAATAAAATATAGGAAAATGGGGAGAATGGCTATCCTCACCTCCAATGACCAAATTATAGACCTCTTTGCTGTTCAATTATAACTATTTTTCCAGGCATTCTGGTTTTGGGGTCATGCTCTTGAGACCTTAAGTATGCCTTCTTCTGCCAAGAACCACCATAGATTATTTTAAGCTGTTTCTTGGAAAGTGTGTCTGTAGTGTTGACTCTATGTGGATTTGAAAGAATTATTAAAGGCCATCAGCTGGTCTAGCTTTTACACTTTATTTATTAGAGACTCTCTAATGCTCTCCATCTTGTTGTGCTTCATCTGAGACAGAAGAAAGAGCGTACTTGATTTATACTTTGATGTTCCAGAGTGAACAAAACCAAGCAAACTAAAATGAATGCACAGCAAGCACTGTTTTAAGAAACGCTTGCAAATTTATGGTGATGTCTAGGAGAATGTTCAGTTTAATTTAGATAAAACATTTTAAATCTCTGCTACGGGCTGCTGGCTGCCGGGCCTTCCTTCTTGCCCTTGTTTGTTCTCTCTCTTTCTCGGCATCGTTTACAAGAAATCCTATGAATAAAAAATTCTTCTAACAAATACATATTGGGAGATGTGGGATGAACAGGACAACCAAGTCCTGTCAAGTGCCCATTAAACACCCTGGATTAGTCATTCAGAGCTATCACAGCTACCTATACCTCTTTCTGCTGAAACATTAGTCTTGGAGGTTGGTACATATCATGTATACAGTAAGGGTGGATGAGAAATTATTTTCAGTATGCATTTAAAGCTGAATCTATCAGATTCACACTTTCCTAAACATTATGTGAAATGAAACACAGCCCCCCTTACTTAGAAATTCACACACATTATAGGATGCAGCACTCCAGCCTAGGAACATGTACAAAAGCACACCTAAGAGGGAATAAAATAAACACATTTGGTAAAAATAGCAAACAAAAATGCATTATATATGGGTAAATTGCTTGCAAAAATGGGTGCATTAGTCAAATGCATTAAAAATGTGTTTATTGGGGGAAATTCACACTAAAATGCTGATGAATTTTCATGAGGATTTCTTTTTTTCTTAAATGCAAATTGCTGCAAAATGTGGAGAACTGAAGACTGGTAAAAATGAGAAAGTGAGAGAATGGAAATGATAGATTCTTCCATCCCTATAAATAGGTCTCTACCTCTGACTCCAGATAACGCTTAATGCTACTGATGAAGTGGACTGTAGTCCATAAAAGCTTAAGCCACGATCAGTGCATTAGTCTTTAAGGTGCCACAAGACCCTTTGTTGCTTTTGCACATCTCAGCGGCTCGAGATAACGAAGAAGTGAAGGGCTGCTTCCCTGCCAGCAGGCTTTCCTGGCACTTGATCGAAAGCTCCAGCGCCACTCACTCACCACAAGGAGAAGCCAATTGTTCAGTGCAATGCAAAACACATATAGAATGTTACTTCCCGTGCCATATGTCATCTCCCTTTCACGCTGCCAGTTTGCCAGACGACAGCGAGAAAGAGGGGAAAGAAAGCCCAACGGAACTCTAAGTGAATATATATCAGCACAGCAAAAATATCCTAAATTGCATTTCTTGGTTTCTTTATATCTGCATCAGTAGAGCAAGGGAAGAGGAAAGCTGTAGAAAAACCGGCAAGCTGGGCGCTTCCAGCCATGGCATTTACTCTTGCGCAGGCATGGTTTCTTTGCTCGCTTTTTTCAAGATACAGTCAGTCAATCACCGTTTTGCTGTTTCCCACTGTGTTCCTGACGCTATGGCTGTTTCCATTTGCATTGCCTCTTCCTCTAAAGCAGGGGTGCAGAGCCTTTTTCAGTCGGAGGAGACAGTGGCATGGGGAAGGGCCCAGAGCTCAGTGGTAGAGGGGTCACGGCACAGCAGTTTCATAGAATCAAGGAATTTTAGAGTTGGGAGGGACCACAAAGATCACCTCGTCCAATCCCCTGCAATGCAGAAATCTTTTGCCCAGTGTGGGGCTTGAACCCACGACCTTGAGATTAAGAGTCTCATGCTCTACCGACTGAGCTATCCCAGCAGGATCCCCAGGACCACATTGCCTTCTGGGCATTCTTGCAAGGGATAGCAGGGCCAGAGGTAAATGTGGGCAGAGCAAGGAATGATGTTTTTACCTTTGGCCAACTGGCTAGTTTCTCCACACAGAAGAAGAAGAAGAAGAAGAAGAAGAAGAAGAAGAAGAAGAAGAAGAAGAAGAAGAAGAAGAAGAAGAAGAAGAAGAGCAGGAGTAGTAGTAGTAGTAGTTTGGATTTGATATCCTGCTTTATCACTACCCGAAGGAGTCTCAAAGCGGCTAACAGTCTCCTTTCCCTTCCTCCCCCACAACAAACACTCTGTGAGGTGAGTGGGGCTGAGAGACTTCAGAGAAGTGTGACTAGCCCAAGGTCACCCAGCAGCTGCATGTGGAGGAGTGGAGACACGAACCCAGTTCACCAGATTACAAGTCTATCACTCTTAACCACTGCACCACACTGGCTCTCTATATCCTCTATCAAAACAAAGGATAGGCATGATCAAACTCCTGCTGGGCAAATACTCTCTGGTGGGATTGAAACAGGGCCAGCAAAGGGGTGTGATCTAGGAAGAGGGGAGAGCTGTGGCCTGGGGAGAGTCCCAGGGGCCAGACAGAGAGTCATAGAGGGCCGCATTCCATTTTGGGGCCTGAGGTTCCTAGCATCTGGTCTAATGTTTCAATGAGAGTTTGTCTGCCAGTGGTGCACAGGGAACATCAGAAGTTGTGCTGTATTAGTCAGATCACTGAGCCATTTTGTGGAGAAGAGGTACGTAATGGGGGAGAACCAGCAAGAATAACGAGGGGAAGGGATTTCATGCCGTGATAGGAGATGGAGCAAATCCTTGGCTGGCAACAAGAATGCTGCTTGCGGCGATCTGGGAGATCTCCCCCAGTTCTCCTTGCCTGGCCTGTTCTTGGGGTGTTAGGGCAGAATTGTAATAATGAAGATAACTCAGGGTGGCTTTCCACTGCTTTTCAAAACCTGGCATTTCCCTCACCCTTTGCAAGTGTGGATGAGCACTACAGATTTTAATGGAGAAAACAGTGCTCTGCATGGCACCATGTTTAGCAATTTAAATCCATTTCCCAGTTGATAGCGAGACATGAGCATCACAGCAGTGTTGGAAGGACATAGCGTAGGAGCAGCCTGTGACATTATCCTGATGGTACTGGATTAGGTTTGTGCATTCACCGTGATCACTGAAATTTATAAGTTGCAACATTTTGGGGGCTTTTTAGTTTGAAGCGGGGAGGCAAGTAAGGGGGCGTGATGGAGGTGTATATTATGCATGACGTGGGAAAGGTGGATAGAGATAGGTTATTCTCCACCTCACATAGTACAAAAATCCAGGGGCATCCAATGCAGCTGAGTGAAGCTGGAGTTGAAAGATTCAGGACAGACAAGAGGAAATATTTCTGCTTGTCCCACTGCTTTCCCCTGGGAAAACCTGCTGTTTACCACTGAATTGGAACAAACATCTCTCCCCCCCCCCCCCGCCTCGCAGATTGATGTTTGTTCAGATTCAGCAGTAAACAGCGGCGTTTCCCAGGGAAAATGGCGGGACACATGAAAAATTAGTAGTAGTAGTAGTAGTAGTCAGGGCAGTTCACAACATAAAAATACATGATAAAAGCGCAAAATATGTAACAACAACAACTCCAATAAACCCCATTCCTCACACTCAGACCCAAGGCTAGAAAGCATGGGAGAAGCAGAAAACTTCTCGAACCCACTCTTTCTAGGCACAGAACAAGTGGAAGTGTAAAACTATGAAATCTGCCCCTATCCTGGATCTCTTTAAAGAAAGATCGGACAAATTCATGGAGGATAATGACTCCTAGCCATGCTGGTTATGTTCTACCTACAATCAGGGGTGTGGGAAGGGGGAACGGTGGAGGCGGGCCACCCCAGGTGCCCTCACTGAGGGGGGTGACATTTGGCGCACTGCCCGCCCACAACTCCCAAGCCTTCCCACAAACCATCGGGGTAAGGGGAGAGTTGCGCCGCTTTGCCGGCAGCCTTCCCCCTTTGCTTTAGAAATAAAAATACAAAACTAACATGAACTTATCTCTACTCATAAACTCTTATCTCTAATACTGTAACAAATTATTTGTGTTATACATATCCTTATGAGTTTGAGTTTGTAACCTCTGTTTGAGTTTGTAATCTTTATTTGCGTTTGTAATCCTTGTCAGAATACATACTTTTGAATGGATTAGTTTTTGATACAATTGACTATTGATTTGCGAGTAGGGTGCTTTTTCCTTGGTACAATCTCAGAGATGGCATTCCTCTGAATTACATTTCCTGTGAATCACAAGCAGGCACCATTTTGGCACCCTAAAGTCCTGCTTGCGGTCTTTCCCACAGCCATTAAGTTGACCACCAAGAGAGCAGGCTGTTGGACTAAATGGTCCTTTGGTCTGATCCAACAGATCTCTTCTTATGGTCTTATGGCTCAATTCCAACTAAATTAGCAGGACTGATTTCCCAGAGGGAAGTATATGCAAAATATATGTGCCAGGAACAAGCTTTTGGGAATCTAGAGTGATAGACATTGTGCACTCCTACTATGAAGTATATATTGCAGGTATTCCAGGTTCAGTTGCTGGCACGCTCAGCTTAGTTACAAGGGTCTCAGGCAGCAGGACGGGGGAAAGAAAGGCTTTCTTAAGGCTGCCTTAAGATCTGAGAGCTGCTGCAAGTCTTAATATATAGTAGCAGCCCAGATGCTTAGGACTGTGCTGCATGGCTTGCAAAATTTGCACCCCAAAGTGCTAATTTAAAAATGAATGTTAATTTCCCATGAGGGAAAATTGTGTACTTCACAGCCTCCAGCTTCCTGCAAAACACACATTTCCCAGGATTGATGGAGAAAATAAATACTGTTTTCATGATGAATCATGTTCAGTGCCTGTCAGTAAAGCTATTTTGAAGTTCATTTCCCCCCTCCCAACCCTGTCTTGCCAACCACATTTTCAGAAGATGATAAGGTGTATAGCTCAGTAAACATCTGGGTGTATCGAGGATCTGGATTTTGAACTCAGGTTTTAGAATAGATAAAAGAAATTTTTTAAAATGTAAAATGTCTGGAAAAACCGACTGGGGCCTGTCAGATTCAACGTCATCCTGTTCAAAAGGAGGCCTTAAATCCTGTGGAAAACTACAAAGGAATGTCTCACCCAGGTGTGAAGAACCTTTGGCCCTCCAGATGTTGAAAGGCAAAACCCATCAGCAAGCCTGACCAGGGATGATGAGAGTTGCTGTTCAGCAGCATCTGGAGGGTCAAAGGTTCCCCACCCCTGTCTTATATCTAGTTAAACCATTTGCCTATCTTGCCCAGGAAGATGGTAAGGAGAGCCTAATGAGTCAAACCAAATTATCTATCAAATCCCATATCCCCACAGTGGCCAACCAGACGCCATAGCCCAGCGGCAGAGCTCATGTTGGGTATGCATATAGTCCCATACACTGGAGAGCCAAAGGTGGTTGGAATAATAATAATAATAATAATAATAATAATAATAATAATAATAATAAATTATTTATACCCCGCCCTCCACAGCCACTCTGGGTGGCCTGCAACAAAACACTAAAATACAGTAATGCATCAAACATTAAAAGCTTCCCTAAACAGGGCTGCCTTCAGATGTCTTCTAAAAGTCTGGTAGTTGTTGTTCTCTTTGACATCTGGTAGGAGGGCGTTCCACAGGGCAGGTGCCACTACCAAGAAGGCCCTCTGCCTGGCTCCCTGTAACTTGGCTTATCGCAGTGAGGGAACCACTAGAAGGCCCTCAGTGCTGGACCTCAGTGTCCGGGTAGAATGATGGGGGTGGAGACGCTCCTTCAATAACCATTCTAGATTAGATCAGGCATGTCCAAAGTCCGTTTTGGGGGCCTAATCCAGCCCACTGTTTGGTTTAATCCAGCCCCTGCCTGCGGCAGTTTATTTCCTGGGGTAAAATCCCCCCCCCCAAAAAAAGCTCAACTACTACAAAAAGTTCAACAACTTTGGTCGGCCCACACGCATGTTCACTTCATCAAATCTGGCCCTCTTTGAAAAAAAGTTGGGGCACCCCTGGACTAGATCGATAAACAGTTTGCCCAGGGAGAGGGAGATTGGGAAGGAAGGTGGCGTTAATCTTTTCCCCCCAGGCTACCTGCGCATGAGCAATTAATGTGCCTGAGGCAATGTACACATTAGCAGCTTGAGTGAGCTGTGAGGTCATTTTCCCTCTTTGCATTTCAAGTTGCATTCTTACATTGCTGTACAGAGTAGAGAGCCACTGACCATGTCTTCACTCAGTGACCGTTCCCTCATTTGTTTCCCCAAACCACATTCCAATTTGCTGCGGCTGTCATCTGCCCACCCAAGTACTGTCATCCGAACATGCTCCCATTTTCAAATTGGATGGGAGGTGGTCTGAGGGAAACCACATCAAACAGGAATATTGCTCAAGAGGCTACAGCATACTTATGGATTGTGGGCAACGCCATGTGTAAAGGTAAAGGTACCCCTGACCATTAGGTCCAGTTGCAGACGACTCTGCGGTTGCGCACTCATCTCACTCTATAGGCCGAGGGAGCCAGGGTTTGTCCGCAGAAAGCTTCCGGGTCATGTGGCCAGCATGACTAAGCCGCTTCTGGCGAACCAGAGCAGCTCACGGAAACGCCGTTTCCCTTCCCGCCGGAGCGGTACCCATTTATCTACTTTTACTTTGACGTGCTTTCAAACTGTTAGATAGGCAGGAGCTGGGACTGAACAACGGGAGCTCACTTCGTCATGGGGATTCGAACTGCTGATCTTCTGATCAGCAAACCCTAGGCTCTGTGGTTTAGACCACATTGCCACCCCAGAGGTGGGAGTGCGCTGGAGCGGTAATGTGGACCCAGCCCGATTCATGCTCTTTAAATTGAGGAAAGGGCAAGTGGGTGAATCAGGACCACACCACACCCTGAAGAGGGCTTTTCCACAGAACTAGGATTCAGCAGGTACCAAACTCCTTTTCCTCCCCATTTAGAAGCCAGATTAAAACCTGAGTATTCACTCAGGCTTTTTCAAAATTGTAATGCCAGCTGGATTTTTGTAGATGCTTTTGCACTTTTATGACGAATTGTGATTTTCTTTCTGTTTTATTTTGGGTTATTATTTATAATTGTAGTTTTATGGTTTCCTACTCCAAGACCCTCATATAAAGGGCAAGCTCTACATAATTTAAAGAAGGAAAGAAGAATCAGGTGTGTTAATTGTTTCTTCCTTTCCTCTAGTGAGATCAGAGGAGATATGAGAATATGATGACAAATTAAACTAGCTGTGGAGCATGGATTGAGTTTGTGAATGGGCTGCTTAAATTAATAATTTGTCCCCTTCTAAATATATATGTGTGTGTGTGTTTTATATATCGGTCCTTATTCATTTTTGGCTTGTGGGTTTGTTGGCAATTCTGATGTAATCTGCATCAGTTTGGCATTTCTGCGCCTTCTCTTGTTGTTGCTGTTGATGATTTGCATTCATTTTTAAATGTCCTGATCTAGCAACTACAAATGTTAAATTTCAATTCTTTTTTTTTAAAAAAGCGTTTATATTTATGAGTTGCTGTGCATTGATTTTGCACTAAGATATTGTAAAATAACCTTTACAATCAATAAAAATTCTCTATTAAAAAAGCAACATATATATTTATCACACTGGATAAGAGGATCAGAAAGCTATGGGAAGACTGTAGCTCAGTCATAAACCATCTCTGCATGCAGAAGGTCCCAGGTTCAATCTTTGGCATCTCCTGATAGTGTGGGAGATAATAATGCCTGAAACTCTGGGGAGATGCTGCCAGTCAGTGCAGACAGCATTGAGTTGGATGGAGCAACAGTATCACTCAGTAGAATGCAGCTTCCCATGTACCTATCTATGTTTTAATGCAAGATAATTTAAAACAGGGTGAGAGAATAAAGCAAACCAGAGTTTAGTATGGAAGCAAGCTCACCTATTCAGAGGCGTGTTTCTCAAGCAAAAGTCTGAACGGTGATCACATGATCTCAGCTGATAGCTGACTTGATCTAGTCAAATGAGATATCATTAGGGGGCTAATAGTGTCAGAGAACAGCAAAGGAAAGGAGCTGGGGAGTGTAATTAAAGACTCTTCTCGATTCATAGAAATGCATTATAGAGAACGTGTCAATGCGAAGTTCCAACAACTGAATTCTATTTTCATGTCATGCCCATTTAGCTGAAAGGCACCCCACTGCTCGCTAGCTAATACATCTTGAAGCCTGCACTCCTGCACAAAAATAAAAGGCAGGGATGACAAAGAGTTGTGTAATCTCAGAAATATCAAAGTCAAAATATCCTGGCCTAACGCCAGATCACACCAAGTCAGTACAGTTTTATAATACGCCACATTATGCGACCTTGTTTGAGGATTTCATTAATCTGGAGTACAAAGCACAGCTAAATGTCAACCCCAAAGACCAGAGAACTGTAATTGAGAAGGCGAGGGGAACTTCAGATCAGAGCAGCTCTGCCATTTTTGCCTAAATGATCAAAACAAGTAGAAATAAATAAGTGGGGGGAAAGCGGATTTGCAAACAAAGTTGATCAACCCAACTTCTGATGTATTCTCTGTTGTGCTCATGTTCCCTTGGGCATCTGGTTGGGCACTGGATTAGCTGGGCCTTTGGCCTGATCCAGGAAGGCTGTTCTTATGCTCTTATGCCTGTTTAGCCATTCTATTTTGTAAAGCATCATACAATACTATGAACAAAATAGGGGGGGGGGTGTTGCAGTCATGGCCAGCTAGCTAGAACCCTGACTTCTTCCATTTTACTTGATTCCATTCCCCACTCCCACCCCCAGTTTTCTGTCCCCCTCAGATGTCAGTCAGCACCCCATGGCCATGGAGCATGTTCCATCATGACCAGGCAGTTGTTTTCGAAGGGCGTTCCCCACTGAGGTTTTCCTCCCCATAAATATTTTTGTAGCTTCTCCAAATCTCATAATGTCCTGGCATTTCCCCCTTGTGCATCAGTGATAGCATTTTGGGTTACCTGTGGGTCAGCACTTGGAGAATTGCCATCATTATAGGATTGCTGAGCCCAGGTGCTGTTTTATTGAAATGTGTCCTGCTCCAGCAAAGAAGTAGGTCCAGTCGTGACCGACTCTGGGGTTGTGGTGCTCATCTCGCTTTACTGGCTGAGGGAGCCGGTGTACAGCTTCCGGGTCATGTGGCCAGCATGACTAAGCCGCTTCTGGCAAACCAGAACAGCACACGGAAACACCGTTTACCTTCCCGCCGGAGCAGTACCTATTTATCTACTTGCACTTTGAGGTGCTTTCAAACTGCTAGGTTGGCAGGAGCAGGGACCGAGCAACGGGAGCTCACCATGTCGCGGGGATTCGAACCAACAACCTTCTGATTGGCAAGTCCTAGGCTCTGTGGTTTAACCCACAGCGCCACCCGCGTCCCAGCAAAGAAGTGCTGGGTGCAAAAGCAGGTCTCTGCATGGAGAGCCAATGCAGATGCAAATCTCAATGTGGAATCGCATCTGTAGCTGGATTCTGATGCTGACTGTGTCTTTTGAAGGAGCTGCCCCCATACTGAGTGGCACTACCCATCACATGCAACTACTTGCAGCAACTATAGATGGATAGAGACCATGGGATCTAAGGAATAATTCTAATGCACGGGTGTGGCACCTCAGGCCTGAGGGCCACATGCCTCTCTGTCTGGTCCTTGGGCCTCTCAGTACACCACACACACTCCCAGCTACAATCCAGGCCATGCCTCTTATTGGCCCAGCTTCACATACTCCTTTGTTTGTTTGCATTACATCACATCGCATCGCATTGCTGGAAAGGGTCCTTGAACTCCGACCATGCCTTTTGCTTGTCTGGGTGGGAAAATAGAGAAGTGTGTGCAGTTTATATTTCTTTCTCAGTCTGCATTTGCCTCTGCCCATCTCCCCCCACAATTGCCATGCAGCTTTTGTACAGTGGCCCAGAGGGGAATGTGTCCCCCAGGCTGAAAAAAAAGGGGTTCTTCATCCCTGTTCTGCTATTAAACATTTTACCAAATATGAACCAACGCCCACCCTGACAACATGAACTACTCCTAGTTAGGATTGCTAGCCCCCAGACCAGCAGGTTCTCTTCCAAGGGTTTCCAGAGGAAGACAGAGATTCTCAGGCAGAGTGGTGGGAATTAAGGCTGCAAGCTATTTCACGAATGGATTTCCCCTATTCACCACCTTCCCACACCTATCGGTCTCCTTCCTGAGTCTCCATCCTGCTCTACCAGGTGCCATTTTTTCCTCCACCATGCATCAAGTAGGCTCCATACCTGTTTCACCTGCACATTCCTGAGAATGCACTAGAATTTACATCATTATACCTCAGCCAGATGGGCGGGGTATAAATGTTGTTGTTGTTACATCATGGGTGAGCAATCTGTGGCCCTCCAGCTGTTTTTTTTTTTTAAAAAAATAATATTTATTAAGATTTCAAAAAAGTTACAATAATAAAAAAGAAAAGAAAAAGAAGAGAAAAATACAAAACACAAAAAGATAAAAAACAATTAAAAACAAATCAACCTTTCCATATCTTAACTTTCATTTACTTGTTTCCCTGACCTCCTCGCACCTCCCTTTTTTGTATTCTAGTTCAATTAATTATTTCAGCAAATGCTTTCCATTTTTGCTTTTATCCTAATAGTTTATCTTAATATATTATAACTTTACATTCTCACCTGTTAACAATCCATCTTTAAATACTCCTTTATAACATTACTGCTAAAGCCACATAACTTCATTCCAGCATCCTTCTAACATTCCTTAATTTTACAATATTTCTGTAAATAGTCTTTAAATTTCTTCCAATCTTCTTCTACCAACTCTTCTCCCAGGTCTCAGATTCTGCCATGTGGCCCTCCAGCTGTTGCTGATGGGAGTTGTACTCCATGTTGATCTGGAGGGACCTTGATTTACACTGGAGGTAAAAAGTGAAATTATACGCCAGCGATTCAATGTGTACGTCAAAAGCGGGAATATTTTGTCTTTGCCTGCAAGATGCACCCTGCCACTTTTCCAAAGTAACACCCTTTTTGAGATATCACCAACAGCTGGCTGGGAAAGATTCCCTCTCTGAAACCCAGAAGAGCCACTACCACTCAGTGTAGACAATAACTGAGCTAGACAGACAATGATCTGACTTAGTGCAAGGTATCCTCTTATGTTGCTATGACAGTTAGTCCCAGCTTAGTCGAAATTCTTTTTGTGTGTACCTAACCACCACCACCTGCCATTTCCAGAGTTCCCTGCAAGAGAAAAGCTGATCCATTTCAGCCAGGCTTCATCTCCTGATCTGTACGGCACCACTCCTTAAATCCCTGGATCTGTCCCCAATGGCAGCTCAGAGTCTGAATAGAGCTACCAACCCTACATGTTCTGAAAGGTATTGGAACCGGCTAGGAAATTTAGCTACTGGTGCAAGATGATAAAGCTCACACTCACTACTGAAGCACCAGCCGCAGCTGGCCTTTATAATATTTTATTAGAGAATGAAGTAATGATTCCAAATCCTCATGTTTCAGCCCAGTAAAAACCAGTGGTGGAGGAAAACAGAAGTGCATCAGTAAAAATTAATTCTGAGGTATAGGATGAAAAATACAAGGGCTTGATCCAGACAGCACTAAGCACTTAATGAAGGCTTATAGGTTTCAACAGGAGAGTTAAACATCTGCTTGCATCTCTTCTACTATTGAGATCAACAGAACTTAACATGCCTTGGTATTCTGCTCTTAATTCCCATCCATGCCCAGAAATTCAGAATAACTATAAGAGCAAGGAAGGGTGCAGTTGAAAAAGTAAAAGTGCCATCACAGCGACACAACCAACACCATCCTGTGCCTCGTTATTTCTGTGGTTAAGCAGCAAGCAAATTAGTCAAAAGCTTAATTAGTATCTGTGTAAGGAAAGCTGGAGTCTTTCCAACAACATTTTGAAATCTGTTCTTCTCTCCTTTTTTAACGATTGGAAACCACATTAAGGTGACTAATAAAAATGTGTTATGGATTTTGTTTCTGTGCTAGCCAATAGTAATGATTGATATATTCATCAAAGAGAAATATAGAATTTTTATGAGGTTACACTCATTTGTCCTCTGGTCAAATTTAAAAACAAGCAAGACAGGCAGTTACTGGTACAGAGCCACTAAATTATAGTGTAGTGCCATTTCTTCTTCTTACTTGTTTTGGATACTACAATCTTCCACAAATTTGTTAGAACTACATCAACATGCAGATTCTGCTAAGGGAGGAGAAGGGAAGGGGTTATTTTATTTTATTACAAATTGCCCCTCTTTCCTGTGCCAGGATCCTGAGATTAGATTCTACTTCTTTGGAGGAGGAGATCAAAGGCACTGAGTTGAAAGGGGAGTTACACAAAGGGCTTGCCTCAGAAGCATATCCACAAGATGACCTCCTGGTACCAGTGCCCTTTGCTCTGACTCAAAGGAACAGTCTCCCTCGGGAGGTGGCGGACTCTCCTTCCTTGGAGGTTTTTAAGCAGAGGTTGGGTGGCCATCTGTCACGGATGCTTTAGCTGAAATTGCAGGGGGTTAGACTAGAACAGTGTTTCCCAACCTTGGGTCTCCAGCTGCTGTTGGACTACAATTCCCATCATCCCTGACCATTGGTCTTGCTAGCAAGGGATGATGGGAGTTGTAGTCCAAAAACAGCTGGAGACCCAAGGTTGGAAAACACTGGACTAGAAGACCCTTGGGGTCCCTTCCAGCTCTACAATTCTATGATTCTATGTCTCCATCACAAAAACCCCAGCACAACCCTTGCTCTGTCAGAGTAAAAGACAGCTGAAGTGGGCTAGGCCCCTTTAACTGAAGAGGCACATTTCAGCATAAGTGACGCTTACAATTGGAACAGAACTGTGGCCCCTATACAGTGGTACCTTGGGTTACATACGCTTCAGGTTACAGACACTTCAGGTTACAGACTCTGCTAACCCAGTAATATTACCTCGGGTTAAGAACTTTGCTTCAGGATGAGAACAGAAATCGGGCTCCGGCGGCGCGGTGGCAGCAGGAGGCCCCATTAGCTATAGTGGTGCTTCAGGTTAAGAACAGTTTCAGGTTAAGAACGGACCTCCGGAAAGAATTAAGTACTTAACCCGAGGTACCACTGTATAAGCTCAACTTAAGTCTGTTGATGAACCAAGCCAGGGCCTTCTCAGTGATGGCTCCGACCTGGTGGAATGCTCTGTCCCATGAGACCAGAGTCCTGCAGGATTTAAGTTCCTTCCGCAGGGCCTGTAAGACAGAACTATTCCGCCTGGCTTTTAATTTGAACTTAGCCTGATCTTTTATTCCCCTTCCTTCCCTCCCCCTCCCCTTTTTATGAAAATTACCGGCTCTGGGATCACACAGCTAATTCTCCCCTGATCTCCCCGCTGGCCCAAATAGGACTAATTTAGCCAGCTAGCCCTGGTGATCATCTAATGCTTATTGGATGGATTTCCCCCCTAAATTGATTTGTGAATTCTGAATTTATTGTTATTCATGTTTTATACTGTATTTTATGCTGTTTTTGTTGTATCAATTAAGTGTTTTAAATTTGTTGTTAGCCGCCCTGAGCCCGGTTTTCTGAACTGGGAAGGGCAGAGTATAAATAAAAAAATATTGATTGATTGATTGATTGATTGATTGTTCTACTCTCTGTTACAGCACAGTAGGAATGAGAGCCCATGCACAGACCCCATGCACACTACAGTATATGGAGACCAGTGGGACATGAACATGGGTCAGCATCAAATTAGAAGATTAAGTCCTGGGGCTTCAGATAACAGCTCAAGGTAGTTTGACTTGATGACTAACATGTCAGATCATTTTTGAGTGCTTGTTTCGAGGCCCTATTGACAAAGCAGCATTTTTTTATTATTATTTCTGTGTGCCTAAAAGATTACTTTGGGAAGTGGCAACTGAGATCAGGTGAGCATTATCACTAAACGCTCTGAATGGCGATGGCGTTTGGTGATTTGAACGTACACTATTTGACTTATTATTTGCTGAACCAGAGTCACTTTGTTCTGTGGAAGACATTGGTCAAATGGTTATGCTTAAGGTTGCCAACTATATTTGTTCAGTTTGTTTTCAATCTTGTATATGTTATGGCAGTTCACTCATTGTTTATTCTCTCCCCCTTGCACACAGACCGCACCCATTTCCATGCCACTGCCTCCCCCACTAACTTTGCAATCCTCCTGCTTTCTGAACGTATATCTTCTTGTATTTTCAAGATGAATATAACATTGTCCGATTGATTGAATTATATCCTACATTTCCTCCAAGGACTTCAAGGTGTGGTATACATACTTCTCACCCTCCCCATTATATCCCAACAACAACTGCCCTGTGAGGTAGGGTGATCACTCAGTGCCCTTCATGGCTGAGTGTGGTTTTGAACCTGGGTCCCCGAAGCTCAAACCAAGGGCATCACAAGGGGGTGCAGGGGGTGCAGTCTGCCCCGGGTGTCATGCCTAGGGGGTGTGACAAAATCCCCCAGGCAGATTGGCGTGGTGGCGTTTGCATCCCCGCCGGGTGGATTTTTGCAACCAGCATTCAGATTTTTGTGATCGGTAGGTGGCACTGATGGGACACAGGTGGCGCTGTGGGTTAAACCACAGAGCCTAGGACTTGCCGATCAGAAGGTCGGCAGTTTGAATCCCCGTGACGGGGTGAGCTCCCGTTGCTCGGTCGCTGCTCCTGCCAACCTAGCAGTTCGGAAACACCTCAAAGTGCAAGTAGATAAATAGGTACCGCTCTGGTGGGAAGGTAAACGGCGTTTCCGTGCACTGCTCTGGTTTGCCAGAAGCGGCTTAGTCATGCTGGCCACATGACCTGGAAGCTGTACGCCGGCTCCCTCGGCCAGTAAAGCGAGATGAGCGCTGCAACCCCAGAGTCGGCCATGACTGGACCTAATGGTCAGGGGTCCCTTTACCTTTAGGTGGCACTGACATGGTTAAATGTGATTGTCGGTCAGATTTGCGCAATCTGTGAACGTATCTGTTTTGTGGCCAACCCTCCCTAAAAAGAACCTGAACACCTCTGGGCAACCTTCCCTAAAAAAAAGCTGAACAACTCTGGGCAACCTTCCCAAAAATTGCAATGTTGGGGGGTGGGGTGTGACAAAACATTTTTTTTTCACCTGGTACCACCTGACCTTGCTAAACCTCTGGCTCTAACTACTACACCACACTGGTTCTCAAGAGGAATGTCTGCCAGTTAGTTTGTTCAGTCAGAGGTGGTTAAGTGATGGTGGATGTTGTCAATATATGGGTGTTCACTAGCTGACAAAACTCCTGTTCTAAATTACAGCATTGAACTTCAGGTAGAAGACAACACACTGTACCAGGAGTAAAATAATATCTGAGAGCTCCTTTATCTCCCTCACATGAGGCAGCTGAGGAATGGAAGAGGGAGACATTTGAGTAAAAGAGGGATACAGGGATAAAGGTGGATGGAGTTTGCCCGGGTTGCCCACTGCTGTGCCCAGGCTACAGCAGGCTGGCAGTCGCCATCACACACTGGTTCACAGGACTAGCACCATCTCTTGGCAACCCCACAAATACAGCACAACAGTGCAAATATGGCGCAAGATATATATTGTGACAGCACTCACCAGTACTGTACAATCACCTCTTATTTGCTTCCCATTGCAGCCTTTTCCTGCCAGCACCCATGACTCTCTTATCAAGATATGAATACCGGCACCTCATTTATTTAGTTATTTTATCCCCCCCCCCCAAAAAGTGCACACTCTCCCTCTCTCTCTATATATATATATCTCTGCAATCAAAACAAGTTGAGCTATTTTGCAAAAGTATCTTAATCACAGTCAGGCACTCTGCAACAGCCTTGCTCTGTGTTCTTGGGGGGTGTTTTGACAAGATCAAGAGTCTTAACACTTTTGTGATAACTTTCTCAGGCCTTTTTTGCCTCCACTAACGAGATAATGTTTGAAGCAGCACTGTTTGCAGTTTTGGCAGAAAGATTATAGGAAGCATATTGCGGAGTCTGAAAATATGCAACAGATGTCAACCCAAGTGACTCAGGGCTGGAAATATAAATTGGAATGAGATTGTTCTAAAACTAGCACCTAAACTTCAGAGAACAGAAGGCTAGCAAAGTATTTGATGCAGACCTAAAAAGAAAGATTGGTGCCAGTGAACATTCTAAACAACAACTACTTCTAAGCCTGTTAATGTATTATGAAAGTTTTATTTATTTGTTGCATTTATACTCTACCTTGCCCCAACAAGTTGTTCAAGGTAGACCAGTTACAGATAGGTAGCCGTGTTGGTCTGTCATAGTCAAAACAAAATAAAAAAATTCCTTCCAGTAGCACCTTAAAGACCAACTAAGTAGACCAGATCCTCCAAGTGTCCCTATTTTCCAGGGACGTCCCTGATTTAGAGAAGCCATCCCGGTTTCTGATCTGATCCTGGAATGTCCTGCTTTTCCTTGGGATGTCCCTATTTTCATTGGAGAAATGTGGGAAGGTATGGAATTATCCACCCTTTGAGCTGTCTGAAGGCCATCTTATATAGGGAAGTTTTAAATAATAATAATAATAATAATAATAACAACAACAACAACAACAACAACAACAACAACAACAACAACAACAACAACAACAACAATAATAATAATAATGTTTTATTATGTTTTTATAGATGTTGGAAGCCACCCGGAGTGGCTGGGGCAACTCAGTAAGATGTGTGGGGTATAAATATTAGAATTATCATATTATGGAATGGGACGTTCCTATTTCCATCAGAGAAATGTTGGAGGGTATGCTTTAATCCCCACAACCACCCAGAAAAGTAGGTTAGGTTAGGAGATAGTGACTGCCCCAAGGTCACCAAGTGAGTTACATGGCCAAGCACTCTAAACCAACACACCACACCAATATGTCACCCTGTAGAAATGAAGCAATAACATCCCCTCCTTCTCTTCCATTGTGGTTAAGATGAAGGCAGTCCAGGCTGCTACACCTACACCTACACACACACACACACACACACACACACTAACTTGCATGTGTAAGTGGGGTGGGTGGGTGGGTGTTTTGGATCAGGTTAGCCATATTGATTTGTATGTTGTTAGTGGATTTTGGTCATTGTCTTGTTGGGCTGTGTATGTGATAAAGGGGAGTCATACCGGGGTGAAGGCGTCTTCTTCTATTTGTCCCCGTGTCAGTTTCAGTTTATTGGTTAATTTTTCTAGTAAGGCTGTTTCCCATACTATTTGGTACCATTGGTTCATGCTTACTCCTGACAGGTCTCTCCAATGCCTGGTTATGATGTTTCTGGCAAAAAGAATAGAACTGAAACACAGAATTGTAGAGTCAGGAAGGACCATGAGGCTTATCTGGTCCAACACATTGCAATGCAGGAAACTCTTTGCCCTGTCTGGGGCTCAAACCCAGCAGCGGAGCTAGCCACTCGGGCCCCCGGGGGCAGGGCGATCCACCCAGGGGGGATTTTGTCATCCCCCTCTGGGATGACACCCAGGGCGGACTGCCTCCACCATCCCCCCTTCCTACGCCCCTGCTCAAACCCCTGACCTGAGATGAAAAGTCCCACACTCTACCATCTTAGCAATCCAGCCATTAAGTGCTCCACTCCTCTCTTCTGCTGCTTTTAATTGAATTTGGAGGTCCCCAAAGCTACATTTCAGCAAAAGGAAAATGCATGGGGACTGTGTTTAGGCTGCCCCTTACAAATTAATAAACAAAAGTTACCACTCCTTGTTAGAAAGTATTGATGATGGCCTCTCCTCCTTTTTTTTTTCCATTTCATAATGAAGTAATGCACCAGAACCAAAAATAGCTTCAAAGCACAAGCAAGTGCTCCCTTAACTTGCATTCTCCCCAATTAAAATTTGCCCTCACTGGTCCAAATTGCTTCTTAGTGTTTAATCAAGTAAAGTGTTAGCCGATTAATCTACCAATTCAAACTTGCAGCCCTAGCAATTTAAAACACACACACACACACACACACACACACACACACACAACACTTTCCTTTTAAGGGTAAGTAACATCTCCTCTCCTATGACTCCTGTTCCCAGTGCCACGCTTGACCCCTTTGAAAGCCTTTCAATCCTGCCTCCTGCTCCAATTGTCTTCTCCATCTAACCCACGGAGAACACATTGTCTCCCACACATCCTACTTATGCCCTTCAAAACACTATAAACCAAAATACCATATTTTTGTATTCAAGTGTGACTTAGAGATGTCACTGTTTGTTCTGTTCCTCAGAAGACCATGGGTGGGTGGGGCTGCAGAGAGAAAAGGAAGCAGATAATAGGATTTTGATCTGGGTTTTTATCCAAGCAATTGAAAGAAAGGTGGCCAGCCCTTTGACCTTCTTAAAGAAGATTCCCCCCCCCCCCCCGGTTGGAGGCTCTGACCCAGCATCAGAGCACCCTTTAGAGCAAAAGAAGCACATTAATGTTCATTTCTGATTCTTCTGTAGTCTAAGTTGAAAGGTGATCTACAAAGCCTCATTTGCAAGGGCAGCTATAGAAAAACTAAGAAATTAAACACTAGGCAATGATCAGACTTTTGCAACAGAATGGATAAGGTCATTACAGCTGTCTTCCTTCCAGATCCAATACAGAGAGAAGTTAAAATGGCATGACTGATTTTTAATATTGCAATTAACCGACATTTGCCTTTTCTGGTTTTGTCTAGTTTCTTGGGAAATATAAATCTTGATATCACTGAAGGATATCTTGATGACTTTCCTAGATGTTAGATAACGACATATGAAGGCTACATTTTTCAAGGGAAAAAGAGATGCTAAGTTAAATGGGATGAGAGTATATACTCAAACTGGCCTCTGATCTGCTCTTCTAAGAGGAAGCAGCTCTTGTCTCCACAGTAGACAGAAAGAGTCCTGGGAAGTGATGGAATGTGGCTTGCCTTGAGAGCATCCAAATGCACAAACAGCTCAGAAATAATGCAGTATGAGCTGCTTTTTTATGCAGTATCTTACATTGCATAGGAACAGGGCCAGATTTAGGTTTGATGAGGTCCTAAGCTACTGAAGGTAATGGGGCCCTTTATATGTCCAGCTGTCCTTTGCCAACAACAAATTGTTGCTGTTTTTCGTGTTGAATATATGCTACTGTATATGGTAATTTATGGACCTAATAGGTATCTAAAGCCATTTGCACATAACAAAATATGAATTTTATCAAAGTAATTATTGAAAAGTCCATGCAAAATGCAAAGTCCATGCGAAATATAGGCACCTATATATAGAAATAAGCAAACCAGTGATATTTTAGGGAGCAGGCTAGACTTACATCATAGGAGCCTACACAACACAAAACACTGTTGCTGTATGTAGGTTTTATTTCATTTGGTTTTTATCTTATATTTTGGAAATGTACATCCAGGTGTTTTTTCTCCTTTAATTTTTTTTGGGGGGCCCCCAAGAGAGTGGGGCCCTAAGCTATAGCTTGTTTAGCTTATACGTAAATCTGGCACTGCATAGGAAGGCATCCCCCTGCCCTCATAATAGTAGAACTCTGGAGCATCTGACATAAAGATGCATGCTGGAAGGTTCAGGACACAAAAGGATGTACCTCTTAAGCTGGCACAGAGTTACACTAACATGTCTGCATGCCCTCTGCATAAAGGAGCTGTTTCTGTAACTCCAGGACTGTCCCTGGAAAACAGGGACACTTGGAGGGTCTGATATTATACCGCAAACTAATATCTTACCCATGGGTAAGAGAGGCCCAACGGTGTGAAACTCTAAGAAAAAACCCCAGCCATGCTTACTCATAAGTAAATCCCACTGCATTCAATACAACTTAATCCCTCTACAGTGTGTTTAGGATTGCAGCCTCAATCAATCAATCAATCACAAACACACACACACACACACACACAAATCCATGGCCTGCTTTAGCTCTCAATTGAGGACAGAGCATAATTATTGCTTTACCCATCGCAAGAAAACAAAAAACAAAACCAACAATAGAAGCAAGACAATACTCAAGTGGACTCCAATCAAATCTGGGTAAGCAAATGCTTCATGGCTTTCATAACTGCCTTTCCACATTCAGCCTGGAGCTCTTTGCAAAGGTTCCAAGCCACTGGAAGAGGGAGCATTCTGAAAACACCAGGAGCATCTTAATTAAGGCGCAAGGCTTTAGTAGAGTCTTGTGCGTAGCTGTAATAGCTGTAGAATTACAGCACCACCACCGCCCAGCACAGGTAAAACAGGTAAAGTGCGTAGGAAGGCGCGCAGAGGGAAAGCAGCACCTTAAGTCATAACTGGCAAAATGACAAATGGATTCTGACAGGCAGCCCTTTATGCATGTAGGATAAATATATAAGCTTATTATTATTCCTTCCCTATCCTATTTCTAAGAAATCCATGTGGAAGCGTCTAATGTCAGGAACATATTTAGGCAGATTATGTTCAGCTGCTTTTCTCTCCCTCCTCGGTATGACTGAGCCAAAGTGCTGGTGGGGAGGGCGGGGGGAAGAGGAGCAAAAAAATCTGGGTATCCACCTACGTGTACGATTTAATACCGGCAGTTTCGAGCTCACAGTACCACCCACGTTAGGCTTTCTCTCAGGAGACTGTGCAGCCGCGCTGGCCTGTTACCAAACATCCCCCTTGTCCTGGAAGCCTCTGTGACCTTTCAGTTTCTTGCAGTCTGTCTCTGAATTGTGAGAGACAGGCAGCACGCTCACAAAGGGCTGCCTGAGCAGACTAGAAAGTCTGCAGTCAAGAGAGACTGGAGATTTGCCTAACAACCTGATTTGAGAAGCAGCTGCACCTGCCAAGAGGTAAGTTCAGCCTCCCCTCAACTTGGTGCACTCTGGATGTTTGGGCTCTGTGTTGGCTAGGCCTGGTTGGAATTGAAATCCCAAGCATTTTGAGGGCACCAGGTTGGGGAAGGAAGGGAGCAAGATCTTCAAACTTTCAGTACACTGAACTATTGAGACCAGAGACAGAACAGTCCTGCACAACTTGCAGCCGACCATGTAAGACCACAGCCCACCAGCAAAATATTTGTGCTCAACAACCCCGCCGTGGTTCTTCTGCAGAAGAAAAAGGAGGTTTAAGGAACCCTTGAGTTGCCACTGTTCAATTAGTTTGTTTCAAGTAATGCATTTATATCCCAAAACAGCTTAGAGCAGTTAAAATGGCAAATTCATGAAAATAAATGAACACAGGAGGAAAGATCAGCCATTCAGACCAAAGAAAATAGACATTCCCTGCTATAGACAATAAAAGCCTGCAGATATAAAATGATTGGTAGTAATCAGCAAAATACAGTAAGAGAGAGAGAGGGCCAGCCATCATTCAAGGTCTTCCATAATCTCAGGGTAACCACTGAGAAGGCCAAGTGTCAGTCAAACATCTTTTCACCTAAAGTATTACATGGAGAAGGGCTTTGTTGGAAAAACGCCCTGGGGTGGCCCTGCAGCCCCCAAACTCCGAGCATCCTCCGGTATGCGCAGCTCTGGAAAAGGCATTTCACTTCCTCTCCAGTGTGCTTCAGTGATGTATATCAAATGATATGTGCACACTAATCTTCTAGCATAACACAGCAAGAAGTGTGAGACATCGTAGAGCTAATCTACGTATTTATTTACAGACAAAGGAATCATGGCGTCCTCTCTCTCTAGCTCCGAGAGAAGAACAGGAACAAGTAAAAGCAAAAGTACAGTACAATAGTACATACAGCGGAAGAGATAAGACTATCTTCCGTTCCCACACTCTTCCCAGACAGGCATGTGATTCACACCAATCTCATCTGCAGCACCAGAGGCGTGAAATACTAACAGGCTTCTCCTTCAGATCTTAGGTAATAGGCTGGGTGGTATGGAAGTAGGCAGTCCATTACTGTAGCTATCCTAGATCATTTAGGCCAGGGGCTGTCAACCTGGTGTCTGGCGGTGCAATGGCACCCTTGGGGTCTTTCCCTGGTGCCCAACACCTCTGACATACCACTCAACTGTCCTGATTTAAGCGGGACATCCTGGAATTACAGAAGCCATTCCCCACTTCTGAATGGATCCCAGAATGTCCCATTTTTTTTGTCTGGCACTCTGGTGTGAGCCAGCTGGCTTCCACGAAAGCTCAAGAGCAAAAAAAAAACCCCAGACATCCTGATTTGGATCACCTGGATGTTGGAGAGTATGCTGCAAGACTCCACATCTCACACACCAGCTCATCTGGTCAAAGGTGGGTGAAAGTGGTTGCCTTTCTCTTCTTTGAAAAATATAGAGAGCTGGAGGTAAAAATTGGTAGAGTGGCACTCTTTCCTGCTTCCTCTTTCAGCTTTTCAATATTAATTCCATTGGATCTGACTTCCCCCAGCTCCCTTGGAAAAGAAGCATACATGCTTTCTATTTTTCTGTATATCTGTGGGGTGGGGAGGAAGAAAAATGACCAGAGGGGTCGGCCCTATGGTACTTGCTTAAATATCCAAATGCACCTGTGGGCTTTGGGTGACACCCCTAATTTAGGCCTTTGAAGGTAAATACCAACACCTTGAATTGTGCCTGTAAGCAGATGGGTAACCTGGGTAGCGGGCAATTGCTGTCGTTTTCAGCTTGTGGGTTTCCTGCAGGCATCTGATTCAGATGTCCTCATGGGAATTGTGTTCAGCTTGATAAGTAGCCAGTCATAAAGGGTTCTTCAAGGTCACTTGTCCAAATCCCTTTCTATGCCCTGTTATCTTTGATTCATAAAACAAGTGATGGCAGGAACTAGGCCCAGACCCTTAATGTATGCAAAGGATGTAGACATGCTCCATCGCGAGACTGCATTCCCCACTTAAAAATTAAGTTTGATGCAGATTTTCCTGATTCTTTAAATCTGCAGCGGATTTGTCAAGCCGATGTTCCACTCTGGCTGTTGCCTTACTGTTTACAGAGAATTTCTATAATTAAATTCTGACTTGGCACAGATGCATGATGCAGCTTTCCATTTGTCCACATGAATTGTTTTTGTTTGTTTTATCCTGGTAAAATGTATCTTTTAAAAAAAGAAAGGGATCTTAATTTCATCTTATACAGAGAAGCACAGATAGGAGCATTCGGCTTGCTTGTTTACACAATTGAGAGAGGGACACGAGCCTCTCCCCGGGGTTGTGGAAATGGCAAGCAAGGAGATAAGTCAGCGGTCTGAACCATGGACCTAACAGGGCAATTAGGCCTCTCCCATGAGGCCATCTGAGCCATCGTACACCCACCTGGCCTACACCTGATGACACATACAGATGGTACCAGTCACAGGGCATGTAAAGTCATGGGAGAAAGATCTGGGGGGCAGGTAAAGACACAAGGTTCGCAGAAGCACCTACAAATACATTTGCCCTTTCAATGCTGCCAATTGGTTGGTCATTGGCACTTGCAAAGCCCTGTGCCATGACTGTCAGTGCTTGCAAAGGCACAGCACTGACAATTGACGGATCACAAGTGTTTGCAAAACAGTGTTTTTGCCCACACGGTTTGATTTCAAATGATGCAGCCAAAGGAAAATGGGTCTTCTAGTATTCTTAGGATGATTATTAGGTGACTGGCAGGCAGGTGGCAATAATAATAATAATAATAATAATAATAATAATAATAATAATAATTCAGATTCCCTCACAGTGAGGGAAGCAACAGAAGGCCCTCAGAGGAGGACCTCAGTGTCCAGGCTGGGGGTGGAGATGCTCCTTCAGGTATACAGGACCAAGGCCATTTAGGGCTCTAAAGGTCAGCACCAACACTTTGAATTGTGCTTGGAAACGTACTGGGAGCCAATGTAGGTCTTTCAAGACCGGTGTTATGTGGTCTCGGCAGCTGCTCCCAGTCAAAGTAGGATTGCAGAGGTTGAAGGTGATAAGGATCCAGACTGCAAGCCAGTTCTAGCTCCCCAGCCTTGACATAAGCAAAAACCAGGGCAAAGAGGTATGCATGCCCATTGAACAAACAACTCCCCAGCCAAAATAGTATGTGAGTATCTAGAAGTGGCTTGGGATCTCAGATGCCTGCATCTGACTCACGTGAAATTGACCAGTTTACCATCGGATTTTCTCTTGTCTATGGACAGAAAAAGTGAAGGCTTCCATCAGCTAAGCAACTGATTAGTTTAAGCCAGAGGGCTGATCAATTGCAGGCATTTGCTGTTGATTGATACAGTAGGTAAGTCCATCTGTACTTGTGTGGAAATGGAAAGGGGGGAAACTGTTGTGGGGAGGGGGAGGGAAACCATTTTTAAACATAAATAAAAAGAGAAGCAATTGTGAAGTCGATCCCTCCACTTTTACTTTCACTGGAGAAGGAGTGCCAACCCCAGTTAGCTGAATAGCCAATATTGCCTCCCTTCCCTAGGCCAAAATTATACTTTCCTGTTGGTGATCAGTAGGCCAGGATGGGTGACATACAAAATGGGGATAGAGGTGGCAGCTGAGGGTAAGGAAGGAAGAGAAACCGGAGCAAGGTAGAGTAGTTTATAGTAAACTCAGTTCAAAATATTTAGACAAGAATGTTGGTACTTTCAGGGGGTGGGGTGGAGTGGAAACTCCCCCTCCCTCCCCCCCCCCAAAAATACTGCAATAATCTTTGAAGGTTTCTGAAATCCATTCATTTTCATAGGGAGGAATTGGCTTTACCAATATTTAAGATGAGGTGGCAGTTTTTCCCTAAAACAAGGAAGAGGAAGTACCGTATTTTTCTCTGTATAACACACCCCCATGTATAAGACTCTCCCTATTTGGGGGGACTCCAAATTGAAAAAATGGGGGGAGATTGTATCTGTGTATAAGACAACCCACAATTTTGAACAAAATTTTAAAATAAAAGAACCCAAATATATTAGGAGAAATTCACACCAAAATGTTGATGAATTTTCAGGAAGATTTCTTTTTCAATTTTTTGGGGGGGAAATGGTGTATACATATGGAGGACAGAAGAAGAAGAAGAAGAAGAAGAAGAAGAAGAAGAAGAAGAAGAGGAGGAGGAGGAGAAGGAAGAAGAAGAAGAATTCATATACCACTCTATAGCACAGGTCCCAGGGCAGTTCACATATTATAAAATCAAAAACTGAGAAAACAGATCCTTCCATCCCTATTGCCCACTTTTCAGGGAGATATATGGGAAGGAGGAGACACATAATACAACATTATGTAGCTTTTGAAAAACCAACATGAAAAAATATGTCATATTAACAGCAGCTGCTCTTGGGTGAATTTCTAAAAACATGGTAGCATGAAAATATATTGGCTCTCTTATGTAAGCTGAACACCCATGTGCACCACTGTCTATAAAATTGCATGCATTTCTCTTCCCAGCTCTTTGAATAGTAGGCGGTCATTTCATTTGTTTGTATGTAGATAATTTTTTCAGCTGTTTTATGATGTTTGATGAGACTAAAGTAAATTTCGAAATCATCTGAAAAGCTTTTGCTGCAATTTTCTATTTTGCGACTCTGAAAAGCGTCAGCTATTGGAATTCGAGCCCTTCCCTCCTCCTTCAACAACACACAAAACAGGCAACTAAACTGTCGCAAGGGACAAGACATGGGGCTTTTCTGTTTCCCTGCAGATAGTGCAATCACTAGTTCCAAAGGAGGTGAATATAATGGGTCAGATCCTGATATTCGTGTATTTTAATGGCACAGGCCCAACAAATCCTGCAAAATGGCTCCCGGTTGCATGCCTGGTAGCAATCTTAGAGATGGCTTCTGGAATTATGGGTACAAAAGGTCTTTGTTTGGTCTGCTTTTTTAAAATGCACCGGTCTGATTTTACACTCTGAACTAATACACAGTTATCCTTTGCCTTTTGCAATTCTCTGAATTTTGCAATGCAGGTCTCACAGTGTCCAACCAGATTACTATGGGAAGCCTGAAAGCGAGGGCTGAGCACACCAGCTCCTTCCCCTCTTGTGATTCCCAGCAATGGGTGTCATGCTATCTCTGATATTGGGGGTAGAAGATAGCCATCTTGACTACTAGCCATTGATTGCCATACTCTCCTTGAATTTTCAGACCATCTAAGTTGGTGGCCATCACAACTCCTCGTGGGAACCAATTCCATTGAGCTTGGTGAGAGCAAAAGCCTAACTAGTCTCTGCATGACGACTCACACGAGGAAACCTGTTGCTGCCGCTTATTCTACTGCCTTTTCACATGCACCGCTGCTATTCACGATAATCTCTACTACCCTGTAATTAGAAAATGGAATGAACGGCATGTCTCACATGTCACAGCCCAGCCATTGCTAGTAAATTTCAGTCTAAAAAGGCAAGGAGTGGATATCCAGAGAGTAGTTTAGCTAAGCTTAATCAGGTGCCACTTAGCTGAAAGGTAGGGAGTTAATGGCTTAATTGCTCTTTAGGAAGAGCCTGCTGGATGATGGCTGGGTACCAAATACTACCTGCAGCAAACAAACAGAATACATTTCTAAATACCTGGTCCCTATCTCTCCCTGTTGAAAAGGCTGCTGGGGGGCAGAGAGAGAGAGAGAGAGAGAGAGAGAGAGAGAGAGAGAGAGAGATCTCCTGCACGAGATTTCCCCACAATAAATCTTTGTGCCTCAACTCACTGCATTGGGGGGACAAGTGGCACAAAGAGAGCTATAGATGCCTCGGTGGTGGGGACAGGGGGGCACGGAAAGATTTATAGAGCCTTCAACCACCAGGACAAGCAACCCAGAGAGATTTATATGAGGCTTCCCAGAGAGAGCAGGCAACATGGAGAGATTTATCGGCACCTTCCCAACAGATGAGGAACCGCCACTACAAACGCACTCAGTCAATCTGCAAAAGAGAGTGGCAGGGCCCTGGACTCCACTGTCAATCAGTGACAGCCACAAGCTGAGCAGTTAGGAGGTGTTTTCGAATCTGGGGACATTGCAAAGGCCGGTCTGGTTTTTAGTGCAACCCCACCTGCAGCAATATAGGAGACAGGTCACTGGGCTACCTAGTTCAGTCTTAGCTACTCAGACTGGCAACAGCTCTGTAGCATTTCAGATAGGAGTCAACCCTACCTGCAGATATAAGGAATTGAACCAAAGACCTTTTGCATACAAAGCACGGGCTTTATCACTGAACCACAACTAATGAGACAAAAAATGTGTTTCGGAATAAATTCTCACTAAAATGTTCATGAACTTTCAAGACAATATTTTTTAAAAAGCAAATTGTTGGAGAAAGGTGGACAACTGAATGTCAGATGGGGGTGGGGAAAGTTCATGAGATAAACTGAAATTGAGAAATTCATCTATCCTGACACATACCCCAGGAGCAGTTCACTAGATGGGGCAAAGCTACTCCACTAGATTCCCAACAGGTGGGGCGTTGTTGCTTATTAAGATGAAAAAGTGTGGAGGGTGAAGTGGTGTGGAGGTCTGTGTGGTGCAAACTCAGCAGCAGAGCCAATCTGGTGCTCCTACCAATGTGTTTGCACTGCACCGCCCTCCCTGCTGCCTTGCCCTTCTCCCTCTCCCAGTAAACAAGGGTGACCCACCTGCTGGAAAGCTAGCATGGTGACTTCACCCCAACCCATTGTGCTGCTCCTTGTGTACCATAAAAGCGTTAGGTGCCAAATGTGACACAAAGGCATCTGAGTCCACGTATGTATTAAAATAAACAGTCATTAGAGAGCCAGGACTGAGTGCAGCTCCCTGTTGCAGATATGCTCTGCAGCAAGCAAGTCCTATTCTGCTGCTCTGTAATGCATGAAATTATGCTCAAGGGCACATCATTTATTTTTTTCTTACAGGGAGTGCCTTTCTAGGTATTGCATGGCAGTAAAAATCCAACATCACAGAAGTTAATACTTGTTTGCATAAGCACTATGTGTCTTAATTTGCACATATCAATGCAAATTCAGAAAGGATTCTGGTAACTTTAAAAAAAATGTTCATAGTGGGAAAGACCAGGTAGCTTGTGTTCCAGCCCAGACTGCTTGATGAGCAAATCCAAGGCTCTTTCTCTTTAAAGTGGTCTTTCACTGGACAGTCCTTAAACAGAGGAAACCGTGAAATACAGCACATTCCTCTGTAAAGCAGGGCACACGGCCACCTTGTGTCATGAACTGACAGGACAACAGTGAGAAGGAAGAGGATCACGGTGAGGAGTGTAGCCATGACTGGTACACACTGGGGCAAGTTTGGGATGGAGAAGGGGAGGTTGGGGGCATAGAAAGTACTCATGGGGTGGCAGAGGATGGTCAGTGCACAGGAAGCAGAGCAGCAGGACCCTTCACCACCTTCACCAGAGTCAGAGGGGCACCGGTCTCCATGAACACGGCAGGCTCTGAGGCAGAGGGAGCAGTGGGATGGAGGCTCTAGGAGGCTGAGGCAGGCAAGGGCCCACAGCCCAGCTCCCTAGCTGGCCAGGTGGGGCTTGTTAGCTCTGGGTTGAGGTGTGTGATTCCTCAGCTGGATTACTCTCAGGAGGACAGATCACATGCCTCGTTGATGCTGCAATCAAGATTCAAGAGATAAAAGGGACACAGAACTGAGGTGTTGTATCTCCTCAACTTCCCATAGTGATGGACCATGGCTTGGGTATCTTGCGAGCACCACTCCAGGTTCCCTGGCTATTCATTGGCATCTTTTATTTATTAATATAAATACGTCTTTTGTTGTTGTAATTGCTGCTTTTCAAGCCACCTTGTAATGGCGGTGTCAGAGCCACCCTGGGTCCCAGCTCACAAGAGACCAAAGTCCAGTCCAAGCTATATACAAAAGGTTTTATTGAAGATCATTGTCGTCATTACATCCAAACTCCGTGGCTCCGCATCTGTTACCCTTAGATGTTAGAAGTCCCCTCTGAGTCCGTCCCTCCCCTGCACCAATTTAAGAGGCTTGTGCTGCTCCACCTTTTCCTCTCTTTCCTTTTCCGCAGGGTCTTCCTGCCCCCCTGTGTCCCCTCCTTCCGGGACTCCCCAGAGGCTGAGTCTTCTCCTGCCTGCTCCCCCCTCCTTCGTGCTTTGGCACCAGGCTCCTCCCCAGAGCTCTCCCCACTTCCGCGCGCCTCCACATTTGAACTTGGCGCGCGTACTTTGCTCCTGACCTTCCTTTCAACAGCCACACTGCTCCCGGTACTGCTTTCCGCCCCTTCCGGCAGGACGTCTTGCCCTGATCTCCTTTCCCCCTCTGCTCCTTGTTCTGTTCCTCCCGACACACTGGTAACTCCACCCTCTTCACTCCGTTCCGGTGGAGAAGCCGGTCCCGATCTCCAACTCCCACTGGCGGTTCCCCCTACGTTCCCCTGCTCCTGACTGCTTCCCCCTTGGGCTCCCCTTGGCTTGACCAGGGGGGCTCCCTTTTGGGAATCCTCCGATTCACTGGACGGACTCATGGACCATCTCGGGTCATTGTCGTCCTCTTCCTCGTCAGCCTGGAATCCTTCTCCCTCACTCTCGGTCTCCTCCCTCCTCTGCGCCTCTCTCCCTGAACCCCTGACATCCATCCCCCCCTCGAAGCCCCCCCTTCCCCCCTCCCCCCCATCGGGTGCGGGTTGTGGGAACTGCAGCTCCTCGGAGGTAGATGCAGGATACAGTTCGGCTACGTCCATGTCCTCTGCTGGCAGCTCGGTGTACGTGTGTTCGAATTCGGGTTCTTCACCCAAAATGTTCGCAGTTCCCTCTTCCATTGCTACTTCGTCTGGTGCTGCCGGCCAAGGCCCCTTCAGCCATTTCTTGCGCCAGGCTTCCTCTGGTTGCTCATCCCACCAATAAGAGGGCTCTGTGTCCACCCCCGAACACGATCCCCTGGGCGAGTTTGAGTCCGGCGTTCTTTCCTCGGCTGAAGAAAAGCCGTGGAAAGTGCTGCCTGAACATGTGGGGGTAAAGAGCCAGTCATCGAAGTACTCGGCTGGCATGGGTCTATGTGGGAAAAGGGCATGGAACTCGTCCTTTAAAAGAGGTTCGTCTAAAGCGTAGTCCGGCACCCACCCACTGGCACTGACTGGTGCACCCTCTCTGACTAGAAAGTATTCTATTCCCTCTTCCCCTCATCTCGAGTCCAGGATCTCTGTGACCTCGTTGAGTGGTTCGACCCTAGGCGATCCCTCCCTCCTAGGTGACTCTGTGCGTGGCTGCGGTACTGTTTCAGACTCCTGAAACCTGTGCGGGGCCTTGTAGGGAGTGAGCACCGACCTATGAAAAACCGGGTGGACTCTGGAACCTTCGGGGAGGGCCAGTCGAAAAGCCACGGGGTTGATCTTAGCCTCCACCTGGTATGGTCCTAGCTGCCTGTGCCCTAGCTTCTTCTTGGCCAACGACTTGGCTGGCATCGCCTGGGCCGCTAACCACACCCAGTCCCCCACCTGGATGTCCTCTCCCACTCTTCTGCCTTTGTCTGCCTGCACCTTATATGCTTGTTTGGCTAGCTCCAAATGTCTCCGCAGCTCCTCGTGCACCTCTTGTAGTTCTGCAGCAAACTGGTCGGCCTCTTGCGGCTCTCCCTCTCTTGGTGCTACGAACCCCAGGAAGGTCCTGGGATGACGTCCATTGTTCGCGAAGAACGGCGTCACCCCCGTCGACGCGTGCTTCGTGTTGTTGTAGGCAAACTCCGCCATCGGTAGGTAGTCCACCCAAGCTGCGGGTCGCTGATTTGCGTAACATCTCAGGTACTGCTGCATGATCGCGTTGACCCTCTCGGCTTGGCCGTTGGTTTGTGGATGTCTTGCCGACGCTAGGTTGATCTTGACGTGCAGGATACCTAGGAGCTTCTGCCAAAAATTGGAAATAAACTGGCGCCCCCTGTCGGACAGGATGGCCCGCGGCAGCCCATGCGCCCGGAACACGTGGTCGATGAAGAGCTTGGCGGTCTGTTCCGCCGTCGCCACCTTCGCGCAGGGAATGAAGTGCGCCATCTTGGTGAACAAGTCCACCACCACCAGTACCGCCGTCTTGCCTCTGGAACTGGGCAGGTCAGTGACGAAGTCCAGCGCCACCCTCTCCCACGGTTGCTGTGGTGTTTCCAGTGGTTCCAGTAAGCCCGCCGGCTTCTGGTGTACTGGCTTGGACCTCTGACAAGTGTCACATCTGGCGACGTACTCCGCTACTTCTCCTCGCATCTGGGGCCACCAAAAGTCCCTGGCCACCAGTTCCATTGTCTTCTCCCTGCCGAAATGGCCCGCACTGGGAGCGTCATGCAACTGCTGCAGAACCTTTGCTCGGAGCTCGTCGCTCGGCACGTAGAGGGCACCCTTGTGAGTTAACAGTCCGTCGCGTAACTGGAACTCATCGTCTCTCAGCGAACCCCTACGCAGCTCCTCTATTTTGGATTGTGCAAACTGATCTACCTGCAACGCGCGTCGTACCGCGTCCAGGTCGACAGCGATGGCAGCGCACGCCCACGCCTGCGGTGCAAAAATGTGCCTGGCTGCTATTGGCGCCGCTTCCTCAAGATATTGCGGTTTCCTGGAGAGCGCATCGGCTATGACGTTGGAGTCCCCTGGGACGTACTCTATCCTGAAGTCGAAATCCGCGAAGAACTCTGCCCAGCGCATGTGTCTTTGGCTCTGGAGTTTCGCCGTGCGCCAATACTCTAAGTTCTTGTGATCCGTGCGGACCTGCACTGTGTGCTTGGCTCCAATGAGGAAATGTCGCCACGCTTTGAACGCTGCGTGAATGGCTAACAGCTCCCTGTCCCATATGGTGTAGTTTTGCTCCGCTTTGCTGAGCTTTCTGGAGTAAAAGGCACCGGGTCTCCAGTTTCCATGTGGATCTTCTTGCAGGAGTACGGCTCCAACCGCTCTGTCTGACGCGTCGGTCTCTACTCGTATGGGCTTGCCTGGATTCACGTGCAGCAGCTGCTCCTCGGAGGCGAAAAGGCTTTTAAGCTTCTGAAAAGAGCGCTCCGCCTGTTCCGTCCACACGAACCTCTTTTTCTTGGAACTGAGAGTGTCCGTGATCGCTGCCGTCTCCTTTGCAAAACCTCTGATGAATTTGCGGTAGAAGTTGGCGAAGCCGATGAATCTTTGGACTTCCTTCCGATTGCGAGGGCTCTTCCAGTCCAACACCGCGCGGACCTTGGCGCTGTCCATGGCCAGCCCCTTGTCGGACAGCTTGTAGCCTAGGAAATCCACGTCCGTCACATCAAACTGGCACTTCTCTAACTTGGCGTAGAGCTTGTTCTCCCGTAGTCTCTGCAGGACTTCCTTTACGTCCTTCTCATGGGCCTCCTCCGTTTCCGAAAAGATCAGGATGTCGTCGAGGAAACACACGCATTTCTTGTAGAGAAGTCCCGCTAGCACGTGATGCATAAATGCTTGGAAGACGTGAGATCCATTTTGGAGACCAAATGGCATAACTCTGTATTCGTACGTGCCCAGAGGCGTGAACATGGCCGTCTTCCACTCATCGCCCTCCCGGATGCGTATGAGGTTATACGCTCCACGCAGATCCAATTTGGTGAAGATCTTCCCCTTCCTTACGGTTGCCAGGAGATCATCTATCTTGGGCATGGGGAAGGCCTTGGGTTTGGTCTTACTGTTTATGAATCGATAGTCCACAATGAGTCTTTTTTGGGGCGTGTCCTTTTTCTTTACAAAGAAAACAGGACTGCCCCCCACCGCTTTCGATTCTCGGATGAATCCGCGCTTCAAATTGTGCTCTATGAACTCCCTGAGTTCTTGCATCTCGTCCTCAGACATGGAATACAGCTTTGCAGTCGGCAACTGCGCCCCTGGCACCAGGTCGATGGCACAATCATAAGGCCTGTGGGGCGGCAACTGGTCAGCTTCCTTCTCGCAGAAAACCTCCAGGAACCCCTCGTACTTGCGGGGTACTGCCTGCACCATGCCAAGTTGCAACTGCTGCTCAGCTCCCTCCTCCTGGCTGGACTGGATGCAATGTTGAGCACAGTACGATGAGCAAAAGGTGATCTGCCGTTGGTACCACGCTACAGCAGGACTGTGTCTCTCCAGCCAACTCATGCCTAATACTATAGGCGTGTCTGAAAGGCGGGTGACATTGAAGCTGATGACTTCTCGATGATTTCCAATCCTCATCACCATGGGAGGCGTCTGTTGCACAACTTGTCCTCCTAGCAATTTCCTGCCATCCACCGTGACTACGTTCAGAGGTGTTGTCGCTGGCAGAAGCGCTATGCGATGCTGCTTGACAAAGTGCGTCCCCACAAAATCTGCGTTGCTCCCAGAATCAATCGTGATGGGGACTTCCAGGGTGGTTCCATTCGGCAACTGAAGTGTTGCAGTGAGCTGCACCGCTGGCTTGGGTGGTAAAGGGTCTGTGCGTTGCAAAAGCGCTGGGGACTGCTCTACAGATTCGCCTGGCTGAGCCCCAGCAGCTCTGCTTCCAGCCAGGCACTGTCGTTTCCCTGAGGTTGCTCTGCTTGCATCATTTCTGCTGCAACAGTTGCTAAAGCTGCAGTGTGTTTCTGCAGCCTCTGGGGACACTCTTTCGCCATGTGCTGTGCACTGTCGCAAATGTAACACTTCCTGGTCCCTCTAGGAGGCTTTGCCTTCACTGCACCGGAAGCTGGGGCTCTGGCTGTTGCTTGAGCCTTAGCACCACCAAGTTCCATGGGCTCCTCCCCCTGCCTTCCCAGTGGCGAAGGATGTGACTGACTGAACTCCCTGGGGATGAAAGAAGACGTCCTCGCTGGTGGACGCACCTGACGTTCTTCCTCAGTGTGCCAAGGACGTCCCTCGTGCCTTATCCCAATCGCCAAAGCCCTCTGCACAAGCTCCTCCAGGGTCTGGGGTCTGTCTCCCCTGGCAAGTTCATCCTTAATGGGACCGCTGAGCCCCTCCCAGAACAAATCCCTCACAGGTGCACAATCCTTCTCCCAGCTTAGCGCAGTCAGTAAAGCAAAAAATCTAGAATGGTACTGACGCACAGTGGCTTTGCCTTGCTGCAATCCAAAAATTTCCCTGCGTGCAAGATCCACATCTACAGTTGACTGGAAGCAGGCATCCATCGCTTTAATGAATTCATCTGCATCGCGGCGGGCAGGGCCATCTTCACGCCACAAATTGCGCAACCAGTCTCTGGCCGGCCCATGCAAGTGAGAAACAATAAACCCCACTTTCTCCTCCTCATCTTTAAAGTCATGACGAAGCAAGTGCAATGCATACAAAACGTCTGCTCTGAAACTGGGGTAGTGCTTCAGGTTCCCATCGAAGTGGGTGACTAGGCTGCCCCCCCTCCGTCCAAGTCCAATCCCCTCTGATCTGGACCCTGGGAACCCTTCCCTGCTTGCACGTTCCCACCTTGTTTGCAGGTCCTGGCAGCGCTTCTCCATTTCGTCATGCTTCTTCTGAGACGCAAGGACTGCAGCAGTGAGTTCGGAAACTGTAGTTCGCAGCGCTGTCAACTGCTCCTCCGCACTCATGGCTGTCACCGTTCGTGAGCTTTGCAAAAAAATTTTTTTGCGTTCTTGAGAGGGGACTTTCTGTCAGAGCCACCCTGGGTCCCAGCTCACAAGAGACCAAAGTCCAGTCCAAGCTATATACAAAAGGTTTTATTGAAGATCATTGTCGTCATTACATCCAAACTCCGTGGCTCCGCATCTGTTACCCTTAGATGTTAGAAGTCCCCTCTGAGTCCGTCCCTCCCCTGCACCAATTTAAGAGGCTTGTGCTGCTCCACCTTTTCCTCTCTTTCCTTTTCCGCAGGGTCTTCCTGCCCCCCTGTGTCCCCTCCTTCCGGGACTCCCCAGAGGCTGAGTCTTCTCCTGCCTGCTCCCCCCTCCTTCGTGCTTTGGCACCAGGCTCCTCCCCAGAGCTCTCCCCACTTCCGCGCGCCTCCACATTTGAACTTGGCGCGCGTACTTTGCTCCTGACCTTCCTTTCAACAGCCACACTGCTCCCGGTACTGCTTTCCGCCCCTTCCGGCAGGACGTCTTGCCCTGATCTCCTTTCCCCCTCTGCTCCTTGTTCTGTTCCTCCCGACACACTGGTAACTCCACCCTCTTCACTCCGTTCCGGTGGAGAAGCCGGTCCCGATCTCCAACTCCCACTGGCGGTTCCCCCTACGTTCCCCTGCTCCTGACTGCTTCCCCCTTGGGCTCCCCTTGGCTTGACCAGGGGGGCTCCCTTTTGGGAATCCTCCGATTCACTGGACGGACTCATGGACCATCTCGGGTCATTGTCGTCCTCTTCCTCGTCAGCCTGGAATCCTTCTCCCTCACTCTCGGTCTCCTCCCTCCTCTGCGCCTCTCTCCCTGAACCCCTGACAGGCGGCCTATAAATTTATACAATAAATGAAACCGGCAAACCTTCTGCACTTCCTCTCCTCCTGGCACCAGCTCCTCTGCTGGTTTACATAGCTTTTCTTCAGCAAGAATATCGGTTAACCAGAGGCTGTAAATTTTAATTCCTACCCTGCAGTTTCAGCCCACAGCCAAACCGCAATAAAAGTAAGCTGGCACCCACATCTGATTGCTTCTGTCATTCATGCTTCTAGATGAAATGAAAGAATATATAAGACTTCTTTGAAGGGGAAAACTGAAGCTGTAGCTCCTACAGTACCACCAGAAGGAAGGGATATGCACTGAGGGAAACTGCGGGTAGGAGTAGAGATGAGTAGGAAGGTACCTTGTTTTATTTATTCAGTATGTTTGTATGGGCTATCTGTATAAGGTTCTCAAGGACTCTCCCAACTGGGCACTGACTAGACCAGGGCCTGCCAACCTTTTGGGGCCAGTTGATTAGAACCAGTAATCTTTGGTCTATTATGAGCTTGCGGCCAAAACTGTGATTAGTTCATTGAAATTAATATATGGACTTTAGCCTTCCATGTCTGCATTTCATGATGAAATACCTCTCTTCTTTGCCTTTGAACAATTTACTTTCCTTCTCATGTTCCACCACATTGTTCTAGGCCAAGCCCTCTTCCAACTCACCTTCTAACCTGCTTGCTTCACCTATAGGCTGCTGTTAGATGCCCTTGCATTCTTCCCTTTGCTCCCTGTTGCTAACTTCTCTTTCCATATGCCTTTTTGCTTGCCCTGTCCCTTTGAAGGACCACTGCAGCTCAACCAATAAGAACCCAGAGATTCTTCTGCTTGCCTTGCCCTTCTCTGGCATCTGAGCAACTCAGCCAATTGCTTCCAGAAACTTCATCATGGCCAACACAAAGCCCCTTGGTATAATACAAATAATATAAAATGTTACAGCTTGCTATTCTGATATAGCTAACCATCAAGTGTGGGCACATAATTACCTGTGGGGGATATTTAAGTGAAAGACACCAACCTAGGACAAATCTAACAATAGTTCTGCTAATCCACCGTTGCTGCACAGTTACAGAGACTAACACAATACTACAAAAGAAACCTAAGATAAGAGAAAAACCCAGCATTTGTCTCTGGAGTGCTTAAACAGGCCAATTTGTATTCTGTTCATTCACCCTATACTCTTGTTAGGTATTATGAGTTTAAATATTAACATAGACATAAAACATTAATGAGAAAAATATATTCAATTAAGACCTCAGAAGACAATTGTCAGTTTTGTACTGCTCAAGGAAGAAATTATTTTCTAAATGCATTTTTTTAAGTTTCTGAAATGTGAAAATTCAACCACTGAGCTATGTACATCCAGCAGATTTTCACATTGCCTATTTATACTAGCAGATATGCAAATCCCCCCCCCCCAAAAAAATATGATTTGGGTTATAGAAAAAACGTAAAGAATAAAGCCTTCGAAGAAGAGTCTGGCAACCCGTAACAGGTTCAGTTTATTTCCTGACTACATTTTATAGGCTGCCTTTCAGTCCTAATGGCTCCCAAGGCGGTTTGCAATAAAAACTAATTAAAACAAACAACAGTTAAAATGGTTCAAGCCCAAAGAATAAACTCCAGTAGCCAAACTGCCGCAACAGCAAGGCAATCAAAACAGAGACTATGCCAAAATTGCTTATGGATACACATTATAACAAACGAGAACAACCTCCGATTCTCAATTATTTCCCCATTTCAAACTTTAGGGTTGTTTACAGTATAGTGCCGAGAAAACTCTGCAGTTCAATCCCTGCATGGTTGTAGTTTTCCATTTCATCGATAAGGAAAGGAGAGCACTGCCAGAACAGGCCAAAGTCCCATTGAACACAGCATGCTGTTCTCACAGTGCCCAACCAGGCACCCATTGGGTGGCCATAAGCTGAGCAGGAATCCAATAGCTCTCTCCATGTATACTGCCAGTATATGGCTGAACCATGATACTGCTCCCTTTCTCCCTCCCCCATTTCCAAGAGGCAAAGGTTGGTAGAATATTTTAAGCCATTTGCAGGAGGGGAACAGGGCACAGAGTTTTGGGGGATAGTACTGAGCCTATTGGGCTTGCCAATCAGAAGGCCGGCAGTTCGAATCCCCGCAACGGGGTGAGCTCCCGTTGCTCAGTCCCAGCTCCTGCCCACCTAGCAGTTCAAAAGTACACCAAAAAGTGCAAGTAGATAAATAGGTACCGCTCCGGCGGGAAGGTAAACGGCATTTCCATGCGCTGCTCTGGTTTTGCCAGAAGCGGCTTAGTCATGCAGGCCACATGACCCGGAAAAACTGTCTGCGGACAAATGCCGGCTCCCTCGGCCTGTAAAGCGAGATGAGCACCGCAACCCCAGAGTCATTCACGACTGGACTTAACTGTCAGGGATCCTTTACCTTTTTATTTTTATTTTTTACGTGCATAGCCTGCTGTAAAGGGCAGGGAGCTCTGCCTTCATTCTAACTGGCTTTATTATGATACTATGTAACATAGAATTGTCATTAATTCAATCAAGAGTGAGGATAGTGTTCCAAGGAGCACGGTTGCATCTGTTACCAGCACTGTGAAGCATGGGGGTACAGCAGAACGACCTTTCACTGCACCCTCCCCAAATCCCTCTGATTTCTGGCAAATAGCTCAGTTCAGCAGCCCCATATCTCCCATAAAGACAACAGAAAATCGACAGCTAAAAGAAGAAGGATTTTAGTTCAGAATTACAAACAACTACTAGTAGTAGTAATAGCAGTGGTAGTCAGCTACTTTTCTGGAAGGCTTTTGCATTCTAAAGTTTACAGTGTTCTGAAATAGATAGGTAGCCGTGTTGGTCTGCCATAGTCAAAACAAAACAAATTCCTTCCAGTAGCACCTTAAAGACCAACTAAGTCAGTTCTTGGTATGAGCTTTCGTGTGCACACGAAAGCTCATACCAAGAACTGACTTAGTTGGTCTTTAAGGTGCTACTGGAAGGAATTTGTCGTGTTCTGAAAGTCTCTTTCAGAAACATCTTGGGCTTGGAATATGCTGATGTCATTGGTTAATACCAGAGAAGGCCATTACTGCTCTAACCTACACAGTGTGTCTTAGGTAGGGATGAGTGAACCTGGCAATTCCAGTTTCTCATATTCCCAATCTTAGATTGTTTTCCACATCACCGTGTTATAAAAAAACAATTCTCATGAAAATTCACCAGCATACTACTGCAAATTTCTCTTGTTGAAAACATTTTGCATATTTTTGCAAAGCAATTTCCCCTCATGCAATGCATTTTTTTGTATTCTATTTTCAATAATAAATGGATATTTAGGCTCACTTTTCCCTAATAGGTGCAATATTTCATTGTAGAACTACATCACAAAAGTTGGAGAAGTGTGAATTTCAAAGAATGGCTCTGTTTCAGTTCGTGTATTATTTCAGGGAGTGTAAATTAGGGGGATTTACCTTTAAATGCAAACTGAAACAGAATTTCTTCCCCATCCCTAACCTGCAGTGTTCCTGCAGAATCACCTGGAGAAGAAAGACTAAGTATTAGAAGGACCCAGTTTTCCCCTTGAGGTCTGTTCTCAACATGACCCATGAATGCCACAAATGAGGGATTCAAAGATAATATGCATATCATGACCTCGCTCTGATTTCCCCTCCTGGGATGAATTAGAGGGCTCAATCTAAGATGTATGCCAACAGCAGACATCAAGACCTCTGGATTGTGGCAACCTTTATGTTTTCTTTCATTCACTACTTTGTTTTTTGACAGCCTTTGACAATCAGTCAGCAAAGCCTAGTTTATTTGTTATCCAACATCATGTTGGGTCCAATTTCCTCTTTCAGCAGACAGCATTTTTCTTGCTTTGCACTCATGCTTCCAGGTTTCTGCAAAAAAAATATGCTTGCACTCTAGCAAAAAGGACAAACTTTTGTCCAGGCAAAAGTCTCGTGCTGTGTTCTTTATCAGTCACTGCCTCACATTACCTTTATCAGTGGGTAAATTGTACGAAAGAGAATCCCCCTAAACTCTCCTAATATCAAATAGGTAAACCTAGATGCAATCCTGAATCAGTTTTACAGTCCCTTCGCTTTTGGCACTCTTAAAGGGGAAACATCCTCTAATTTATTTCAGTGTGAACGAGAGCATATGTGCAATTGTGGAAAATGTAAAATTACTGCAGAAAGAAAACAATTCAGTTGAAAGCTAGAGAAATTAGGACTTAGAGTGCTAGTCTGCAGAAGCACTTGGAATCATTCTGAACATTGTGCAGAAGGAGAGGTAAATCAAAATGTCAGAATTCCTGGACCCCATTGCTCCAGGATGCAACTGCAGCACAACAATATATTGTTAGTGGCCTAGTCTGCACACCACAGTAACTAACTACAGCTTGAGGCTAGCAAGGAGAGAGCTTAACTATGTGCTTGCTAGCTTTTTGTGTATGCACACAGTCTGGTTCACACACACCACTATCCAACAATGGTTTATTACACCACGGCTTAGCATTGTTTGCAAACCCTGCCCAGCAGCTTACCTATGGTTTGCTCCCTACCAACAAACCACAATCTGAAGCCATAGTTTGTTGTTGGCTTATGAACCTTGATTTGATTTAACTATGGCTTGATGTTACAGGTAAACCCAGCTATGGTTTGTTTGATGACCCTACACATGCCACAAAATCTTAAGGTAAGTCCTATGCATGCTTTAAAAACCTTAATATACAGGACATCTTCAGGAGAATAGAAGGCTAAGGAGCAAACCCTATACCAGTCCCTCAGATGGTTGGGTGGAGTCTTGTATGCCTCCTTCTGTCAACTCCCGCAGTCAAACTGGTGCCAAATGTATTGCTTTGCTTTCCTTTGGACTACGTGGGGCTACCTTTGAAGGTGACCCAGAAACTACAACTAATCCAGAATGTGGCAGCCTGACTGCTGACTGGGAGTGGCCGCTGACCACATAACACTGATCTTGAAAGACCTACATTGGCTCCCAGTACGTTTCCGAGCACAATTCAAAGTGTTGGTGCTGAACTTTAAAACCCTAAATGGCCTCGGCCCAGTATACCTGAAGGAGCGTCTCCACCTGCATCGTCCAACCCGGACACTGAGGTCCAGCTCTAAGGGCCTTCTGGGGGTTTCTTCACTGTGAGAAGTGAAGTTACAGGGAACCAGGCAGAGGGCTTTGTTGGTAGTGGTGCCTGCCCTGTGGAATGCCCTCCCATCAGATGTCAAAGAAATAAACGTTTAGAAGACATCTGAAGGCACTCCTGTTTAGGGAAGCTTTTAATGACTGATGCATTACTGTATTTTTAATCTTTTCTTAGAAGCTGCCTAGAGTTGCTGGGGAAACACAGCCAGGTGGATGGGGCATAAATTATTATTATTATTATTATTATTATTATTATTATTATTATTATATCAGTGAGACTGAGAAGGGGGTTGTTTCAATTGGGCAGCAAGGACCTCCATAGACACTGCCCAGGCTTGTGCCCAGGAGAAGTCACTTCGGTGCTGTATTAGCCAGTCAATGTGAATAAACAGGTCATCAGATCAATGGAGCTCCACAATGAGACTACAAGTAGCTATCATGAGTGGGCAGAAAGGCCATCATTTAGTGGTTGACCATATGCTTCACATGCAAAAACGTTCCAGGTTCAATCCCTGGCTTGACAGTGCTGGAAAATATTTCTGAACCCCTGGAGAGCTGTTGCCAGTCAGTGTCCAAAACACAAAGCTAAAGGTCTCCCTCAGTAAAATGTCTTACATTTTTAGGAGTTCCTTGACACCACATCAATTCTTCTCTTTTGGTTTTCTTGTAAGTTAGAACACGGCATTTTATAGATTTCTGTACTTCAAAGTATGCAGTGCATCAGAAACTATTCCAATGCTTATGGGTTGCTTGGTACCATCACATATAGGGTTTTTTTCCTAAATTAGAACATAACAGGGAGCATTCTTATGGCTGCTTGTGTTTCAAAGCACACAGTGCACCCATGAAATATACCTTATATCTATGATTCACTGCTTTGCACAGACACAGCTGGAGTTCACACAACTGACCCAGAACACGGTATATGGGTAGCCTGTTTACATTAAACACTGTCATGAGTAGACAGCGATGGATATTACATTCCACTACGACTCCTTGACTCCAAAACATCACATTGGAGCGACTCCTTTGTTTTACAAGCCTCAATATAACAAGCACTAGAATCAAGTTACCTTTAGAGTTTGCTAATAAAGCAACGCATGTCCTCAGAAACTACTTTGTTTCCTAATGTGTAATATATTTCCTCCGGTTACTCTATCTCGTAACAGCAACCAGCTCTCTGCAGCACTTGCAACCATGGCTTGAAAGTGTGTCTGCCAGCAGCATCTGAGGCCTACATTGACTGTGTATCCTAGGCAACCAAGTAATGGCTAAAGAACCACTGTTTTTGTTAGGGACGTGATGTGGAAAGTAATCATAGGGTCTTCATTTCAGAAGAAGTTCTTTTCCAATGTGTGTGTGTTTCATTACACTGCTGGGGCTGCTATTTGTCCCAGTCTGGTTGAGAGGTCTTGCAACTTCCTTCAGGTTGCTATGTTCTCATTACACGAATTACAAGTCAACATTATGCCTATGCAACCTTCATTGTGGGCATGGACGAAAGGAACTATAGTCTGAAGAACCTCTGTAGTAACTCTTGGAGACAGTATTGTTTCTTAAAGCCCAGAGAGCAGCTATTGGCTGGGGTCCTTTTTATTTATTTATTTATTTTATTTAACAGCATCTGTACACCACTTAATTGTGAAACATTTTTATTTTGATAGGATTTCCCAACCACATAAATGGGACTTTATAGAGAGTGTCTACTAGTTAATGTTTTAGCTATGTATTTATTTATTTTTTGTGACTGTTTCTTATTTATTATGTGCAAATTGACTTGGGACTGTTGTTTAGAAGGTGATTAATAAATCAATAATAACAATACTAGTACTATTAACTATGTTAAAAGGAAGCCGGTCTCTCAGACTATAAAACAGTAACATTACATCATCTTCCTCAATGCTGAGTTTGTTTCCAAACCCATTGCCGTATTCTTGATGATCTTCACTAAGTGATTTGAAACCAGGGTATCTGAAAGACCACCTGCACCCATTCAAAAACTATCCACACCATCCTCTGATTTGCATGAAGGTCTTTCGGATAGCAGGATCCAAGCTTGAAATTTGCTGACCAATGGGACTATGGATGTAGTGGGCCCCCAATTTTTATGTGCTGTAAGCCACCCAGAGTGGCTGGGGAATAAATGATAAAATTATTATTAAAATTATTATTAATAGAGGATTGAACAAATTCACAGCTATTGTTGGTTACTAGCCACAGTAGCAATGCTCCAACTTCACCACCATAGGCCTTTCAACAGCAGATGCTGGAAATTTCATTCATTCATTCATTTTAGACAGCCCTTCGTCTGAAAATCATGGGGCAGTTCACAACATAAAAATATAAAGCGAGAATACAAAATGCACAATACAAACACAATCACAGATGTGAAAGGTTGCTGTTGCATTCAGGGCCTGCATTCAGTTGGCCACTATGAAAAGAGGATGCTAAAGAAATGGGCCTTTGGTCTGATCCAACAGGGTTGTTGGTTGGTTGGTTGAATTTATATACCACACAGAGGTCTCAGGGCGGTTCACAGAAAAGATCGCAATCTACAATATCAAAATCAAAACAATAACCCAATAACACCCTGATATGTTTTTCAAAGCATATGCAACATCTCATACATTCAAATCAATGGCTGGATCATGCTGTTTCACAGCTTTTCCTGGAGTATTTTACTGTGCTTATCTGATTCATCTTCCTAACTGCCACACCATAATAAATGGGAGATGTGCGGCTACCATGTGCCTTTCTTCCTGCTGATATTCCTGCCTTCCCAAGCCAGTATTGCATGTTGAAGAAACTTATCTGCAAGAACTGATAAGCAAATTTTCACAATGCAGACGCAAACCGCTTTTTTGTGTAGTGGGTTCCTTGTTGCTCCTGTGTTTTTAAATAGCTTTCCTTTCCTCCTATAGCTTATCAATGCACACCTAGCATTTTGCAGAACAGGGCCAGCGACTACAGATGGACCTCTATGCCTGAAAAATAAGAGATAACACCCTCCTTTTTTCTTTTCTTTTATTCCAGCACAGCTGCCTAACTCAGGCTTAGCGATGGATAGACTCACTCAGGTCAGAAGATTGCATGCAACAGTATTATGAAGTACTTCAGCATACACAATCAAACTAATCTGTATATCGCTTTGCCGAAGTCAACACTCCCCCCCCCCCTTAACACATGCCACTAAATGAATCAGAACTCCTAGAAAATACTCTATGGAATTCCAGGCTGATGTGCATATTTGACTTGTTCTAAGACTCTGTCAGTTTGAACATTCATCACCTAAGGAGGCACTGTTCTCTCGCAAGACCCTTGGTGCCTCCAAGCTCACTATTTTGTGGTAAGATTCAAACACATTCCGTACTTCAATTTTAAGTTTGAACAATTAAAGTGGATTAATGCTCTCTGTCACCCTAGTGCAGCAATAAAAAAAAGACATTTTGCAATTAGTGCATTTCCTTGTAGTTTTCCTGTCACTTGTGGGGTAAACAAATGATTAAAGGGAAGACGTGTAAACATGCTGCAAGCAAATCTGGTTGAATGTTTGTTGTTGTATATCGGGTCCTCCCTTAAAGAGGGCATGTATTGCGGTGAGACCTGGAAAACCGACACCCTGTGTTGTGGGTGGGTACGATTGGTCAGCCACAACACCCGATTGGCAGGTCCCTTGAAGCTGGGTGCAATCTGGCCAATGGGATACAGTCCAAATGGTTTGAGGGACCTATTTATGCCCATACACATGACCCAGAGCTTCCTCTTTCGGTGTGTACAATCAGAACATCCACCCACCTCTCCCTACTTTTAGGGCTTTTTGCGCTTGACCTTGCTATGCCGTCGTGTGTCGTCTGTCTTTGGGACAGGGGCACGGCAGGAATTTTCCCCACTTGGCTGATTGGCTGTTGCCATTTGGGTTTCACCTGCAGCATAGCAAATCGTCACAACTTGTAAGGTTGTGGATAGGCTCTGGTTCAGGTGATAGGGATGGGAGAATGCTCTTGCCATCCCTATGTGAAGGGTATTCCGTTAAAGGAATCCAGGGACTCAATGGTTTGGTCAACTCCTGAGAGGGGGTTGTGTCCGTGCCTGAGTCCAGAGGGACATTTGGGTGGCGGAGATAGCCTGTTTCCGGCTTTCCGCTTATCCAGGTGTTCACCCTTGGCTGACCTCTGCTGGTGCCCTGGGTCAGTGCTACCTGCATGGCAGGGAACTAGTCGAACCAGAGCCTATGCAACCAGTCACTTTCTGTAATCAATAAAGTTGTGGCCTAAATTCTGCCAAAAACCAGAATCAAAATTTGAGTCAAGTGTGGATTTATTTAGGGGGGAGGTTTCTGGGTCTGAACCCATCCCTTTTGGTTATGGATCAGAGTGGATCTTCAATAAAATCCATGTACAGTCTAACCACCATTTAAGTTTTGTACGAGCAAACCTGGGTGACTGCTAAGTAAGCAGGTGATATTTAAGAATCTTCTACCAAATGGATTGCTGTTTGCATGTAAACACTTACACATAAACATTAGGCCCCATGGCAAGATTAGAGAGAAGCAGATTTGCTATTCCCATTCCTGGATTCTGCTGTGGGTTTCCTTCTTGGGATGCCTGACAAGTTCAATCTTTGCAGATTCCACTGCTACCTGTCCTGATCCCCACCTCCTGGCCTATGCTATCCAATGAACTTAGTTATCCACTGTTTTCTGTGCTTCCCCAGAGTTCTGGTGCAGTTATTGGCTAAAAGAAAAGTATGTTTAAAATGTTTATGTTGATAGGAAATATATTTAGAATATGTGTATTTCATGGGGAAATACTTTGGAAATACATATTTTTAAAAGTACATACATATTTTTAAAAGTGGTATCTGAAGAAGTGTTCATACAACAAAAGCTCATACCAGTAACAAACTTAGTTGGTCTGTAAGGTGCTACTGGAAGGAATTTTTAAATATATTTTTAAAAGTACATTTCCATGCAGTTGTGTTTCTTTTACAAATGGGAAGGCATGGAGCAGACTTATAAGTGAGCGCACACACAACAGAAACATGGATTAGAAATAGTCTCATTTGCTCATCCCTAGTTTGCTATGCCCTTCATTCTACTTCTCCCAAATTCAGTTCAGCTAGAATCCTAGAACTGCAATATGTGCAATTTTCTCAAGCTTTCCATGCCTTCATTTGCTGTCAGAGAGCATTGCTGGTTGCTTGTGCTAATCTTGAGAGGACTGTCCAGGACAAACAAAGATGCCTGACCAGGCTGTTATGAACATTCATCATCCCATTTCAATCTACAGGTGCTTTTTAATATCTCAAAGCACGGGAGGAATGTTTTTAATCTTCGAATGCACCTGAAGATACAGATGGCATGTATATATATTTAAGTTCTTGTGAAAGTACACACCTGTACATTCCTTAAAATAGAGTTAATTTTGAATGTTATTGGTATATGTAAGGACAGAACACATGGAAACGAGTAGTTCTGCAACATATTGCCATTGTAGCAACTTTTCAAAAAGAAGATACTTCAAAACAGCTGGGCAGTACATTGGGACTACCTAAAGCAAGGATATGAAGGGTCAGATCTTCCACATGACAGATCTAAAGCCATCCAACACACCAAAGTTATGGACCAGTTTAATGGCTGATTTATAGGTGCATACAAGCAACCTGCTGCAGCCTTCCTGGGACTACGAAGCACAAGTAAGGGAATCTCATGTTCGAATCCTCCTACCTATTAAAATACTGCATGCATAAAATGGTAAACGGTGTTTCCGTGCGCTCTGGCTTCCGTCACGGTGTCCCATTGTGCCAGAAGTGGTTTAGTCATGCTGGCATATGACCCAAAAAGCTGTCTGTGCAAAAACGCCAGCTCCCTCGGATTGAAGCGAGATGAGTGCCGCAACCCCATAGTCGCCTTGGACTGGACTTAACAGTCCGGGCTCCTTTACCTTTTTACCTTACTACATTCATGCAGGGTGTACAAATCAGCCCATGTCACTTTCTTAGGCATTCACTCATAAATCAATTCCAGCTCATATCCACATTGATCTGATTAAAAAATAAACCACTTAAATCGATTTTAAATTTATTTTCTCTATAAAAAATACATTTTAAAAAAATCCAAAAAAACACATTTTAATATGTATTCTTGTTGGTTGAGTTTCTTAAATTGGGAAGTGGGCATTTTTAACTGAGCACTGGAACATTTGAGAAGCACAAAATTCTAGTGGGTAATTACTGTAAGTTCCAATGCACACATTCGTCTAGGGCAGAAGAATCAAGCCCAGTTCACTTTGAAATTCATGAAGATTGAATCCCTCCAGTATTCCCAGGTCTCTGCCTTGTACTGCACTAAGTCAAATGGCCTCACAACAGCAATAGTTATCTAAAGATTTGAACAAAGAACTTTCCTAGTTATGTTACCCGAAATCCTTTTAACTGGCTACGGCCAGGATTGAACCTACGACCTTCTACACACAAGGCATGTGCTGTATCGCTGAGCTATAGGCTCTGTTCATGATCCAACTGTTGCTGAGTAGCTGCTATGGCTCACTGGATTAAACCACTGGATTACCTCTTGAAAAACTAACCAAGTTGGTTTGTTTTTTGCAGGTATATTTGCGGAATTCGCTCATGTGCTATATTTGAAAAAGTTACTAGTTGCAAAATCAGCAGCAGTCTGCTTAAATATTTCCCAACTTCATGAAGTTGGTGATACTCTCTCCTTCATGCAAATTGCAAAATAGGCACATTTGTTTAGATTTCAGGTAGAGGTTTCTTTCCCCTTCCAAATGCATCTCTCAAAAACACACTCATTTCGCAATAATTGGAACGTTCACTCATTTTTAATTAGCCCAATTATAGGTGTAAGAAATCTGGGTGTGTGTTTTTCCTTTCCCCCATGTGTGCATTTATAAAGAAAGAAGGGGGAGGGAGGCGCTTATATTGATGTACATCTGTCGCAAACAGTAGAAATCAGAACGGCAGAACACATTTGCATTTCCTTCAGTGACACCCTACACACAGGAGAAAGGAAGGAACTATTAGCAGATTTCAAACAGCATGTGGATTGCTTTTATAACATAGCCTGATTGCCTGTCTCTTACACCTACACAGCTTATGTTCTTTGCTAGAACAATTTAAAGAATAAATTTTTGTTTTAATGCCCTCAGGATTTCAACTCCTAAAGAAAAACTTGCTGAAAATAACTCGGTGCACCAAAACCATCACAGAACAAAAGCTTGGGCTCCTTTAAGCACAAAACACCCTTTCCCCCCTTAGTGCTTTGTCTCCAAAAGCCCCTATCAAGGATTCCACATGCAGACCACAACACAGACCAAAAATAGCCCCTGGTCATATGTGCTGGCTGGCTATCATGGTGAGGCCTTCTTCTGGTGCCCACAATGGGTAACTACTCAGGAAAAGGCCTTTCCAGTGGTGGCCCCAGTCTTCCAGAGAGAGGCATGCCTGGCACATGTTATCTAGGCACCAGGACAAGGCTTTCAGATTTTCCCAGTCTTATTTACCCATTCCATGTCTCTCTTTTTTCCAGTTTCTTTATTCATGTTATTTATTTCATAAAATTTATACAGCGCTTCATTGTTCCATGTAACACTAGGTTTTTTTTTTACAAATCGGTTTCATTAGGAAGAAAAGGGGGAAAGGGGTGGAGGGGTGGAAAGATGAGCAGGGGTGGGGTCGGGTGGCGATGTTTCTATTTTACTTAATATCTGTGGGGTTTGGTGTCAGCGTCGTTTGTGCAGGTTCTCTGCTGTTCACTTGTGTTCCTTTTGTGGTGAGAGAGGTTGGGGTTGGCCTAGGGTGTGGCTGTTCATTTGTGGTTGGCTGTGGTGGTCTTTGTTTTCATGTGTGAGTGGGGTGGGTGGGTGTTTTGGATCAGGTTAGCTATATTGATTTGTATGTTGTTGGTGGATTTTGGTCATTGTCTTGTTGGGCTGTGTGTGTGATAAAGGGGAGCCATACCGGGGTGAAAGCATCTTCTTCTATTTGTCAGTTTCAGTTTATTGGTTAATAAGCATCTCCACCCCCATCGTCCTGCCCGGACACTGAGGTCCAGCTCCGAGGGCCTTCTGGCAGTTCCCGCACTGCGAGAAGTGAAGTTACAGGGAACCAAGCAGAGGGCCTTCTCGGTAGTGGCACCCGCCCTGTGGAACACCCTCCCACCAGATATCAAAGAGAAAAACAACTACCAGACTTTTAGAAGAAATCTGAAGGCAGCCCTGTTTAGGGAAGCTTTTAATGTTTAATAGGCTATTGTGTTACAATATTATGTTGAAAGCCACCCAGAGTGACTGGGGAAACCCAGCCAGATGGGCGGGGTATAAATAAATCATCATCATCATCATCATCATTATCATCCCTGTCTTCTGTCCACTGAGCCCTACTGACATCAGGTCCCAACACTGTATTTCACTCTCTGGGGTTGGCGCACTCTCTCTCTCTCTCTCTCTCTCTCTCTCTCCCTCTCTGCCTTTGACAAGGGAGATCTGGTACTTCCCATGGTCCTTGGAATGCCCTCCCAAGGACTGTAGGATCGCATGGTTTGAGAGACCCATTAGAGATACTGTCTCAAGAACCACAGCTCCTAGACCTTCTTAATTCCCTCTGGCCTCTTGCTTCCCTCATTCCGCTTCCCCATTCTTCTTCTTTCAAAGTTTTACAACTTTTTTCATCTATCAGGTTTTTTTAAAAAACCGCCAGCTTCTCTGCTTGCTTTGGCAGGTGCCAGAAGGGGAGCAGCGGAGGTCCCAGCTGGTATTCTTCCTCCCAGAGTGTCTCCACAGCTGCCCAAGGATAACACATGTCGACACTGGGCAGACTTGCGCAACCTGGTGCAATGAATTCCACAGGCACCTTCAAAGTCTGGCCTTGATCTGCCCCTACACTCACAGTTCTTGACATATTGTGGTCTGAATTATATGTATTGATCTGAAGGGAGAAGGGGAATAGATGCACAGAGCACCTTAACCTGGATAGAGCAGTAAGACAGCATATTTTCACATCTCTTCTGGTCCCATAACTTCACGTTCTATCTTACAGCTAAAGTTTTCTATCATTCATAATAAATCTGAGCTTTTCTCTCTCTCCCCCCCCCCCCCGCCCTATGTACCTCTGCTTTTATTTATTTATTTATTTTTTGCCAACTCTGATTGCAAGAAGAAGAAAACTCTTGGGGTGTTTTGCAAAGGAAAACACATTGTTTTTTCCGTTTTTGTTTTTCCTATGCCAAGGCATAAAGCTGCTCTGTTCCTTAGGAAAGGAGGGAAGGCAAACACAGCTGCTTCCGTGCAATAAACATACCTTTTTATTTTCTGTTCTGTTACTGTACATTGGTTGCTATTAATTTTAAACTTTCCTTGCATTTTGCAGGCAGTAAAAAGAGCAATAAAACTGTTCTTTTCTGCAAAATGTGCAATTCTAATGCCCTGTTGTTAATACAGACCTCCGTGCTTCGAGAGGTATGTGCAGCTATTTCCCTGCTTTTAAACACAGTTGTATGTAAGCCCTGACAGCCCCATATTCCATAAACTGGAGAGCTAGTGTATTATGTGGGCAGTGCTGCATTCAGTTATACCTAGCAGGCTTTGGTAATTGGCAGTACAATGTGGATGAGCCAAGAAATTCATAGCTAAAATAATTCAGGAGGGCAGCTCTGCACACCTTGCTAGTTTGAAGCTGCAGGAAAGAAAGAAAGGGGTCAGCGAGAGGTTTATATGAGAAAAGTGAGCAGGGTGGTTTGCTGACACCATCCAGGTTCCTGAAAGGTTATGTTCTGTTGGGCTGAAAGCAACCCTTATTGAGGCTCTACTTCAAAGCTGCAATGCTGTGTTGCTGACCAGGATGACAGCAGTGCTACAAATCCAATTTGCAATTGTCCCAGAATCACTTGCACAGAATCACCCTTAAGCAGCCCTGTTAAAACTTGCACCTTACTTGCAACTTGAAATAGGCAAGCTCTATTTTCGGGGGGGGGGGGAATGTACATCATTTTGCCAAGGCATTTTGCTTCTCCCCTTCGCTGACAGCCCACACCATACTAAAAGGACCTTTCTGCCAGCTTCCCCATCACAAAAACACACATTCTACCTTCTTTTCAGTTACCTGTCAAGAGCTGGTAGTGTAAGAAGAAGAGGAGGAGGAGGAGGAGGAGGAGGAACAAGAGCACAAGGAGAGGTAAAGAGGCTTTCTCTTTTCTCTCCTTCTTCAGCTGCCTTATGCATGTCGGAAGAATATGCTGGAGCATGAAGCCCAAAGGACAATGGGAGAACCACATCTCCCATGCTTCTCAAAGCAGTTGTGCCCTAGCTGTTATACACTGTGGCAAGGCATTGGAGAAGGAAGGAGAGGAGGAGAAAACCTCCTTCTTCTCTGCATCCACTCTTCTCACCACCATTTGAATAGTAAGCAAAGAGAAGATGGCGAGGAGAGCTTTTTGGAACAGTGAAGGCTGGCAGGGGCAAACCAAAGGAAGCTATGAATTCTTCTCTGGCTTGGATTTTTATATGAGATGAAGGAGGATTATAGTGCTTGTCCATTTCATCTGTGTAGGGTTTCTTCTACAAGCTACCTAAGTTCATATACAAATCTGGTTCAGGAAAACACCTCCTGTGTCTCTAGTTGGAATACTTAAAGCCAGTGAAATTGGAGGAAGTAGAGGGGGAGAAATTTCAGCATATTTCTGGCCCTTTGGCCAAAGAGAAATTGAATGGATTGTACTGTTAACAAACCATTTCCACTTCTTACCTTACCTTGTCCTGCACAGAAGTGTCCTTGGTTTTGTACATTTCGAGTCATGTATCTAGTTCTGTACATGTCTGTATTTGCTGAATTGTATATCTCTTCATTCCAATCTTAAATACAGAAACAGGATGACAGGAAGTGGAGATCACTCAAAAGGAGAGCTAACTGCACAAGACTCTGGCATCTCCCTCTCTGCTGTAGGGTGTCCCATTCAAATAACTCCAAAATATTGTGTTTTCACTAGAACCTCCACCTCTTTGCATCTCTTGTTCGCAGCGCTAAGTGCTAAATATAACTTCAGCTCCACATAAAATGGAGAATTGTGCTATAAAGAAGAAAGAGGAGGAGGAAGTCCATAAAAGGATCAGATGCAGTAAGAGCAAGCGTAGAACAGGGTGAATGGAGAAGAGGAACTGGGTGAAAAAGAACCGATTTGCCTCAAGGCTAACTGATATAGCATAGCAGCAAAGAAAATGAGCTGCCAATCAGGTTGCTTCTCTCAACCAAGAGAAAAAATGCCCTGAGCTAACAGACAAAATAAGCAAAAAAACCCAAACTGAGTTATACAGCTACAATCCACAAAGCAGAATAGGACAGTGGTTTCCCATGGACCACTTGAAAAATCACTGAGGGTCTTGGCAGACCTCTTCAATTACAGTAGTTTCATGGCTGTTATAGTGTGCTGTGCTTGATGCTGTGTGATTTTTAATTGTATTTTTATTGCTTCTTTTATTTCTTATATATTGGGCGGGATTCGGGGGGGGGTCATTCTGGCAGCATAAGTGTTTCTGCTTGCCCAACAGAACAATCTACCCCCTCCCCACACTGTTTGGGGGGGGGTCCTTACCTTCCAGGATTTGGAGGAATCGGGGGGAGGACAGGAGAGAAAACCCCATTGTGCTCGTGGATGTCCTTGCACTGGCTTCTGGTAGCAGAATGTGGCCACTGATTCCAGCCCATTGAATCTTATTTTAGTACAATCTGAATTCCATTGAATTCCATCTGACATTGATGCTTTAGTTGAGACTCTTGCATATCAGGGGGCAGGACTGGGTCTCTTCCAACTCTACAATTCTGTGGTTCTATTATTCATCCATTGTTTGTGTAAAATGCTCTGAATACTCAAAAGCAGTGGACAAATGCAGAATAGCACCAACTCCCAAAGCAAATTACGATGAGTGTCCTCACGTCCTTCTGTCATGACTCTACATTGGATACAGTGGTCCAGGTGTCCTTAGACTACCATTCTCATCAGCCCCTCCCTTGCCTGGCCAACGGTCAGGGATGATGGATATTGTAGTCCAACAACATCCGGAGGGCACAAGGCTGCCTCTATCCAATTACACCATTCCCGAATCCAATACAATGACCTACAATCAAACAATATTGTGGTATTGCTACCCTCTGCAAGTCGGTGATTTCTGGGCTCTCCTACTGCTACTTAGTATTTTGCCTCCAGTAGTGGTTGGCAACCTGGTTTCTCTGCACTAGGCTATCCTTCTGCAGAGGAGGGGGACGGAAATCCACGAGGAGCAGAAATAAAGGAAGAAAGGAAGGAAGGAAGGAAGGAAGGAAGGAAGGAAGGAAGGAAGGAAGGAAGGAAGGAAGGAAAGAAAGAAAGAAAGAAAGAAAAGAAAAAATGGAGTGTTGTTTCAAAACGGGAGGGAGAGGGAAGCTGCATTGCAATATCGGAAAGCCTTCAACAAGACACAGTAACATATATTTGAATTCACAACTCTTTGATGGTGGTAACACTTTCTTCTCTCTCTCTCTCTCTCTCTTTCTCCCCCTCTATTTATTTACTGGAAGCTGTTTCACAAGTCCAGAGATAAAAGTAGATATTCAGCTCTGATTACTTTCAATTCTGATTATTAGTAAACTAAGTTCACCAAAGGTGCTTTGTAATAGTAAGATTTACTACGCTGGAGCAAGGGGTGGGGAGGAAAAAAATCAATGGAATTATGCTCCTTAAATCTGCTGTTGCCGGGGGTAGTTTTCCCTTAATTGCCTTCTCTTTGGAATAATGCTGTGATATAGCCAGGCCGAGGAGTGGTTAAAGCCATCCGATCATCGGCAGTCACTTAACACAAAAGCAACTTGCAGTGGTTGCTGGAGGGGAAATCAAATACGAGAAATGAATTCAGACCAGCAAATCGAAGCTGCCTTTTCATTAGCGCCCATCAGAACAAACCATGGGGCTTGGGGGCTTGGGGCTTATCGCTTTCTCAATTCATCTGCAGCAGGACACTTGGCAATTAAGATGTGATCCCGAGCAATCTAGCAAGCTGCAAAAGGCAGCATTCCCAAGAACTGTAACAACAAATATCTGTATGATCCCTATCAAAGAATGGTCTGTGGTCATTTCTTATGCTTCGGGTGGGTGGGTTTGCATCCACTGCCATGTTTTAATATATTACTATATTACTATATTACAATGAACAGCCTTTGACTCGAAGGCCTGTTGATGCTCCCTTGGCCAATAAAGTGAGATGAGCGCCAAAACCCCAGAGTCATCCGCAACTAGACCTAACTGTCAGGGGTCCCCTTTACCTTTACCTTTACACATGGACCTAAATCCCAGTTTAGGACTGTGATGGATAAGGCTGCATGGGCCATTCTTCCATTCTGGTCTTTGACATAAAGGCAGCACATCTAGAACACCCTGTCTCTGAGAACTATTCCCTTCATCAGTTGCTGTTCACAGCCCTTGATCCTCTCATGTGCTGCTCCTCTAGCCTCTTTCTTCTTCCCTGTGTGATTCCAGCCAATCAGGGTTCGCATAGTGTTGTGACTTCAACATGCACACTGTGTAGCTTATTTGTGTGGCTACATGCTGATGTCACCGAGTGCAAGGGGAAAGCTTCTTGGCTGGACAGCAGCAGTCATCAAAGTCTTGTCAGGGCTACATTTCATGATTAGATGAAGGCTCTTGTTCCTCGCTCAGCAATCCATGCATGATAATCAAAGGGGGTCTTTTTCCTGAAAATCACTTCCTCTAGTGCTAGAACATCTGAAGGATTGGAGTTGTGGGTATTGTTCTAAAGACATGCACAGTGCAATTCATAACACTTTGCTATAGTGCCTATTGCATATGTGCCGATGCAATTTTAACACTGTTTCCAATAAGCCAAAGAACAACTGAGCCACATCTATTATCCATGAACGGCATATTAATACATAATTTACAGATGGAGCCCTTTATTTCAAAATGTTACCAATTAACTTAACAACCACAGCACTTGCAATTAAACTGCAGCCCCCACAACAAACTGCCAGGCACAAATTAAAAATGCTATAATCTTTAGCAAAGCTACACACACACCAAAGGAAAGAGAAGAGGCAACATAAAGAAAGCGGGGGGGGGGGGGGAGAAGACCCTTAACAGAGTAGCTGCATATGGATATTCCACAGAACTGCTGACAGACTCCTTAGGAAAAGCAATTTCAGAGCCCTTAACATAAAAATATATAAACTTTGATTTCACACCCCACAGCTCTTTAAAGGGGGAAATGGAGGGCATGAATGAATACTGTAAATACAGTGGAACAGCAGAAATAGGTTGCTGAGCATCTTCGTAGCTTCCTGAAGAGAGCCTTTGACAAAATGGAGATTTCCTAATTTCCACTCCAGCAGCTTTTGTGGCACAAAAGACAGTGAACTACAGGCTGGCAACTGGGGCCATCTGGGATGCAGGTGGAAACCAGCTCCCAGGAAAATGGCTGGGTTTCCCCCAGTAGCATGCATTTTGCATCAAATCGAAGAGATCTGACAGGGCTAGGCACATTTGTGCCTCCAAAACAAATCACCTGTACTTTGGCCATCTCTTCAGTAATGCAAAGGCCCATTCTTCACACAAAATGTTGTCAATCTGGTTTGACACATTTAGTTCAAACCCCTTTTCATTACCAGACCACCCAAGGGTCCCTATTTTCCAAGGACAGTCCTGGATTTACAGAAGCCATCCCGCTTCCTGATTTGATCCCAGAATGTCCCACTTTTCCTTAGGACACCCCTATTTTCATCAGAGAAATGGGAATATATGGAGTTATGCGAGCGCCGAGCCAAGAAGATAAGTAACTATACAATCTTTAGAACACATCTAATGGCAGCCCTTTATAGGGAGGGTTTTTTAATGCTCGAGTATGTTTTATATATGCTGGAAGCCACCCAGAGTGGCACGGGCAACCCAGTCAGATGGGCGGGGTATAAATAATAAATTATAATAATAGGACATCCCTAGTTTCATCAGAGAAATGTTGGATGCTATGTTACATCCCCACAGTGGTGGTGCTCTGCCAAATCTTGCACTTCCACTCCCCAGCTTGTTCAGATATGGCCCTTCAAAAATGGCGACCACATCACTAGGTTTGATCAAACAGAAGCATTATGCAAAGCCTTCAGTGTGCATCATGGTCCTACATAGTTAACATATGCAAAACATGACACTGCCCCCAAGAAATGTGCAGTTAGAGCTGCTCTGTGCTATTTCCATCATCATATTTCGCACTTTTCTCTGTGCCAAATATGTCCTCATTATTATTTTTTTACAGTGCCCCTATAAAGCAGGTTCCCATTTTACAGCTACAAAAGGGATTCTGAGAAATCACCTAGAGAAGCCTGGAATAAACTGGGTCCTTAAATCTGACCTCTGAGATTCTAGTTTTTAATTCTGTTTTTAAGTAGTAATAGCAAAAAGAGGAGACCTTCAGCATGCATTGTTAGTTAAGGACTGGAAATTATTTTCATACCCATATTCCAGGCTCTTGCAGGAGGGTGCAGGAGGAGGGGTTGAAAACAATGCAAGGCAAGCAAGTGAACTAAGCTGAACCCTTCCCAAACAAACTAAACTTAGCAACTGGCTGCAGGCTAACATCATGTCCACAGTCTCCATCAACATGCAGCTGATGGATGTGCTAAACTGATGACAGACGGCAACACAAAATCTCATTTTCAAACACCGTTTTGCCAAAGTAGGTATCTGCTTCTCATCACTGTAATCTGCACAAGTAGCAGAGGAGGTCCTTGAAATCCATACAAAGAAGCAGGTGCGCAATTTGTGGCAGGGAAAAGCCCTTGAGCAAAAGGGTCAGTTTGCAGGAGCTGGAAGGGAGGTTGTACCCAGGGAATACTTGTCACTCTCCAGTGAAGAGACAAGGCTAACACTGTTCAGTGGTAAAATGCAAACACAGAGAGAGAGACTTTATATACGGTTTTAGATGGATCAGAGTACAGTACTTCCCAATCATTATTTCTTTATGATCTTCACAATCAGCTTGTAAGGTGTGTGTCAGTCTACTGCTGTATCTTTTGGTTTGAATAAAGACGCAGGGCAGTTATAATTACTGAAAGCAGCCTATTAGCCCAAACAGACTAAGAAGATGCCTGCATGGCTCGGATATACCTTGTGTACATTTGTGAGCCAGGAAGAAGAAGAAGAAGGAAGAAGGGGAAGAAGAAGAAGGAAGAAGGGGAAGAAGAAGAAGAAGAAGAAGAAGAAGAAGAAGAAGAAGAAGAAGAAGCAGCAGCAGCAGCAGCAGCAGCCACCCAGCTGGTTGGGTTCCCACAGCCACTCTGGGCAGCTTCCAACACATATAAAAATATAATAAAATATCAAACTTCCTGATTCAGGGCTGCCTTCAGATGTCTTCCAAGAGTTGCATTATTATTTGTCTCCTTGACATCTGAAGGGAGGGCGTTCCACAGGGTGGGTGCCGCTACCAAGAAGGCCCTCTGCCCGGTTCCATGTAGCCCCACTTCTCACAGTGAGAGAACTGTCAGAAGGTCCTTGGAGCTGGACCTCAGTGTCTGGGCTGGTTGGTGGGAATAGAGAAGCTCCTTCAGGTACACCAGACCAAGGCCATTTAGGGCTTTAAATGTCAGCACCAACACTGTGAATTGTGCTCTGTATGTACTGGGAGCCAATGTAGATCCTTTAGGACCGGTATTCAACATTGGTGTAGATAAGGCATTGTAGCTTGCTTATCCTAGCCCAGTGGGGACTCATTCAAAGCTGGTGGAGCTGAGGTCTGTGCACAAGGCATTCTGGGTGTTTGGCAGGGGTGGGACCAGAAAGCGGGGACTGGATCCTAGACCGTTTAGTTTGGCCATGTGACCTGGCAACCCAGCACAAAGCACTATTTTAAAGGCTGCCCCCCCCTGCCCCACTGCTGATAGGGTTTTGGATCTGGTGTAACTTTATGCCAGCTTAGTTTACACTGGCTTGCTTTATGCCAACTCCTGGTGCATAGGATTGTTCCCTGCACCAGTTATGACTGCTAATACACCCATTATGTTGTCAGCAGTCTTTGCCTGTTGAGTGTTTGGGCACCAGAATATCCAGCATCTTAATGTCTCCTGCATCCCCCACACTTGGGTGATACAGAAGGTGAGGCACCCCAGACCATATATATCAAATACATCTTGCACTAATTCCTCTGTATCCTGAGCGCTGCTCTGACTTGGACCACACCAGCCACACTATCGCTCTTTTACTCTTGCTTTCCCCACCTATGAACCAATCTTTTCCCGGCAGTGACCCGCCCTAGAGCTCAGTTGGACCTGCCACTAGCACGGCCACCAGCCCAATCGCTCACCCTTTATAGTGGTCTTGTTTCTTCCTGAAGCACCAGAAAGGAGCCAGCAGGATGACTTCCATTGTTGTTTCATCTGCTACAAGATGCAGTCAGGCACTCTGAAAGATGAGCAGGCAAGAGCGATGGTGGCAGCCACGCTGCTAAGAGAGGGATGGCAGGAGGCTTTTATAGCTATCACAACTGATAGCAGATACAGTCACTCAGAGGCTCCTCGCCACATACGAGTTCACTCAGGGGGCCTGTGTGAACCAACCATAAAAAGATGCGTCATGTTACCCTCTGTTCACTCAACTGAATAATGTTTGGAATCACTGCTTTATTTCTCTTAATCTCAGATGCTAACATAGATTTTCCTTCTTGGTGGAATATAGAAAGCAGCCTTCTATGGAGTCAGAACATGTCGCTTAGTATTTTCTACACCAGCATTGGCCAATGTGTTGCCCTTCAGAGACTACAACTCCCATCAGGCTCAGCCAGCATAGCCAATGGTCAGAGAGGATGTGAGTTGTGGCTGGCTACCCAGAACACTCACTGGCACCAGCTCTCTGTGGTTTCAGGTGCAAGAGACTTTCAGCCCTGAATAGAGAGGGAACCAGAGACCTTCTCCCTGCAAAGCTTCTGCACTGAGCGATGGCCCTTCTCCAGGTATGGACCCAGGATTCTAGGAACTATCTATCATCTTCCAGTGTCCTTTTTGTGCATCTGATGCAATAGGCCCTTTGCCTACAAGCACACACGATGGAAGGAATTTGGTCTCTTTTTTTAAGGCATATTTGGACTTGCCCGTTTTTGCTCAAACCGAGTGACAGCTATTCCGAATGCTCTTATAAATAAAATCATTTGTCAGGCAATTTTTTTTAAACAGCTTCTGAACGCAAATCACTTCACCTGTCAACCATTCATTAAACCTCTCCTTTGTCAACATATGATAAGTCATCTATTACAGTAAAAGCCATTACATTACAAACCACTCTCAAATTGCAAACCATAATTGCTGGGATTATTTTATTTCCAAGGGCAGGTGGCAGAGCCGTAGTAAAACTCACCGGTGGCGGGACAGTTCCGGCAGCTCCATTCCAAAAATTATATCACAGTCCATTGGCTTTAGTATTGGCAGCCAGCAAGCTATAATTTTGCAGGTTGCCAATTACATTTATCCATTAATTTAACCATTCTGTCAAATGGGTAAGGCTCTGTAGGCTGTTGTTTGCCTTGCATCTCTGCCCCCCCCCCACTTCAACTCCTGTTTATGAAGGCTGTGAGCCAATGCATTATAAGCAACGGGGAAACATGGCAGGGAATGGGCAGCTACTTACTTAGGGAGAAATCTTATAGCAAGTTCTGCCAGGATGAGTGGGTTAGGATTCAGCAGAAGTCCAGCTGAACCGGGAGGTTACTGGTGCAGTTGGGTTATGCTTCACTCCCTCATCTTTGGCTCAGCCAGGAATATGCCGGCATCTCTCTTACCCAGCCGCGTAGCATGGGGTCCCCACAGGGGCAGTGTCCCCACAGGGGCGCAAAATTGTTAGGGGGCACAAAATTTCAACACCTGGTGCTGCCTCAATGCAGCTGTGCGCTTCCGTCACTGGGCTCCATTGAAAACCCTCCCTCCCACGTGGCCCCAGGCACTGGCAACCCATGCTACATCACTGCTTTTTATCACCAGTTATTTTAGAAGAGGAAGGACAGGAAATGAATACCCGTAAAATCACACTGTCAAGTAGGGTTGGGGGAAATCATGCACGCGAGACCATTATATCTGTTTTTGTCTTTCAGTGAATGTGGGGCCGATATCTCACTGAAACCCAGGAAAGGCACTCCATTCCCAAAGCATACCACAGAGGCTGTGCAATGCCATCAGTCTGGGTATTTTATTAAGAATCCTTCCTAGAGGTCTAGATTTTCTATATTGCTGGCAGCTGCTTAACAAAAAAACAAAGCCAGCCAGAGGGCTGAATGGGAGAGGGAGAAAAGGTTTCTTTCAGAGGGATGACACAATGTGGATGTGATAAGTACCAGCGCTCCTGCTAATTGCTCTTAGGGTTTGCATTGGGAAAACCATAAGGCATTTCAACAAAAGACTGTATGCAGGTAGGACTATAAAACCTAATTATTTCTCACAAAGCAGGCCATTCCACTTAAAATAAAAGAAAGCTATGAGCAATAAGACTGTGCCATTAACAATTAGTCTTCTGCACACATGATTAGACTCGCAGAGATAAAGCAGCCTCTAAATTTAATGACAAATCCCATATTTCTGGCCAGGCTCAATATTTTCTGCTAATTATGTGAAAAGACCTTGCGCTACTTAAAAAAAGTACCGAGGCTGCAAATATGACACCCCTCTCCATAGATTCACTGTTAGCACTTAACATTTAACACTGGGCATTAAAAAAAAATCCATGGGAATTAATATTGGCGTTCAAGGGTTTCTTGCCAGGCCCCCTCCTCTCCTTCCTCCCAGGCCGCCTTGTTGATAAAATCAGGATCACTCTGAGAAGCTTTGAGTGATGCAGTTCCAAAAGCTGTTCGCTAATGAAGATCTGCTCCGACGCTGGCTGTATATGGCTGTTGCCCTAAATTAAAACTACAAGAGAGCATTTCGCACAGAGAATGACCTTTCTCTAAAGGAGGGTGGAGATGTATTGGGGGGGGGGATCAGGAGCTGCAGCAGAGATGGCTGAGAATATGCTAAAGACCAGCACTTGGCAACGGTGCAATTCGGGTTAATACAAATAGACTCTTTTCTGCATTGGGGGCCAAGTCTGATGAACTGATTCCCTGGCAAGCAGCATTCAGGCAGAGGGCACCATTTTGAGAAGATCCAGACTCATGCTTCACAGCCATACGCGTGATAACTCAGGAGCACCGAGAGCTCTGGACGAACCTGCAAGCTGCATTTCTGCATCCTGTGCTTATTCTTATAACTCGGGGTCACCAATCCTTTTGGACCAGCCGGCATGTTTGGAACTTGGAGAAAGTGCTGTGGGCACCAGCTGCAAAATGGCTTATATAGGGCATGTGGCATAAGACAAAATGAGGCTAAGGGGGGGATATGGCATAACACAAAATTAGAAAGAGGGCTGTCATGCTGTTTATGATCCCACCCAACCTGCCCTGCACAATCTCGGGGTTAAATGTGCTGGGGCTCTCTTACTAAGAAGAAGAAGAAGAGTTTGGATTTGATATCCCGCTTTATCACTACCCGAAGGAGTCTCAAAGCGGCTAACACTCTCCTTTCCCTTCCTCCCCCACAACAAAAACTCTGTGAGGTGAGTGAGGCTGAGAGACTTCAGAGAAGTGTGAGCAACCCAAGGTCACCCAGCAGCTGCATGAGGAGGAACAGGGAAGCGAACCCGGTACACCAGATTACAAGTCCACCGCTCTTAACCACTACACCACACACTGCCTATATATAGCACAAACAATATGTTCAGACACTCATGTCCAAAGCTTTAAAGATGTCCCTAAGGCCACCAAACAAAAAATGAGCACCCAGTTCCAGAATAAATCCCTGACATAATCTTGCGATGTCACTGCAAGCAGCTGTAACAAAGCTTTGCTGAAGAACAGGAGTTGTAACACAACCTCTGCAGCGTACCATGTGCCTTGATGATATTATATAAATGTTAATTGGTAATGCTTTGCAACTGTGCAATGCCTTCTTCATGTACGGCCTTAGGCAATCCGCCGTTCCCTCAGTCCCCTACCACACCATCAGCAATATGGGTATAATGATACTGACCTATTTAACATGATTGTTGTGAAGTTTTTGGAGGGCAATGAATGCAATGCTGTTTGAATCGGGATGTTGTCCTCTAGACAATGTTCCACCCACGTCATCATTACTATTCCTTGGCAAATTTTAGACTATGTTACCCTTTCCTTTCTGATCCCACAAACATTTGTGTGATGGCCTGGGATTCGGACTCGGAGGTTGAACCTGAGGAATCCCAGCCTGCACAGGATTCCCCACCTCCAAAACCAGCTGAGCCGGGGCTGGGGCCTGAGCCTGAAGGGTTCTCACCTGTGCTGGATCCTCAAGTGCAGGCACCAGCTAAGTCTGCTCTGGCCCCTGAGGTGATGGAGGACCCATTGCCTGCAGGTGCTCCACTCTCAGCCCCGTCAGGGGAAGGTGAAGTGGCCTCTGGGTCCGGTAACCCTCCAGCCTCTCCTGAGCTGCAGAGGCTCAGGGCAGAGAGGCAGAGGGAACTAAGTTCCCGCAGGAGGAGTGCTTGCCTCCAGGCCAGGAGAGGCGAGTCATCTGTGGACTGGGGCCACCCTATGCCTCGGGGCAGATAAAAGCCAGCCAGCCCAGTCCCAGGTTGCGGGAGCAACGTTGTTGGTAGCCTGTTTCTGCCTGCACCCTGTCCTGTTCTTCTGCCAGAGTTCCTGATCTCGCCCGACTCCCTGCCTTGGACCCCGCTTCAGCTTTGACAGACAGCCTCCATACTGCACCCTCGACCTTGGACTGGACTCGGACCTCACTGCACGGTTAACCCTCGGGACCAGCACAATTTGACTCTTCTGCCACTAGGCACAGTGGAGAAATCTGGCCCAGTTTGCATTTTTCCTCATTCATACTTCCTGTATTTTAGGGGGCTGGACTATATGGCCCTTCTATGAAAGAATAATGGGACCTGAAATGCAGCTGCCTTTCAAAATCCACAATTCTCCAACAACATGCACTAAAGTGCAAATTCAGGGAATGCTAATATAAATATGAAGATATAACATTAAAGTAACATTAAAATGCATTACATTAGGAGAGATCGTGCCAGGGTATGGATCCTGTGATTGCAATTTGTTTGGGAGTATGAGTGAGTGAGTTTTCAATAGATAAAAACTGTGTTAGAACACACCCAGTACTGAGAGTACAGAAAGCAAGCTTATTATTTTTCTCAACAAGCCTTAAAATGCAGTGATAAATGTATGTTTGTGTGTGTATACATACATGCAGTGCTTTTTTTCTGGGGGGATGAAGGGGTACACATACCCCTAAACATTTTGTGAATCTAAGTTTGGCCTCATTGAGGGGCAGTATTTCAATACAAGTAGGAAAATGAGAGTACCCCTAAACCTTTTTGTTAGAAAAAAAGCACTGCATATCTGTGCATGTGTGTGTATGGCTGAATGTTTATGCAAATATATCCTGCAACCTCCCCCCCCCCCCCTTCTGCTTGTGAAGGTATTGAATGCTATTTTTGCTCCCCGCTTCCCCCACTTTCTCTTTGTCCCTATATTTTGTTTCTGTGTATTTTCCTTTAAAAAGCCACAATTAAAATATTGCCCCTAACCCCCCCCCCCAAAATGGCCAGTCCCACTGCTCCCTTCACAGTGCTTTCATGGGGGGTGTTTTCCATTATACAATTTCAGTAGTTTCTTGTGAATTGCTGCTCTGGTTGACAGCACTGCAAGGGAGATTAGCATCATTCTCTAGATGACGACCGACCTAATATTGCAGCGACCATCCACCACGGTGCTCGTCTGATTCTTTTCAGGCTCAGGAAGCATCGTCCATTATGACCTACATTCCTGACCTGATATTCTTGCTCCCAGGTGCCAAATAGTACAGCCAGATGTCCTGCTTTATTTTTATCAGGATTTAGTTCTCAAAGTTGCTTTCCTGATGATAGTTTTACGTGCAACGTGGAAAAAAAATGGCAAAGGATGCTCAAATCCCCCAAGTCCTCAAAATATCATAGTTCCCAACTAGCAAGCAGTTCGCCATACAAAGGAGATTTACAAAGCAATCCTCAGTTCATTCATCTAGAGGGCAGTCATTAATATTTCCATTCTGACTAGGGAAAGCGGGGGGCAGTAGAAAGAGGAAAGGGAGGGAGAGAGCCCACAAACTGAAAGGTAGAATGCAGATCTCACGTCTAGGACGAGTTATTTCTAAGTAACTGTGCATTAAGATTCCAACCTCAGTTTTAAAATTGCTTACAACAACCAAAACAATTGGAGGAAGTCTTGTTGAACTCCTACTTCTGAGTAGACAGTAGTGTGTTGTAAAAAATAAATACAGAAAGGAAAATCATCAAAGCTCTTTTGTGGTTCAGCAGACCAAACTTCCAACAGAAACCACGAATTCCACTGCAAGTTTGTTAGAAGCCAGGCTCAGTGTACAGGGATAGAGCACCTCGGCCCTACAGGACCCTATATGGCCCTCAAGACCCTGTGCAGGTCATGCTCCCCCCCCCCAGCTACACTCCCAACTGGTCCTGCTGTGCAACCTCCTCTAGTGATTTTACCTGGGTGAAAGGTGTCTTTGAACCATGGTAACACATCTTGCTTGCCTGCATGGAGGACAGAGAGCATTTTATGTCTGGCCACGGGCACTTTTGCCAAACATGCGAGAAAGGTTGCCCTGGAAAGGTTGCTCACAAAGTTGTCTTCAGTCTCAAAATGTTTTACCACTCCTACCATAGGATAAACTAAGAATAAACCTTGGTTACAGATCACGGTTAGTAAGGAGTGATCTGAGCCACAAGTCCTGGTTCAGAGGAGGCAAGTCCTGATTCTGAGCCCCCACACTAAGTTTGGCTTAATGTGCCACGTGAACCAGCTCAGCGACTGGCTCTAGGCGACCCACTGAGCTTCACAGTGGAGTGGGGATTTGAACCCAGGGCTCCTCGATTCCACTTCAACACACTAAACCACTACGCCACACTGGCTCTGGTGGAATCTACACACACATATATAAAAAAAAACACTGTGAAAATGCTTTTCAAAAAAACGTTTTGAAAAATACATTGAATTTGCCATAGCTCACTGTCGCCATCTAGTGTCACATTCACATCTAGTGTCACTTCACAACACACCTAAAACCTTTTCTTTGCAGCTGAATAGCTGAGTCCTCTGTCTAAAAAGTATGTGCACACATGCTGGACTAGATAGAATGGAGCAATGCACTCTGGTGGGCAAAGCCCACTTTGGCATCCTTGGCCAATGGCAAGTTCCTCACTCATGTTGAACATCTCCACACATCACTATGTTCATAGACCCCCTTTACATATTGGCCAAATACTCAGATGGGCTGTGTGCATCCACTGTACAAGTTCAGAGCAGTGGTGAGCCCAGACCATGCGGCTGTATGCATACTGTCAATGTCTGGGAGTTGTCTAAGCTCCTCTTCTAAAAAGCACCAACTACGGTCCCATCACCTCCTGGCAAATAGAAGGGGAAGAAATGGAGGCAGTGAGAGATTTTACTTTCTTGGGCTCCATGATCACTGCAGATGGTGACAGCAGCCACGAAATTAAAAGACGCCTGCTTCTTGGGAGAAAAGCAATGACAAACCTAGACAGCATCTGAAAAAGCAGAGACATCACCTTGCCAACAAAGGTCTGTATAGTTAAAGCCATGGTTTTCCCAGTAGTGATGTATGGAAGTGAGAGCTGGACCATAAAGAAAGCTGATCACCAAAGAATTGATGCTTTTGAATTATGGTGCTGGAAGAGGCTCTTGAGAGTCCCATGGATTGCAAGAAGATCAAACGTATCCATTCTGAAGGAAATCAGCCCTGAGTGCTCACTGGAAGGACAGATCCTGAAGCTGAGGCTCCAATACGTTGACCACCTCATGAGAAGAGAAGACTCCCTGGAAAAGACCCTGATGTTGAGAAAGATGGAGGGCACAAGGAGAAGGGGACGACAGATGACGAGATGGTTGGATAGTGTTCTCGAAGCTACCAGCACGAGTTTGACTAAACTGTGGGAGGCAGTGGAAGACAGAAGTGCCTGGTGTGCTCTGGTCCATGGGGTCACGAAGAGTCGGACACGACTAAATGACTAAACAACAACAAGGACAACAACAACAACAACAACAACAAGGACAACCCTAAGTATCTTGTACCACACAGACTTTTCCCAGATCATAGAATTATGGAGTTGGAAGAGACCATGAGAATCTTCTAGTCCAACCCCCCTGCAATGCAAGAATCTTTTACCCAACATGGGGCTCAAACCCATGTCCCTGAGATTAAGAGACTCGTGCTCTACCTACTGAGCTACTTGCAGGACGTCTGTGGATACGTTACAGCTGGAACCCTACACACGTTTAGCTGAGAGTAAGGATGTTGGAGAATTCTGATGGAAACGGGATCAGAAATTGCCGATAACTGCTTATTTGTCCGATATCCAGAATGTAAATCAATCCAGCAAATGTAACTGGTATTTGCTGTTGTTTGTTTGCATTATGCTTCTTTTCCATTGAGATGAATGGCCTTTGCATTGAAGTTAACGGTGTGGAATAATGTAATGACCATGTAATTAATAACATAATTCTACCACAGCAGACGCCAAGATGAATAATGTAGGTTTCGTCAGAAGAGGAACTGCAGTGGAAAGGAATCAGCGCTGCATACAACAGACACAGATCAGAATGGAAACCAATGCCTTCTTACACCCCTAGCTGAGAGCAAGTCCCACTGCACTCCCATTGTATGGAACTGTGCTCTCAAGTGATTTTTTTTATCAGATAAATAAAGGTAACTTATCAAAAGGAAATGTCATTGCTCGCAAAAACCTTGTCAGCACCTTCCTTGCCCCCTGGTGTCCAAATTGTTCTCAATCAGTTCAGCACATCCCTAAATACATAATTTGTTTGCTTCTGTGGAATTCCCTGTCATGTCTTGTCACATCAGTCACTACCAGAATGTCTTGCTGCCTTAAAGAGACTCAGGATAATCCTGAGTAAATTGGTTGAGAGGAGAAAAGCTGGTGACACGAAATGTCAAGAGAACACTGTCAAGTCAAACTGGACTTAAAGCAAGAACTGGGCACCTGTGGCCTTCCAGATGTTTGTTGTTGTTTAGTCGTTTAGTCGTTTAGTCGTTTAGTCGTGTCCGACTCTTCGTGACCCCATGGACCAGAGCACGCCAGGCACTCCTATCTTCCACTGCCTCCTGCAGTTTGGTCAAACTCATGCTGGTAGCTTCGAGAACCATCTCGTCCTCTGTCGTCCCCTTCTCCTTGTGCCCTCCATCTTTCCCAACATCAGGGTCTTTTCGAGGGAGTCTTCTCTTCTCATGAGGTGGCCAAAGTATTGGAGCCTCAGCTTCAGAATTTGTCCTTCCGGTGAGCACTCAGGGCTGATTTCCTTCAGAATGGATAGGTTTGATCTTCTTGCAGTCCATGGGACTCTCAAGAGTCTCCTCCAGCACCATAATTCAAAAGCATTGATTCTTCGGCGATCAGCTTTCTTTATGGTCCAGCTCTCACTTCCATACATCACTACCAGATGTTATTGGACTACAACTCCCATCAGACCTGACCACGGGATACACTGGCGGAGGCTGATGGGAGCTGGAGTCCAGAAATACCTGGAGGGCCACAGAATCCTGTATCCCCTGGTTCAGAATGAGAAATGTTGACAAGAGATGAAAACTGTCTCAAGAGCTTTGCAATACTCCTACAATAGGAGACTGCATGCATTGCCACGACAGGGTAAACATCAGTGGCAATTTCCTAAGACAACCCATGGCATTGGGTTCTAGGGGGTCAGATGTACCTGCCCAGGCCTCCCCATCTAACCCTCCACCTAACACCCTTCACTGGTCCTTGGTTGCACTCCAAATGCTTTTGAATGGCTAGAATGTTTCCTTGTCTTCTGATCATTCATCTTGCTTGTCTGGATAAAGAATAGAAAGGGGTTTGTGAGTGAGTGTAGAAACTTACTGCACAAGGGTGAACCATTTGCGAGGTTTCTAAAGAATAATAATAATTTTGTACCTATGGCTGACTTTTTCCTTAAAGAGGGACATTAGGGTCACCCCCGCCACATTCCTCATACTCAACAGAACACATCTGGAATACTATGTCCAGTGCTGGGTGTCACAATTTATTTTTTATACATTTTTTTAAACATATCAATTTCAACAATCATATAGCATAACTTCTTATCTTATACAATGTTTTACACTTCCGTCAATACCTCTGATGATTTTTCATTCTTTATCACTTATTCTGCATTTCTTAATTTCTCTATTACTCTTAATTATCACTAATTAATAATTCTCCTCATAGTCTTTCTTGCAATATTCCAAATAGTCCTTCTTACAAAACTTCTTGCAGTCCTACTAGCGTAATCTGTTCATTACAGTTACTTTTCAAATAGTTCATATATTTACTCCAGTCTTCTAAGAATCACTGATCCCGCAGGTTTTGAATCCTTCCTGTTAATATATCTAAATCTGCATAGTCCATCAATTTCATCTGCCATTCTTCTTTCGTCAGTAATTCTTCTTGCTTCCATTTTTGTGCCAATAATATTCTTGCTCTGGGCACCACAATTTAAGAAGGATATTGACAAGCTGGAACATGTGCAGAGGAGGGCAACCAAGATGATCAAGGGAATTTGGAAACCAAACCTTATTAGGAATGGTTGAAGGAACTGGGTGTGTTTAGCCAGAAAAAGAGGAGGCTGAGAGGAGATACGACAGTCATCTTCAAATATCTGTAGGGCTGTCACATGGAAAAGGGAACAAGCTTGTTTTCTCCTGCTCTGAAGGGTAGAGACTTAAACCAAGTTACAAGAAAGGAAATCCCGACTAAACATCGGGAAGAACTTTCTGACGGCAAGAGCTGTGCAACAGCAGAATGGACTCCCTCAGGCGATTGTGGACTCTCCTTCATTGGAAGTTTTTAAGCAAAGGTTGGGTGGCCACCTGTCATGGATGCTTTAGTTGGTATTTCTGCATTGCAGGGGGTTGGACTAGATACCCCTTGGGGACCCTTCCAATTCTACAATTCTATGATTTTATGTCCATAAATGCTTTACCGTTGATCTGCAGTCCACAATATGGCAGGTGCACAGGTTGTTCTGCAGTTACCTCCCCACTCCCATTCATTATTTAGCTGCAGAAGCAACCCAAGGACTTTGCTGCAGGTCTTGCTGTTAATTATATTTATGAGTGCTTTGCAAAGTGCATGTGTATGGTGGGAAGCCATGAGTTATTGACATAGTTATCTAGAGTTAATGTGGTAGCAATAATGCGAGTCTCCAGAGAGCAAAAGCAGCGCCACTGACAATGCATGTACACAGCCCTTTCTGCCTGTGTGCTTTCTGTTATAAATAGCTGTGGCCTTGACCAGGTGGAGTTTGGTTGAGGCCATGAACCTGAAAAGGGGGTGGGGGGAGCCCTGTGCTATCTGCAATGCACACTGTGCAGAAATGGGGAGGTGTAGGGCAGACTCAATGCGTTGGCAATGCGAGCATGACATGCGTAGAGTTTGCTGACAGGTCTGATGCCATCTGCTTTGACTGCCTTGCTTGGTTAACTCAATTACAAACAGCAGTTCCATCTTGCCTGTGGTGTCGGGACAATTGCATGACAATTGCACAGAAGCGTACAAGGTTGTGGGTGCTTAGACCCACCTAGACTAGTTCCTGGCGAATGGATCTCATTTACAGCTACAGTCCAATTGCCTATGAGAGAACAGATATGCTTAACAAAAATAAAACTAAGGTCTTTTCCTCTTGCGCTGCAACATCCTTTTCTCTTGGTTATCCCTCACTGCCCACCTCACAGCCGTGCTTGGCTTTATGTTTAACATCAAGCCCGGTGAAGCGTGCTGATGAACCCAGAAGCTTGCTCACTTCTTTTTGATTGTTTAGTTGGTCCTAACAAAGCCATGCTGTGTTGCTTTTGGATTGCATCAACTGCCTGACCCACATAAGGTTCACCTCTGACTTGCTTATGCATGTTTCATCTTTTAATCTCATTTTACAAAACAGTCACTCAGTTTAAGTTCGTAAACCAAAGTACCTCTCTCTCTCTCAGTGTGTGTGCGTGTGTGTGTACACACAGACACACAGACACACACACGCACACACAGAGAGAGAGAGAGAGAGAGAGAGAGGGGTACCTTGGTTTATGAACTTAATCCATTCCGGAATTCTGTTATTAAACCAAAGCGTTCTTAAACCAAGAAGTGCTTTCCCATAGCAGCGGGGGACTCAGTTTACAAATGGAACACACTCAACAGAAAGCGAAACATGTTCTTATTCCAAGGCAAAGTTCACAAACCAACACACCTACTTCCGGGTTTGCAGTGTTCTTAATCCAAGTTGTTCATAAACTAAGCTGTTCTTAAACCAAGGTACCCCTGTATTTGCTGGGGGCGGGGAGGGTTATCAAAGAAACCAAGGTCCCCTGCATTGTACTTCCTGTGCTGCCTCCACCACTCTGTTTTTAGCATGTTGGAGAGATTAGCCTTGGAGTGAAATAATTCCTTCTAGGCTGAAATTCTAGCCTGAAGAGAGTCAGCTGACCTCCCAAGTGACTCTCTAAGCCAATCAGGACACACCAGCCCCTATAAAGCCTAGGCAACCTAGTCAGAATATCAGTCACTGAAGAGCAGTTTATCAGTCTGAGCAACTTGGTTTAAGGACTGAGATCTGCTTACTTTTCCTGACTCTTGTTCTTGACTTTGACCACTGTGGAACTTTGACCTTGTGTCTACTCATCCAGCTCTCTATTGCTCTATAGGAACTTTCTCTTTTGCCTGGCAGCCACCTAAAACTTGTCTTCTGCCCTTTGGTTCTTGTCTACATGATCCGCCAGCCTGTGCATGATGATGCCTGTTGCTTTTGGTGCTTTGTTTACAATCTCCTGGACCTATTTCCTAAGCTCCAGTCCATCCATGACCTCATATATGGCCTTCCTGATTCTGGAGTCTTGCCACAACCCATCTCAGAGCTAGACCAAGGCCTAACAATGCCATAATAAATACATTAAGTTTTCATGGTGTTGGAGGACTCTTGTTTTTGCTTCAAAAAATGAAAAAAGAATAACTAATTTGGAATTTGTAGGGTTCCTGGATGTCCCGCCAATATTTGAAAATGTTGGTGGTACACTCCAGACATTTGATGACGTTTGGGGCAGAGGGAAATAAGATTGATGGCAAGGCAAGGCAAAAAGAAAAAGATAGCTGGAATATAAAATGGAGATGTGATGGGGAAAGACTTTGAGAAAAAGGCCATGCAGCATTGAAAGTTAAATATATATGTTCTGCTAACTCGTGGTCAATTAGGTAGAAAGCACTTAGTCAATAATTTAAAGCAGAAGAGGTTGCTATGATATGTGAATTCAAGCACAGATTACTAGTTTAGGGTAAATCTTAGGAAAAAGAGAAACATGAAATATTCCTCCACAGTTTAATATCATGACCATGACCAGCTTTTACATTTCCAGAGGGTGTGCATTCTGGGTAATATTTGGATAGAGTATGAGTTGTTCGTACAGTGCTACCTCAGGTTACATACGCTTCAGGTTACATACGCTTCAGGTTACAGACTCCACGAACCCAGAAATAGTGCTTCTGTTTAAGAACTTTGCTTCAGGATGAGAACAGAAATTGTGCTCCAGCGGCGCGGTGGCAGCAGCTAAAGTTGTGCTTCAGGTTAAGAACAGTTTCAGGTTAAGTACGGACCTCCGGAACAAATTAAATACTTAACCTGAGGTACCACTGTACTGGGTTTGTGGATCACAGCCAAGTTTTCAGTTCTTGGAAATATTTCAATAGAGTCCTGAATAACTGCATAAAGTAAGGAACTGTAGCAAAAGGTATGGGGACAAAGAGCCTCTGGCAAGATAGGGATTCACAACATTGAGTTCAAGTCCTACTGAGTTCAATAGGGCACATTCCCATTTGAGTGTGCAGCCTTGGAGAATGGAGCTGCGTGGCTGCTAGCAGAATGTTTTTTGCAGACACATGGCTAATCAATTTCCTGTATATTTTGCCTCAGAGGTAAATAGCAGCCTGCGGGATTATTTGAATTGAAACAATCCCTCCCTTCCTAGTTTAAATTAGCTCTCCCCTCCACCACTGCTGCATTTCTTATAAACTATTTTTGTACTGTTATGAGTTTCCATTGCAATGCTGCATAGAATAAATCCATATTGAATTGCTTCTGCTTTATTGATATGCGGTGTGAGACAACCGAGTTTTACTCAGAGTAGACCCACTGAAGTTAATGAACCTAACTTACTCATGCTTATTAATGTCGGTGGGTAGCTCTGCTCTGAGTAAAACTTAGCTGAATACCTGATGCTTATTTTGGTGTGATTATACATTTGCCGTTTTGTTGTTTTTAAGAGAGAGATAACTCTCTCTCTCTCTCTCTCTCTCTCACACACACACACACACACACACACACACCTGCACCAAGTAGAATCCTCTTTTTCCAGAATGGGGCTGCAAAGTGTGCTTCTGCAGACCCTCCAAGTGTCCCTATTTTCCAGGGACATCCATGATTTAGAGAAGCCATCCCTGTTTCTGATTTGATCCCGAAATGTCCCTCTTTTCCTTAGGATGTTTCTATATACATCGGAGAAATGTTGAAGGGTATTCTTTTGTGTCATTCATTCATTTGGTGGCTCTATTCCCAAATGAAAGGATTTGGGCAGTGGGGGGTGAAGTAATACAGATAATATACCAAGAAAACCAATGTGTAGGAGATCCAGTAGCTTTTCATTAGGATATTTGAAAGGACTAGTTCTAGTTGGGAAGTACTGAACAAATATTTAATCAGTGCATAAATGTCTTGCTAGAAATTGAAAGTCGAATGAAATTCTACCAGTAAGACCACAGCTAATTAAGGTTTGGTATGCTTTTTCGGCGGGAAGGGGAGGCAATGAAGATATTCACACTATTTCAGAACTAGAAAAGGGAAGTCTAAATAAATGCTGTATTTAGCCCTCCCCTGTGAAACTGATGTAGAAATCACATGGGGAGGTCATCCATTCTCCATTGCTCAGTTGGTTAGAGTGTGATGCTGATAATGCCAAGGTTGCTGGTTCGATTCCTACATGGGACAGCTGTATATTACTGTATTTCAGTGGTTGGACTAGATGATCCTGAGATTCCTTTCCAACTCTACAGTTCTACGATTCTGTGCTGTCCTGACACACAGAAAATGCAACAAATGGGAGTAGGAGTCTCTCCTATAAAAACTGGTGCCACACACCCTTTTTGGCTTGTGCAACTACCACCCCAGCTTACTGTAGTGCTCAGTTTGGCCTGTTGGCTAGTCTTTCCCTTATGGAGGACTGAGGAGGCATTTTTGAAGCGTTCCCTGATTGGCTATGGCTCCTTCCCTTTTTGCCCTAGTTTTCATTCTTTGAATCATCTCTCTAGTCACCTGTGCTCTGCAGCCTCCCAGGGTGTCTGCGCTTACAAGAAAACTCAGCCAGGGACAATAATGCGGCTTTGAGGAAGTATGGGCTGGGAAGGCCTCAAACAGCCAAGACAGGGTTTGTTCCATGGAAGAGGATACACATTCTCACATATCCCTTGGTCACCTCATAAGCACTTGATCAGCTAAAATAAAATTCTAAAATAACTTCTCAAGCATCGTCAGAAAGAGGCAGATGGGAGAATCCCAGCCTCTTTCACATAGGCTGAAGATTATGTAGAAACTTGACGGCAAGTTTCAATATAGTTCCTAGAACCCCCTTTCTGAACCTTTGATCCTATTGCAGATATTAATACTGTGTAGTTTGAAGTGGCTGGAAGCATACTAACTAACTCCATTTGGAAATGAAGCATTGTCCAGACCCATAAAAATATTATTCGAACATTTACTGGCAGTACCCTTCAAAACAAAACAGAAACATCCAATGATAAGTCCAAAACAACCGTACAATGTATTGTGCTGTCCAGTGCAGGCTCAGCATCTTAGAAATAAAAGGTAATTCCAAGAATCCAAACTGTGTCTCTCTCCCACATTCAAGCCTGCCTTAGCCTGCCTAAGGCTATGAAGCTTTTTGAAGATCCATTTACATTCTTTGTAAATGTTCAGAGAAAGACTAATAGCCACCACCCTTTTGAGATGGATAATTTGCCACTCAATACCTTTGCCATCTGATCTAAGGTTACAACACTCACATGGTAGCTAGCAGAAAACAAGTTAATTATCAACTCAGCAAGATGATAAATAACAAAATAAATAATTATTTTATTTATACGCCGGCCATCTGGGCAGCTTACAGCAAAAGCTCAGAGTCCCTTAGAAAAACCCCAGTGTTAGCAACACACATTTAGCCATTTTTCATTTTAATCCTTCACTAAAACACATATATTTTCCATTTCTGTGTCAATTAAATCAGTTATACTTAACAGATCCTATATCTCCCGATACTTCACCTCATACCTGCCTTTTCTTTTGTGCCTTTTCTGAACTGTGATAACAGTTAGCAGTGAAAGAGCTGCCTCTTCTCTTCTAATATTGTTTCGGAGGAAATGGCTATGCCCCTCCAATAACACTTGTGTTTGACCTCCCCCCACCCCCCACCCCTCAACTCCCCAAACCGGAACACAAAACAGTCTCCCCACCTGACAACACAATTTTGTTTCTCCTGAAAACCCAAATTTTGCTACATTAGAAGCCATTCTGAACTCTGGATAATGGTCCAATTTGTGCAGTTTTCCATCTTGGCACTACAAATCTATACTGACCCAATTTGCTACAATTTTCTTTTATCCCAAACGTGCCAAGTAGCAATCTCAAGGTGGGCTAAGAATCCTGCTTCTAATTCTATTTTAAGGGTGAGGTCATTCATTTCTCAGTAGAATCCCCCACTGTACATATTAGGCAGGAAGTCTATTTTGAAATCAGGTGGAAATGTTGGCTGTTGGTCAACTCCCTGTCCAGAGAAGGATAATCTGTTCATTCTAGCAATGGTTTAATGATGCATCCTAATTACCAGCCTTTTCATGTTCAGGCCTATTGGATTCACTGTCACCAGTAAGACACCTCAGCAGGGTTTGCTATTGTCTCTCTGTGCTCCTTTCTCATATCTCTATAACTCCAACTTACACAGAACACTGAGGGTGGTATAAAAATATTATTTTTTAAAAAAATGCTTTTATGAACTGCTTTGAGGTTTGGGTTTTATTGTTGCTGCTTATTGTCTTTTTTTTCCTTTTTTTACCTTCTTGAATCACACTGGGAATGCCATGACTACCACAGTGTGACAGACCAGTGGCATGAAAATATATCCAATATGTATGCTATCTCTATTAGGTTACCTTTTACCGACAACTGGGAAACACTGGCCTGCGAGTGCTCCAGTTGGAGAACAGCCTTTACCAAAAGTGTCATGGGTTTTGAAGACGCTCAAACTCAGGACAAAAGGGAGAAGCATGCTAAGAGGAAGGCACGCTTGGTAAGCCCTCACCATGATCAACTCCCACCCAGAAACCTATGTCCCCACTGTGGAAGGACATTTGGATTCAGAATTGGCCTCCACAGTCACTTACAGACTCACTTTTAAAACCGTGTTTATGGAAGACAATCTTACTCGGCGATGAGTGGTCGCCAAAGAAGAAGAAGAAGAAGAAGACCTTTTTCAATAGTTGTAAAATTAAGAGATGAGGCAAGCATAGTGTTCCACTACAACTGAAGGCATGCTTCACAGCGGAAACCCATAATGTCAACTCCGAATTCCCATTCAATTTACTTGGGCTCATTCCAAGGTACAGGATTGAAGTCAAAAGTATTAGAGTCAATCTCCTTTGAATAAGACTTACTTTTCAGTAGACGTGTATACTGAACACAATGGGACCTGCTTCTGGGACGATATATAGGATTGCACCGTCAGGGCCCACCTAGACTGGTGATTTTTGCAAGTGTACTCTGCAACGAGTGTACTGATACAATAATGATGCAATAATTGTGGCTTTATACCAGACTGGTCAAATGTCATTCTGCTTTGTTAGATGTTCTGGGGCACTTCCCAATGTGATTGTGTCATTGCCATCTGGAAATGGACTCTTGCACTATAGTGCTACCAAAGCAGGTCAAAACAAAAACAACGCCGGAACAGTTGTGGTATAAAAAGCTACATGATTTCAGCACAAAGCTACAGGGCATGTGCTAACTAGAAACAAAACACTATGACCATACCCTGCAGCATCTCTCCGATGAAAATAGGGATGTCCAGTGCTATTTTTCTAGAGGGGAAAGGTGCTGGAACTCACCATGAACACTTCGTTTGTTCTCTTAGAATGGTACCCGAGAGGTACTGGAACTGAGTACAGTGGTACCTCAGGTTAAGTACTTAATTCGTTCCGGAGGTCCGTTCTTAACCTGAAACTGTTCTTAACCTGAAGCACCACTTTAGCTAATGGGGCCTCCCGCTGCTGCCGCGCCACCACAGCACGATTTCTGTTCTCATCCTGAAGCAAAGTTCTTAACCCGAGGTACTATTTCTGGGTTAGCGGAGTCTGTAACCTGAAGCTTATGTAACCTGAAGTGTATGTAACCCGAGGTACCACTGTACTGGTGAGTTCTAGCTGGAAAAAATCCCTAGGGACATCCTGGTCCATGGGTAGGCAAACTAAGGCCCGGGGGCCAGATCCGGCCCAATCGCCTTCTAAATCCGGCCCACGGATGGTCTGGGAATCAGCGTGTTTTTACATGAGTAGAATGTGACCTTTTATTTAAAATGCATCTCTGGGTTATTTGTGTTACCAAAAAGGAGCAATGCAGCAGCGAGCAGCAGCTTCGTCAGCTGCAGGTGGCTGGAAAGCCAGACAGGATGTTGATGTTTGTGACTGTTGCCATGGCAAGAAAGGGGCAGTCCATTCACCATACTGAGCACCGGACGTTAGCTCAGTGTGTCATCTGACCTGTACTGGAAGTACATGGGTGGAGGGGTGGAGTTATATTCTCTCTGCTGTTGATGTAAGGAGAGTGCAGACATGTTTATCTGTATGGCTGCAAAAGACAGAAATAAAAGCATGTAGATACATTTCTGTCTGTTTCTTTCCCCTCCCTGGGGATAGCAAAGGGGAGAGAGAAGGAGTGGTGTATTCTTCTCACATCTGGGAAGGATCGCCGATCACAGACCTCGCCTGTTTTCCTGCCGGGAGTCGCAGGGGGAGGTCAACAAGGAATTCAGCCGGTGCCTGCAGCGTGGCACATTCCTCTGACCGAGGCAGGATTCCAACAATGGTAGCAGAGCTGCTGGTTTCATCACTCCATCGAACTTTGCAATGAGAGGTTGATCCTCTGCACCTACGGAAAGAAGATAACGTCTGCGTACAGCCAGAAGCTGAACAGACGAAGTGCAAGCCAAGCCACGGAGCCCCAAGGTATGAGAATTTCGGGCTAAAAGTGTGAACGCAGATTGATTTATTCTCTGGTTCACGGGAGCAGCGTTTGGGAAAAAACAGCTCCGAGAGACAAGGCTTGCATTCCGGAAATTCTTGTGGTTGATAAGGTTTCCTGCACAAGAAAGGAATCTACAGTTGCTAAGCAACGCCCGTCAGTGTAGTGGAAAACTACTAAAAAGGGGCTGGACTGTCAGGCTGTGCCTGAGAGAGGCGAAAAACAACGTTTTGTTTTGGCTAGAGTCTCACGAGCTCTTGGGAGGGACTTTCCAAAGCAGCCAGCGTTAGAGCTGCCAGGTGCCAAGAGCGTAAACAACCAGCTATTGGATTTTAGCAGGCTTGAGAGTGAGAGTTAAGGCAAGGACTCAAAATGGATGCCAAGAAGGGGGGAGGCATGCCTTATCCACCCCTCCTAACTAATGACAATTATTCATCTTGGTCTATCAAGATGAAGGCCCTGTTGCAGAATCAGAGACTGTTTGGGGTGATTGAGAACCCCGTCCCTGCAGCACCAACGCGTGCTTGGGAGTCACAGAATGTGAAGGCCAGGACGGCTATAATTCTGTGTGTTTCAGATTCCCAGCTTGTGCATATTCAAGATTTAGAATACGCACGAGAGGTTTGGGACACATTGCGAAGGACACATCAGAGAGATGCAGGTTCTTCAGCGTTGCTGTATTTTGAAAAGCTGACCAATCTGAGGCTTGCGCCTGATGGAGATGTTCAAGCGCACCTGACGGAAATGAAATATCTGCGCCAACAGATGGTGGAACGCAATTTCCGTCTGCAGGAGGAAGTGTTTTGCTTGATGGTGATAAACAGCCTAAATCGGACTTACAAAATGGTTGCCAGTCAGCTTGGGTCCCTACCGGCGGCCCAGTTAACCGCGGAGAGGGTGTATGCAGTTGTGCTTAATGAACATGACAGACTTGCTGCACTGGAGGTAAAGGACAGGGGGAGGGAAGAACGGAGTTCTAATACCCCCACTGCTGTTGCTACTGGAGAAAATGCTGTAGCTTTGAACGTTGTCCAATGTTACAATTGTGGACAGACTCAGCATCTTCAGCGGAACTGTAAGAAGCCGCGTCAGCAGAAAGGAGCCAAGGGGAGCTCTACGAAGTCTGAGGCGTCAGGCAAAAGTCATACCAAGTCACAGGCGAAGCCTGCAAAGGCTTTGATGTCGCTAAAAGCCACACCAGAAGCAGGGAACTCTTTCGTTCTGGACACTGGAGCGACAGTCCATATGTGTCCACACAGAGAGCTATTTTCGACGTTTAAGAAGCAAAGCTTCGCTGTGCAACAGGCCAACGGTCAGGAGCTGGAAGCGACCGGGATTGGAGCTGTGTATCTTGAAAGTCTGAACTTGACTATAAACAATGTTTACTTGGTTCCAGAGTTGAAGTTCAATCTGCTAAGCGTTTCGCAGATTGCTAAGAAGGGACTAAAACTGTCCTATGATGCTGAGAGCTGCAACATCTACAAAGATGGAGAGCTGTATCTTTCTGCCAAAGAGAAAGATGGACTGTATTTGTTGACTTTTGATCAATGTGATTACATGAAATGTAATTCTAACATGATCTCTCTTGCAGGTGTAACCAAGCAGGACGCCAAGCAGGTGACCTCAAGGGTCGACAAGGCATTTCAGCGGGTGTATGCTGATGTGATTGGTCCTCTAGCACCATCTAGAGGCAATGCAAAATATTACCTTGTGTGTGTGGATTCTTTCACAAATTTTGTCTGGATTTATGTTTTGGAGAAACCAAAAGAAGCCTTAGAAAGGTTTAAAGAGTTTTGTGACAAGGTTAAAAATATGCATGATGCTAACATTGCTTGTCTTTTCACAGATGAGAAGCCAATATTTCTTTTACAGGATTTCCAGAAGTTCCTGCAGAAGAAAGGGATAAGACACAAGATTGCTGCTTCCGCAGAAGCGTGGAACAGGGGTGTCTGTGTTAGGGTGAACAAAGAATTGCAAAAGGGAACGCAGGCGCAATTACTTAGTTCACATCTGCCAAATGAATACTGGGCGGAGTCGCTATTGTTGTATACTTATACGTGGTTGAGAAAGTTTTCAAAAGAGTTGGGAAGTTCTCCTTTTGAGAAACTGTTCCATAGAAAACCTTCTGTTGCCCATTTCAAGGTTTTTGGGTCTCATGTGAGGACAGAAGCTCCAGGTGGAGTAAAGAATGCCAGAGGCATTTTTGTGGGTTATGAAAAGGGTCTCTACAGAGTAATTTTGTCTGATTCTGGTCAGGTGATTCTCACAAAATTTCTAGAGAGTGCTCCTGAACAGGAGAGAGTAATTGTTCACACGTTTCCCACAGGAGATGATGATTCAGATGATGATGATGATTTTACTGATTACAGTGGTACTGATGATGACAGTAGTAGCTCAAAGAGCTCAGTTGAAACAGTCATTCAGAGGAAATCTCACATAATGGCTAGACCCTCAGAGGAGGAGGACGAACCACTGATTACCCTTAGTACTGGTTCTCCAGAGAGTTCAGAGGCTGAACCAGAAAGCAGAGAAGATCAGCACCTCATACGTAGGTCTGAGAGAGCAACGAAGGGTGTACCACCCAAGAGGTATTCAAAGGAGTTTGCCAACTTAGCTATTGCATGTGTTGCTGTTGTAAACAACCGAGGACAGGTTGAAGCTGTGTCTAAGTCAGAGACAAAGGCACAACAGAAAGTTGCTAACCAAGGTAATGCAGATGCACTCATTCCTTGGAAGTCACACAACCAGAGAGGTACATTGGTGAAACCAATGACGGGAAGTTCCAAGGGTGGAACTGAAACAACAGGGGAATGTTATATGTATAACAACTGTTTGTTTTCTTCTCTGGATCACGCTTTGCTCGCAGCACGCATTGATTCTTTTGGGGGAGGATGTTACCAAAAAGGAGCAATGCAGCAGCGAGCAGCAGCTTCGTCAGCTGCAGGTGGCTGGAAAGCCAGACAGGATGTTGATGTTTGTGACTGTTGCCATGGCAAGAAAGGGGCAGTCCATTCACCATACTGAGCACCGGACGTTAGCTCAGTGTGTCATCTGACCTGTACTGGAAGTACATGGGTGGAGGGGTGGAGTTATATTCTCTCTGCTGTTGATGTAAGGAGAGTGCAGACATGTTTATCTGTATGGCTGCAAAAGACAGAAATAAAAGCATGTAGATACATTTCTGTCTGTTTCTTTCCCCTCCCTGGGGATAGCAAAGGGGAGAGAGAAGGAGTGGTGTATTCTTCTCACATCTGGGAAGGATCGCCGATCACAGACCTCGCCTGTTTTCCTGCCGGGAGTCGCAGGGGGAGGTCAACAAGGAATTCAGCCGGTGCCTGCAGCGTGGCACATTCCTCTGACCGAGGCAGGATTCCAACAATTTGTGGGGCCTGCCTGGTGTTTTTACATGAGCAGAATGTGCGCTTTTATTTAAAATGCATCTCTGGGTTATTTGTGGGGCATAGGAATTCGTTCATTTGTTTCTTCAAAATATAGTCCGGCCCCCCACAAGATCTGAGGGACAGGGGACCGCCCCCCTGCTGAAAAAGTTTGCTGGCCCCTGTACCTAGTCCATGCCCGCCAACATTTATCTGATGAAAATAAGGACGTCCTAAGGAAAAGCAGGACATTCGGATCAAATCAGAAACCAGGATGGCTTCAAATCAGAAATCCAGGACTGTGCCTGGAAAATAGGGACCTTTGGAGGGTCTTTATGACCACTCCAAAACAAGCAGATGCAAATGCTGTCGAAAGCAATATCCCATTTAATACATCAATATCATCATAAGTACAAACCATCATGAATGCCCAATAAAAATGTCTTTTGAAAGGACTGTTACTTTTTAAAGACATGGTACCTCTCCTACTGAGTCCAGTGAGAGATAGATGTAACATAATCCTAAGCATGCTTACTAAAAATTAAGTTCCAATGTATTTACTTCCAGGTAAGTAGGCATACGACTGCAATCTGACAGCTCACGCTGGCTCAAAAGTTAGCCCCATTAAGTTCAATGGGACTCACCCCCAGGGAAGTGGGTGTGAGTCTGCAGCTCAAGGCTGCGCACCTTTCCTTTGAAAACAGTGGACTTGTGTCATGATTAGACCACATGAAGAAGAAATGGATGCTTCTTGTGAAAGCAGAGATGGCGGAAAAATTATATTCTAAGTGGATATAGAAACAGAAATGGCCTCAGTTTGCATGTTCGTCTGTGATCAGGAACAAAAATCAGGCAAGCGAATACAATCTGCTACTGTTTTGTCCATATGCAAATGATACATAAATTATGGTCCTCCCTCATCAGCACCATTTTTCTGATGTTCCCTTTGCAATGAAATGGTGTGGAATCACACAGTAACAAGGTAATTAATACGTTAGCACAGCAGCCTGTAACATTCTGAATGCTGAATTATTATTTTTTGCAAGGTTCATTTGGACAAACTTGAATTGGACTATGAACTGAGCCAGCTAGTTTTGTAAAAGGATGGGCGTGTATAGGAAACAGCTCCTACAACCAGTTCCTTTTAAAAATGAACTTCCCAAGCTCTGGAATATATTTATCTATATATTATTTTACAGCACACCAACTCTGTCTGGTGTGCCCCATTATGCTTCCACTTTAGCGTTTCCTGCCTTTTAATACGGAACTTATCTTCATAAAATAAACTCTTGCCTGTGGTTTTGGTAAGTCGGCTAGACCTAAATGGGAAAAAGCTGTCGTTGCAAGGGTGTTTATATATTACTTCATTATTCATTTTTATAGGTGTCTCATTAAAACTGGAAAACAGAGACAGAAGGAATAAAAATGAATTTTGAAAAAAGAGAGGAATAAACCTTCAGAGCAAATGGTGTTGTTTACGTCTGCCATTTTTTTTTTTTTTTAATAGAGCTGTAGGAAATGTGGCATGTCAAAAACCAGGGCAAAAAAATCATCTTTACGTTTAAAACTGCTGCACTTTAGTTAAGTAATGACATGGGGTAGGGGACAGTCAACAGGAAAGCCCTGTAAACATTTAACTCAAAAGAATAATGCATGGATCGTAAAAATACTTGGGATGGAGTAAATCACAATGAACTCGGGGGGGGGGGGCTTACTTTTGAGTAGACATGCATAGGATTGTACCGTAAGCAACAGGATTCAAAATTTCTGGGTTTGCAAGATCTGCCCTCCATTGCAGAGTCATGTGATTAGCAAGAGATGATTACAGATTGTAGGATTAAAGACATATTGGCTTCCACCGGCTTACATGCTTGAGTCTACAGCTTCCTCTCCAGAGGGACCTAACGGCCTGTGACTAAACTGGAACAGCAAAGACTCTCCTCCCTGGAAGAGAGGGGAGTGGTTGTGGGCGGGAGCCCGAGGGGCGGCCCTAGCGGGGGGCGGTAGCCCCCTGCCTCCCCCACTCACCTGGCTGGCGCCCACGCCCATCGGCAGGCACCCAACCAGGTGCCTCCGAGGGGGCGTGTTCAGCAGGCTATGTGCTGTGGCGCCAGCCCCTCCTCGGCCTCATCCTCCTCTCCGTCGTCCTGTCGCGAGTCACCCACCCTCCACTCCCTTCAAGCTCAGGGTCTTAGTTCCTTGGCCTTGCTATGGACCTTAGGTTGGTCGCCCTGGTTGCCCAGGGGGCCTGGTAGGAATTTTTTCCATTTGGCATTAGGCTTTTTGGTTTTTTCACCTACCTCGTAGCAATCGTCACAACTTTTGTGGTATTGGTGGGTAGGTTAGGCATTGGAATAATGTGTTGTGGTGTGTCGAAGTGCTAGGTGTGGCCATCGCCTATGCCTTCAATTTTTGGGTATTCCGTTAAAGGAATCCGGCGGCCGTGCACTCTGTCCGATGCCTGCTTGGCGGGAGGCCATGGCATGACCCTCGGTGACATCAGGGGAGAGCCTATAGTTGGATTAGCATCAACAGGCTCCACCTACTGGTGAATAAACCCCCTTGTTTTAGATATCCAATGCCTAAGCCAATACCTTATTACTGCTGTAATCAATAAAGTTGTGGCCTTTTCTTGCCCATTAACCTTATATCACGTGTCCTTGTGTATTCATTCCACATTGCGGGGGTCGGGTCCTCGAACCACAACCATCTTTTATCACACCACTCCAGGGACACCCAGTATACCTAATAACTCTGGTGGAGAAAACTGTAAGGAATGCGTTCAGACTTGTGTCAGGGTTGTACTCCTCAAAGTTGCCCAGATACTTACTGCATGTAGAAAATGTTTTGCACCTGTGACAACACCCAGCTTTTTAACAAGGATGCTTGCGCAACCCATCTCAACCACATTTCAATCTGGGTTTTGCCGTTTTACATTGCTGGCATTCTATACTATTTTCCCAGATTGGAGCTCAGCTTTTGGATTGGAGAAATATTTTCAGGTTTTCCACCCACCCCTGGAAAACCAAACTGTTAAAATATTAAAAGAACAGTTTGTTTTATTTCCCCCACCACAACCTTTTTTTAAAAAAAAAGTTTAAAAAATTGCAGAACTGTCCACTAAAATAAGCGATTTTCAAAAAGCTGAACAGCAATGCATTATCAGGGCTATAGTCTCACCCAAACCTCCTGATTGAATTCAGTGGAATCTAAAGCGAGGGATATGGTCATGAAGAGCCCTAAGATTTTAGCTGGCACATACATCACAGGAGCACAGATAGAGAAATCAACAAAGAAGTTAGCAAGTCTCCCTTGCATTTGGCAGTTTGCATGCTATAACCTTTCCCTTCAAAATCAGGTAGGCACAATAGCTTAGAGCTTAGTGCACTGCCCAGCTGAGTGAGATCTGAATGTAACCTCGGGTTTTTCAGCTTCACACTGGTATGTCAGAGCTAGGAAGATCATAATGCTGGTGTTCCAAGCCTTTGGGTGATGTGGGGTGGGAAGAGAGACATGTAATGTGGTGCATCACTTACACACAGCCCTCTGGTGCTTAGCTGTTATGTCTTCCTTCCGCAGCATTGTGTAAAGGGTCATGTAACAATAGCAGAGGAGGGAATTAGGAGGAGGAAATTTGCAATTTGATTGGGGGAAGAATGCAGGGATGCTGGAGGAAGTCCGTCTTTGCAAATTCCAACAGGAGCTGACCTGACCCACACCTCCCAGACTAATGTGGAGATCCCAGACTACAGTAGAATCTTAACCATGTCTTCTAATAGGTATGTTCTATTAAATTCAGTGGGGCGTATTCCAAGGTGAGGATAGGATCGCATGATTTGCCCACATTTGACCTCTGCCTGGACAATCTCCCGAGACCATTAAGTAAATTATCATGCTGCTAGGATGCCAGCTTCTGCAAACTGGGTTGCACAGCTTAGGGTTGCCAGCTTTCTAGCCAACCTCTGCAGCTGTGCCTTTAAAATTGGTTGCTCTGCAGTCATTAGCGGGTGGTAACGATCAGTAAAAGAGCTCCCTGCTGATTTCTGCACATAAATTTCTGTTGAAGGCAAAATGCAGGCCAGGCTAGTTATCCAGTCACTTGGCAACCACAGATACTGAATCTTCCCAGGTCCATGACAATAGCATTACAGAAATTCATTTTGTCCTGCATTCCACTTTTAACTAGGAAAATCGCTCCTTCTAATAATGAACTCAAGCAGCGAGCATTGCAAGGATTGTAAGGGAAAGGGAGCCACTAAGAAACAAAAGAAAAGTATCTGTATGTTTGGGGACATGTTGAGATTTGCGGACGTGAAAAGCACTCACCTCTTTTGTTGGCCAGTGGAGCAACCTCCTGCAAAAAAAATAACAAGAAGAACCAGGCCAATGAGGAGAGAATATGCTCAGTAGGAAAGAAATGTAGAGGGAAGAGGGGTGGAATACGGAGGGAGGGAGAGCAGAAATGCTTGGGTGGGCCCCAGAAAAGGAGCACTCATTTTAGGAGAGAGAATACGCTGAAATATTTTGGTTGCAGGTCCCCCCTGCTTAAATTTGACTCTAGAAGTGGAGCATGCAAATTTTACAGCAGTTTTCAGAGGGCTGCCATACGTCCAGACGTATGATTTTCCCAGACATTACCAGGATTCCAAAGGCAGAATTGGCGTCGGGGGGGGGGGGGGTTCCAAAAGGCGGTGCTTTGTCCTGGATCTTAGGCAAGTCAATCGAAAAATTGTGGGTGCTTCCCCCCCCTTTTTCGCATTTTTGTAAAAAGGAAAAAGCTCAGCTTTCAGGTTTCAATTTTGGGGTGTTCCTAAAGAAAGCTTAATAGCTTTTGGGGGGTGTCCTGGTTTTTACTTTTTTAAATATGCATGGTTGATTTGCATCTTTTCCATCAATGTGTATCTATAAACACCACACACGCATACACAGAAAGAATCTTGATTCATCCACATCATCTCAGTACGGTGGTACCTTGGTTTACGAACTTAATCTGTTCCGAAAGTCCATTCTTAAGTCAAACATTCTTAAACCAAGGCGTGCTTTCTCACAGCAGTGGGGAAACTCAATTTACAAATGGAACACACTCAACAGGAAGTGAAACATGTTCTTATTCCAAGGCAAAGTTCACATACCAAAACACCTACTTCCGGTTTGCAGGGTTTTCAGTGTTCTTAATCCAAGTTGTTAATACTATTACTACTACTACTAATAAATTTATTTATATTTCAGGGCGGCTTACATCAAAATACATAATACATTAAGACATAAAATTCAGCAATCGACTGAAATACAGCTTAAAATTAGATTAAAATCAAAATAAGACCAGATGGCTATCTGCAAATTTTAACTGTATGGGTTGGGAACCTTAAGTATTAGCCAAGCTCAGCTATTTGTGTGAGCCGGTGAGAGGAGTTAAGAGAGGCCACTTATATGAAGGGTCTTATAAGAGGAGAGGGGTCAGGCTGAGCCACGACTGAAGGCCTGGCAGAACAGCTCTATCTTGCAGGCCCTGCGGAAAGATGTCAAATCCCGCAGGGCCCTGGTCTCTTGGGACAGAGCGTTCCACCAGACTGGGGCCAGGGCCAAAAAGGCCCTGGCTCTGGTCGAGGCCAGTCTAGCCTCCTTGAGGCCTGGGACCTTCAAGATGTTTTTGTTTGTGGACCGTAAGGTCCTCCGCGGGGCATACCAGGAGAGGTGGTCCTGTAGGTACAAATGTCCTAGGTCATATAAGGCTTTAAAGGTTAGAACCAGCACCTTAAACCTGACTCTGTACTCCACCAGAAGCCAGTGCAGTGTATGGCTGGATCGATGTGGTCTCGCTGCGGCATTCTATACCCACTGGAGTTTCTCGATCAGCTTCATGGGCAGCCCCACATAGAGCGAATTACAGTAATCAAGCCTGGAGGTGACTATCGCATGGATCACAGTGGCTAGATCAGGGCGAGAGAGAGAAGGAACCAACTGCTTAACACGGCGGAGATGGGAAAATGCCGCCTTTGCCATAGCTGTAACCTGCGCCTCCATAGAAAGGGAGGGTTACACCCAGACTCTTGACAGAAGGTGCTGGCACTAATTGCACCCCCGCAAGGGATGGGAGTTGACTCCCCAACCCCATCTCATCTTGACCCAACAGAGGACCTCTATCTTTAGAGAATTTAGCTTCAACCAGCTCCCACGCAACCACATAAACTAAGCTGTTCTTAAACCAAGGTACCACTGTACTGGTTTTGGAAGTGCTCTCTTAACACCCACATCACAAATAGACTGCGACCATACTTCCCTCCAGAACCTTTAGACTACAACTCCCAACATTCCTAGCATTGCCGTGTTGGCCAGAGATTATGGGAGTTGTAGTCCAAAGGCATGGAAACCACCAGATTAGGGAAAGGTGCCATAGTTAGAGCTAACAGTGAATGGCTCAATAATGCCATAGCAAGGGAGGAATTCATCCCCTTTTGCGTGTCGTTGGCACAACCAGCTTATCCTAGATTTTATCGGCCAACCAAATGGCTAAAGCCTCTTAACCTATTGACAGATCAACTGAGCTGGTCATTCACTCTAGAAGGGGGTAGTGAGACAGTTTGAAATTATAGAGAAGAACTTGCATCTCGTGTGTGTGTGTGTGTGTGTGTGTGTGTGTGTGTGTGTAATTTATAAAGATACTCATGGTAACAGCACTGCAAATTCATTTCTGCTTTTGGGGAAAGAGTTTGTTGCACTGGGAAGTGGAGAAAAACTAAGTGTCAATTATTATCCATCAAGACATCAATCTCTTTCCATTCTCTTTTTTTAGAGTTTTGAAGAAAAACCATAAGGACATTTTATGTCACCTTGCCATGAGCTAAAGTCTGGTGTTTTATTTTCTTGATTTTTTTTTTTATTCAGAAATCATTATTTGGCATATCAAAGAGCAATTTCAGATCTATGTTAGATTTGGAGGAAAAGATACGCTCACCTTTTGCCTTCCCAACAAAGCGAACTGAAAGGGCTTGTGCTCAACAACCTATTATCCTTATTATAGTTAACGATAATAATAAAAGAAATAGTGAAGAGGCATTGCAAGAACTTTTAACGGGTGGAATTTTCTTAGATGGGAGCAACAATCGCTGCAGATGTTTACTACTACAAAACAACTCATCAGGATGGATAAGTGTCCCAAAATGGAAGCATTTTCAAACTACTTAACTCACATTAAGTGATCCCGGCATCTAAGAGTTACAGAGTGCTTAACGACTCCTTTTTTAAAGGTGCAGAAGATCCATGGAGTCATCCTTCAGCCATCTACTCTGACTAGCAACAGCTTTCAAACAGAGGCATTTTGAGCCCTCCTCAAATCTATTTAACTGAACCTGGAATGTCCTATTATTGGGGGTTTTTTGTTTTTGTTTTTTCAACTGCAGGAGCTCATCATAACAGCCCCACAGCCACACTCCCAAGGATAGTCCAGACTATAAGGTAAAGGTAAAGGGACCCCTGACCATTAGGTCCAGTCATGGCCGACTCTGGGGTTGTGGGGCTCATCTCGCTTTATTGGCTGAGGGAGCCGGCGTACAGCTTCCGAGTCATATGGCCAGCATGACTAAGCCGCTTCTGGCAAACCAGAGCAGCGCACGGAAACGCCATTTACCGTCCCACCGGAGCGGTACCTATTTATCTACTTGCACTTTGATGTGCTTTCGAACTGCTAGGTTGGCAGGAGCAGGGACCGAGCAACAGGAGCTCACCTCGTCGCGGGGATTCGAACCGCCAACCTTCTGATCGGCAAGTCCTAAGCTCTGTGGTTTAACCCACAGCACCACCCTCGTCCTAGTCCAGACCATAGCTGTCAACTTTTCCCATTTCGAGGAATCCTATTCAGAATAAGGGAATTTCCCTTTAAAAAAGGGAAACGTTGACAGCTATGGTCCAGACATACAGGCATCCGTATTGATCGGAAGCACAGAGCATCATCAGGAGTGCATCATAATCAGTGACATGCGGTGAAATTTTCTGTAGGGAAACAGAGTCAAAGGTGTCAGCTTGCAAGGCCAATGGGGGGGGGATGTTGCGATGTCGTTATGTCACATGCATGAGCATTGTGCCTCCCTCCCTAAGTTGGGCAGAAGCTTCCTGGGCTTTGGGGAGAAGGCGTCAGGATTTCATACTTTAATCCTTTAATTTACCGGGAACATTTAAGGAACTAGCCCAGTCCCCCTAGCCCACTGACCGCACACCACTGAGCACAAAACCAAATTTATTGGGATCAGCATGACTGCAATCCTACACATGGCCAGTAAGCTCCACTGAACTCGGCGGTGCTGACTGCAGACCGCATAACTTCAATTTATAATGCACATTAACAAAAATAATCTACAGCCTGCTGAAATGCAACCTTTAGCTTTTAATTATAAATGCAAGCAATCTTGCCGAGAAGCGTTGCCCCATTTAAACTGCAACACCGGGGGGGGGGGGAGTATTATTTTCCCCACTCTCCGACTTCCTCTGCATTAACTAATCTGTCACAAACAAACCTGAAAGCCTCATTAACCCTCATTCACTTCCCAGTGCAAGGAGGGTCTATCCATTATCTTGCATAACGCCACCTCCCCCCACCCCCACAAGCTCATGACGTGGACGCTGTTGCTCTGATGAAAGTCTGGGAGCCGCATTCCCCTGTGCGCCACGCTCGTCGGCACCACTGCTACTGAGTCATATTTCATAATAGCACAAGAGTTGATGAAAGTCAATTTCTCTGCCACATAGCAAAAGCGAGCCTCAAAGCCTCTGAGTGCAGAAGAAGTTGAGGCATTAGACTGGTCTGGCAATACATTCCAGTACAGTGGTACCTCGGGTTAAGAACTTAATTCGTTCTGGAGGTCCATTCTTAACCTGAAACTGTTCTTAACCTGAAGCACCACTTTAGCTAAGGGGGCCTCATGCTGCCACCGCGCCACCAGAGCATGATTTCTGTTCTTAACCTGAGGTACTGTTTCTGGGTTAGCAGAGTCTGTAACCTAAAGCGTCTGTAACCCGAGGTACCACTGTATGCCATTGGGCCTACCTCTTATTAGAACCTGACATTTATTTGAGCTTCAGCATGAAGCATACCCTCCAACATTTCTCTGATGAAAATAGGGACATCCTATTCCACTATCATCATCATCATCATCATCATCATCATCATCATCATCATTATTAATACCCCGCCCATCTGAATGGGTTGTCCCTGCCACTCTGGGCAGCTTCCAACATACAGTGGTACCTTGGGTTACATACACTTCAGGTTACAGATTCCGCTAACCCAGAAATAATACCTTGGGTTAAGAACCTTGCTTCAGGATGAGAACAGAAATCGCGCAACAGCAGTGGGAGGCCCCATTAGCTAAAGTGGTGCTTCAGGTTAAGAACAGTTTCAGGTTAAGAACGGACCTCCAGAACGAATTAAGTACGTAACCAGAGGTACCACTGTATATGAAAACATAATAAAACATTAAACATTTTTAAAAAATTCCCTACACAGATGGCTCAGTGGTCAGCCTCCAACATTTCTCTGATGAAAACAGGGATGTCCTAAAGAAAAGCACGACATCCTAGCATCAAATCACAAACCGGGGCGGCTTCTGTAAATCTGGGACTGTCTCTGGGAAACAGGGACACTTGGTGGGTCTGTGATGAAGATTCTACAGTGAGTTACATTATAAGCTTTTATACGAAACCTGAATCCTAGCATAACAGAGGTGAGTCACTTCTGTGTCTGAGAAATTGGTCAGTTGCCTACCCCAGATGAGTTTGCACTCCCCCTGAAAGTTTGCAGTTTGGGGTTGCTGCTGGATCCAGCTCTGAAGGCAACACTGTACTGTATAGGGAAGTTTTTTAATGTTCACTTATGTTCTTATATGTTGGAAGTATAAAAGGATGTCACATAGAGGAGGGAGAAAGGTTGTTTTCTGCTGCTCCAGAGAAGCGGACACGGAGCAATGGTTCCAAACTACAAGAAAAAAGATTCCATCTAAACATTAGGAAGAACTTCCTGACAGTAAGAGCTGTTCGACAGTGGAATCTGCTGCCAAGGAGTGTGGTGGAGTCTCCTTCTTTGGAGGTCTTTAAGCAGAGGCTTGACAACCATATGTCAGGAGTGCTCTGATGGTGTTTCCTGCTTGGCAGGGGGTTGGACTCAATGGCCCTTGTGGTCTCTTCCAACTCTATGATTCTATGATTCTAAGTAGCCCAGAGTGGCTGTGGCAACCTAGTCAGATGGGCGGAGTATAAATAATAACATTATTATCATGGAACAGGACATCCCTATTTTCATTGGAGAAATGCTGGAGGGTATGACACACCTGCCAACTCAAATGCCATGCACCTGATGAAGTTGACTCTAATCCACAGAAACTTTATGCTGTGTCAAATTTGTTAGTCTTTAAGGCAGGGGTGCCCAAACTTTTTTCAAAGAGGGCCAGATTTGATGAACTGAACGTGCATGAGGGCTGGCCAGAGTTGTTGAGCTTTTTTTGGGATCTTACCCCAGGAAATAAACCGGTGGACTGCATTAGGCCACCAAATCCCTGTGCTTTAAGGAGACATATATATCTCTCTCTCACTCACTCACTCACTCTCTCTGTGTGTGTAACAGACTAACACAGGTGCCCCTCTACAAAAGGCACAAATAACTAACTAAGCTGGTCACTATCAAAATTTGGGCGCACGATACCAATACCTTCATGAAAACATTTCCAAAGAAAGAAACAACAACAAAATCCCTGTTGAAAGGATGCAATCGATTAAAATACTAAGTCACTCTTCTGGCATTCATCCATGGCATTTTGTTAAATATGAAACTAGTAAATAATCCAGATAAATATTATGAGTCACATCCTCCAGTATTTATAGGAGTACTTTAATTGTGATGATTGTTAGAAGATGCTCTGTGAGCCTAAACCATGGCTAGTAAATGGAAAGTTAAGAATGAGAAGGGGGCTGTCTATTACAACCTTTCTCATCCTGATGCCCTCCAGATCTTGAGATCTTGTGGGTTGTCCTGGGGCTGATGGGAGTTGTATCTCTGTTACTGTTGATTTATATACTGCATATTTGCCAAAATAGCTTCTATGCGGTTTACAAGTATAAAACCCGATTCTAAAAAAACACACAAAAAGCCACGCATAATTAAAATATGCAATAAAACAATTCTACCGACGCACTAAAATAAACACCCACCATTAAAATGTACAACAAACAAGTCCATTAAACAAAATAACAATTAAAACAGTTAATAACTGTTTTGGAAACAATAAAACCCCCAGTTTTTGACAGGCTTTTAGAGGCTGATGGGTTAAATCGTTTTTAGCTATTTATGTAATTTATTAGAACCATTGTACTGTCTTTGTTATTTATTATGCTTTATATTAACGTGTGTGTGTGGTAAATCACCCTGTGACCATTATTGTATAGAAATTTCTAACATCATCATCATCATTAACATCACCAACACATTGAAGGCCAAGAGATCAAGCCAAGAGATCAGGGAATGCTTGTCTAAACAGGTTCATCTTGGAGAGTAGCCCAAAATGCCCAGAGTGCAGCAGGTTGGCAAAGGATGATGTTTCCTTCTGTTGGAAGAAGGGAAGACTTCCAAATCCATCCTCCACCAATTGGAGTTGGGGCCAGAAGCTATGCCTACTTTTCAAGGAGGAATCCAGATTGACCCCGGAGGGCTTCAGTTCTGCATGGGCAAACACTAGACCCATCAGCTGTTTTGCTAAAGTGTACTCTTGACAGCTCACAACTCCACTGCCCCCATAAAATTTTATCACCCAGACTGTTAAAAGTAACCCCCTGCAGACGCGGTTTAAGCTGGGCTGAAATCCTTTCTTAGCACTTCATGCTCTTGCTAGTAAATTGCATTCGGAAACTTACCATTCACGTTGCATAGAATAGTTCTTCTTTGCTTGGCTTGCTCGCTCTCAGTCCTTCCCAATCCAAATCCCACAAAACCATTTGACAGAAGAACTAAAGTTGTTTATCTAACAAAATTCCTGTCAATTCTGGAAAGCCACCTGCTGTAGAAAATGGTGTGCTTTGTAGACACTGAGACCAGTCATCCTGCCAAAGACAAGAAACTGGACCAGATCTCCATAAAATAACCAGCATATACCAGTGCAATTTAATTTCCTCACCAAGCACATGGGCAAAAGAATACCCCATAGGCCAACCCTACAGGCAGGTGAATTCTTACATTGTGTTGCTGTAGGAAAGGACAAAGGGAACCTTGTTGTTACTGCCCATTTGATGGACAATCCAAGCTTAACATTTCTTCTACGACATTTAAGGAGGGCTTTCATCATCATCATCATCATCATCATCATCATCATTTTATTATTTACACCCACCCATCTGCCTGGGTTCCCCCAGCCACTCTGGGCGGCTTATAGGATTCCCCCTCCTTTCCATGCAGCCAGATAAGATGACAATTGGGGGTTACCAACATGTTTCCATCCAGTTGTCGTTGGACTCCCCAATTCCCATCAGACCCAAGAAGCATGGTTAAAGGTCAGGGGCAATGGAAGTTGGGGAGAGCCAGTGTGGTGTAGTGGTTAAGAGTGATAGACTCGTAATCTGGTAAACCGGGTTCATGTCCCCGCCCCTCCACATGCAGCTGCTGGGTGATCTTGGGCTAGTCACACTTCTCTGAAGTCTCTCAGCCCCACTCACCTCACAAAGTGTTTGTTGTGGGGGAGGAAGGGAAAGGAGAATGTTAGCTGCTTTGAGACTCCTTCAGGTAGTGATAAAGTGGGATATCAAATCCAAACTCTTCTTCTCTTCTTCATCTAGAGGGGACCCCATGGACTGCTCATTTTTTACAACTTGGAGTGCCAAGACAACTTTTTTAGGTCTGGTGGAGCAGACCACTCCACCCAATTTTAAGCTTGCACAAACATTGTGCTAGATACTGGGAACCTGGGAAGTCAGCATGGTGGCGCAGTCAATGATAGTTGGTCCTCATTCCCTTTTGTTGTCATGCTGTTTGAAGTGACATATAATTCCGCTGCATTAAAAACCAAGGTGAGCTTAATTCACCTGCCTGCTTATTAGCAAGCCTGCTATAGCAGGAGTTTTCCTTGAAACCTTTTTCTTTGTGCTAAGGTCCTCTGACATTTTAAATATCAACCATAATGATGAACATCTCTCCTATATGCCACGAGCTAAAAAGCAGCAGGCAGCCACCTATGGTGACACCTTTAAACACAAAAACACTCCAGCAGCTACTCATTTTCCTCTCCAGTACTTGGATATGGCATTTATGACAAGGCAGCAAAAGCATTTGCTAAATCATTTGGCACTTCAATATATTAAGAAACCCACATCAAAATTCAAAGAAATGCAGAAAGCCTGTTGCAGGCTTCACTTCTACATCCATGGGGTGGTGATCTGGATCTGGCCAGTGGATTCCTGGGTTCCTATCTTCCCACCCACTCCTGGCCAAGTCTAGGGCAAGTGGCTCTGGTCTGGCCAAAATGGTGTTTTCCCAATGGTGCTGTATGGGAAAGGAGGTCAGATTTCAGGCCTGCAAGAACTATCTTTGTACAAATGACCCTTAGAATTAGGGCTCATCCACACTAACCTTCTCCTCTGTGCTATCTAGGCACAGGTTCATGCTTTAAAGCAGGCTTCCTCAACCTCGGCCCTCCAGATGTTTTTGGCCTACAATTCCCATGACCCTTAGCTAGCAGGACCAGTGGCCAGGGATGATGGGAATTGTAGTCTCAAAACATCTGGAGGGCTGAGGAAGCCTGCTTTAAAGCTCCGTATCTGGGTGCTTTCCCCCCTTTTTGCTCTGTCACTCTCTCCAGGAAAATACTGAATCCAAACACAATTCAGGTTTACCACAGATGGCCATTTGCTCCGATTCAGCAGTAAAGAGGTACCACTGTATAGTGCTCAGTGCAGCTAACAGCAAGCAAATGCACTTTCTTAACCTCACCTAACTCACAGGGCTGATTTGAGGATAAAAGCAGGGTGAGATCATGTGTATACTGATTTGGAAGAAAGACACAATGCAAATTTAACACTGCATAGAAATACAGTGCATAGAAATACAGAAAATACAGCAATGGGGAGTGAGAAAGCACAACCTCCTGAAATTCGAAGTCAGAGTCACTACAGACATTTCTGGCCACAACAACCTGCATTTGCTCTAATCTGGAATCATTTCTGCATTTGTTTGGGTAAATCCCGATGTGTTCAAAGTTCAAAATTCACCCGTAATGTAGGCACTGTGATGTGCCTGGAGGCCAACTCAGAAATGCATTATTTCCACTTCAAAGATACTGCACTTTTCTTAGATGTCCCTAGGCGTGTCCATATAAGTCCTGGTTTGGGGACTTGCTCATCAAATATACATATACTCTTATATCAATGTCTATACAGAATGCATGTCAAGGCAGAATTTAGCCATAATGTTTGCACAAAGATGCCATTACTCTAATGTCTGGAGCTGCTCTGTCCATCTCCCTGGGAGGTTCATCTTGCTATTTTTAGGACAGAAACTAATATTCTTTGTGAAAATGCCAGAGATCAAAAGAGATTAGTATTACAAGCTCTCCTCATAAGGGAGAAGGAGGGGGCGGGGACCAGTCCTCATAACATGAAAATAAGTCATTTACATCTAAACCAGAAAGTTCAGGCACAGGAAAATTTATAATAATGAAATAATGTAACGATGTTGATCAAAGTTGACATTTTTAGATAAGGAATAGCCTACTTTCCCTGAGTTTTATGAAACCATGTAGGCTATTGTATGGCATATTGTTCATATATGATGCATCTTTCATCTCCAGCCATGACAATGTTGACATTTTTAGAGAACCTGCAAACCAGAGGCTCATTTGACCAGCTTCCAATTTTATTTAAACTCTTCAAATTGAAAACAGTTAAGAGATCTGCAAGGGAGGAAATATTGTAGCCCATTTTAAATTTATCACCCAGCTAGATTCAGTTACTGGAATTTTATAGCCCAGAATTTTCAATACAATTAAATGAAATTATGAAATGAAGCATAAGCTATGCTCTAAATTCATCTCTGTCTCTTTCCGTATGAATATTATTTTGTACTGCCTAATACTGAGCTGGAGCCATTCATCTTAATTGGTCCTATTCATCAATTAATGCTTTAAAATAATATATTAACTGAAGAGTAAAAATACCAATGAATTATGTTGTATAGAACTGTATTTACATTCTGCCATACTCTGCATAATTGATTTATTAGTCAATTAATTGTATGAATGCAATACAATTAATCATCAATGACTAAAACCTTCAAAGTAACACAATCTGGATTAATCTTGGAAAATTCCCATTTATTTATGGGCATACTTTGGGAAAAATAAAGGTGTTCTAAGATTTGTGGGAGGAATTCAGTGTTGCACTATTATGATCATCCCGTCAGCACAAGTATTTCTGCTTGCCAGGTGAAATTATCTTCCCAATTTTCCTCCCACATGCTATTCTTGAGAGTCACCTGAGCCCCCAAAGCCAATTGCAACGTGGGGGTGGGAGGGAGACAGGGGGAAGAGAGGGGGAAGCCTACCTAGCTCCCACTAGCTCTTTAGTTAAACCCTATGGTTTTTATTCAGGTCATGCTTTACCCCAGGCATGGGGAACCTCCCTGTTATTATTAGTCTTCAGCTCCCAACAGTCCCTACTAACATGGTCAATAATCAGGAACATATGAAATTGCCCCATTTGATCATCTAGGACAGGCATCCCCAAAGTCTGCCCTCGAGCTGTTTTGGGACCACAATTCCCATCATCCTTGACCACTGGTCCTGTTAGCTAGGGATGATGGGAGTTGTAGTCCCAAAACAGCTGGAGGACCAAGTTTGGGGATGCCTAATGTAGGAGGTCAATATTGTTCTATCTACTCTCCAGGGCTTCAAACAAGAGACATTCCCAGCCATGCCTGGAGATGCCAGGGACTAAACCTGGGACCAGGTGCTCTGGCACTGAGTTAGGGTCACAGGTTCCTCATCTCTGGCTGAGTCTACTCACTGTATCTACTGTACCTTAACCAAGCAGCCAAGTAATAAGGATTTGTGAAACTCCCTTTAGATGTTCATTTTAGGCAATTTAGGGAAGCACCAATCATTCCTGGAGCTGCATGCCTGCCATCAAGCAGGAGTCATGTGCCTCCTCTTCCTTTCAGCCTTGGCAATGCCTAGGAAAACAAAATGCTGGACATTAAGTCCATATTCTCCACTCTCCACATGTCAATCAGGTAGATCAGGGTTGGGAAAATCTAGAGCTCATGGCATCATTTTTCATTGGTTCTTTTTATATATTATCAGGGATGATGTCATACTTGTGGAGGGAAAACTTAAAACACGTTGCAGAGTTTCCAAAAATAGACCAGAGGCAATTGTACTTCATCCAGCAGAGCTTTTACTCGCTACTGAAGGCAAATGAGCATAATGGTCACAAATCCAGTGCATTCAGGATTGGCACAGTCCTTAAGAAACCCAGTTGCAGCACTTACAATAAAACTTATAAACTTCACTCATAAAAAGACTAAACCTTAGCACTAAGCATACTATGTACAGAACACCACACCAGAAGGAAGGAAGATAGAGAAAGTAAAACTCAGGCTCCTTCTGGCCTGTATTTATAGACAGCATAACCTTAATTGGAAGAGAAAACAGAACCAGTTCAAACCAGCTTCCCAGAAGGTATAACCCAAACAATCAGGAAGCTTCTGCTTGCTTCTCTCACACAGAGAAGCTTCCAGTAACTTCTACAATCCTCTTGATTGAATCAGAACAGGAAAGATCTCCGCACATCAGATCAATACTTTCTGCACTAAGAAATGCAAACTGACAGATGAGAGGAGGAGTAATAGAGCACCTGTTTTCAACCAAAGAGAAAGGCTAGTCCCCTGGCTCTGCTAACAGATTTCTGGGCTCTTCTCCCCAGTTTATGCACAGGGTTGCACAGCAAAGATCTGTTTGGGTAGAAGAGCTTTTATTTCAGAAGCAGGTAATCCTATTGGGGTGCTCTGGCAATTCTCATGTTTCCAAGAGGAGGGGGTTGTTGTTTGTCTAGGGTAACCTTCCCTGACATGGTGCCCTCCATAAGCTTTGGACTACGGTTCACATCAGCCTCAGCCAGCATGGCCAATGGTCAGAGATGATGGGAGTGGTGCTACAAAAAACCTGAAGGGCACCAGGTTGGGGGAAAGTAGCTTGGCTCATTGTTGGGCTTCAGCCTGGATAGCTCAGTTGGTTAGCGTGCGGTGCTGATAATGCCAAGGTTGCAGGTTCGATCCAGCTGCATACTTCTGGATTGAACTGGATGATCTGCAGGGTCACTCCCACCTCTACAATTCTGTGACGCTATGATTTGTCTCCATTCCCAGTCCACAGCTTAATGCACCTCCAAATGTGAGGAAGTTCCAACTTCCAATTCCTCTCCCAAAATCCTTTCCTTGAAAAGAGAACCCTGTAATTTCCACCTGCTTTCATTTCATGCTGCAGCCTGGCAACATGGGATAAGAAAGAAAGAACCTATAATTTTGCAGATCAAAGAGATCTGCGGTATTTTGCATACTGCATCCAATTACGTATTAATAAATCAGGCTGTTTTAGATGGCGACTTCTCTGAGCAATGGATAGCAAATCTAGAGCACTGACCCAATTCAGCTCCATAGAAAGAAAGCATAAAAGGCATGCCTAAGGTTTGGGGGTTTCTGCCCCTAAAACCTTGCCAGCTACTGTTTAAACCAGGGATGGGGAACTTGTGGCCTTCCAGCTGTTGTAGGCAAGAAGAACAGCTTCATTATAAGATGGGGGATACCTGCCTTGCCAGCAGTTTATGTGAATAAGATCTAGGAGTCTTAGTAGACCACAAGCTTAACGTGAGTCAACAGAGTGATACTGCAGCAAAAAAAGCTAATGCTATTCTAGGCTGCATTAACAAACAAGGGAAGTTATAGTACGGCTCTAGTGTGGTGTAGTGGTTAAGAGTGGTAGACTCGTAATCTGGTGAACTGGGTTCGCGTCTCCACTCCTTCACATGCAGCTGCTGGGTGACCTTGGGCTAGTCACACTTCTTTGAAGTCTCTCAGCCCCACTCACCTCACAGAGTGTTTGTTATAGGGGAGGAAGGGAAAGGAGAATGTTAGCTGCTTTGAGACTCCTTCAGGTAGTGATAAAGCGGGATATCAAATCCAAACAAGGATATTGATCAGCAGGAATGTGTGCAGAGGGCAACCAATATTATCAGGCACCCCCAAACTCGGCCCTCCAGATGTTTGGGGATTACAACTCCCATCATTCCTAGCTAACAGGACCAGTGGTCAGGGATGATGGGAATTGTAGTCCCAAAACAGCTGGAGGGCCGAGTTTGGGGATGCCTGAATATGATCAAGCAAACCCAACCTAATGAGGAACAGCTGAAGTAGCTGGGTATGTATAGCCAGGATAAGAGGAGACTGAGAGGAGATACGATAGCCATCTTCAAATATCTGACGGACTGTCACAGGGAAGATGGAGGAAGCTTGTTTCCTCCTGTTCCGGAGGGTAGGTACCGAACCAATGGCTTCAAGCTGTAAGAAAGGAGATTCCAACTGAACATCAGGAAGAACGTTCTGACAGTAAGAGCTGTTCAACAGTGGAACGGTCTCACTTGGAAAGTGGTGGACTCACCTTCCTTTGAAGCTTCTAAGCAGAGTTTAGATGGCCATCTGTCATGAATGCTTTAGCCAAGACTCCGGCATTGCAGGAATCTGAACTAGATGACCCACGGGTTCCCATCCAACTCTACAAATCTATGATTCTTTGTACCCACAGCAGAATTTAATTAACAAGAAGCTGATCATATCTAATTAACAGAGAAGTAAGCCATAATCATATGCTTCTGGCATTTATTATGTCCTTTACCCCTGACAAAATTGGCCACACATCTATTTTGTGTTAACCTTCTTTTATTACTAAAAAAAAAAAAAAAAAAAAAGGTTCGGTACTTAAGAGAGGGAGGTCTCATCAGGGAAATAGTCTAAATGGCTGTACATCTTGTCCTAATTTTCACACACATTTAGATATATATATAATTATTATGACAACATTGTCACTTAGCAGGAAGATGTTCAAATGAAGGAAAAGTATTGAAGCAAGGATACATATGAATGAACAGTCAAGTGTGACCAGCAGAATACATATGAGGAAACCGATTATTAAAGCAACACATTATTTGGAGTGGTAGATAAGTACCCAGATAAAAATTAAGATTCTTCCAAATCCAGCTGTTACATTGTGCCCAGTATTATAATATTATCTAATAATATTTACAATGAGGCAAAAAGATGAAGAGATTCTTTGCCAAAAATCTCACATATGCAGCAAAAATGCTTGCATACTTGGCTGATTTAAGAGCTGAACTAAGTGCTCATCTAGATGTGACAAGGTGTCAGAATTGCCCTATAAGGATTCTGCAGACAACCAAATTCTGCCTGCTTTCTGTCCATCTGCTCCAAGACATTCAACTGGTACAGTCCTTCCTGGACTGCCGGTGAGGGGATCCCAAACTCTCTGCACATTCTAAGATGGCATATCACAGAGAAGGTAAATTAAGGCACTTCTCCCTGACGTGCTAGCTTTCTATCACGGGGATTTTTGGCTTGTGGCAATATTTGAATATGTGATACCCAGCCAAAGGCCTATCTAGGCCAGCATCCTGCTCTCACAGTGATCAACCAGATGCCTATCAGAAACCCAAAATTAGGTCATGAGCACAACATCACTCTACCCGTTTTTGATTTCCAGAAACTGGTACAGTGGTACCTCGGGTTAAGTACTTAATTCGTTCCGGAGGTCCGTACTTAACCTGAAACTGTTCTTAACCTGAAGCACCACTTTAGCTAATGGGGCCTCCTGTTGCCGCCGCGCTGCCAGAGCACGATTTCTGTTCTCATCCTGAAGCAAAGTTCTTAACCCGAGGTACTATTTCTGGGTTAGCGGAGTCTGTAATCTGAAGCGTATGTAACCTGAAGCGTATGTAACCTGAGGTACCACTGTATTTAGAGGCATACACAGTTGAGGTTCTCAGTCATATGGGGAGTTTATGTGCACAGACATCTCACTATCAAAATAAATTCAGACAGTCTCCAACATCAGGGGAAAGTGAGATCTTCAATGGGCTAGATTACCTGAGTACTTAATCTCAATTCATCCATTCCCCTTGCCCTGTATTTGCACATTTATCAAATCTACTTTGGTTAGAAAACAAGCTCCTTAATACACAGCATCGTTGTTCAGGTACATCACACTGCCGCTTTTATAGCCCCCAACAATCACGCCACTTACACCAATTGGCTCAAAAGGCCTGGCATGATCATGGGGCGAATGGACGAGGGCTGGAACATACCCTGCAACCCCAACCTGTTGGAAGGGGTGTCTCAGGAGCCCGTGCTCAACCAGGACCCTCCTTAAAGAGGATCCCATTTGTAAAATCCACCCTGGGACCATCCCCCTTCTTTTGGGCTTATTCTTCCCTTCTTGGAAGCCATGCTCATATCTGCATGTACTATTGAAGTAGGAGGAGGAACAAGCCAGTCTTATCTCACCCATTTTTTGCCCTTGCCTTAAAAAACCCCAAAGTCAACCTGAAACTCTGAAACTGCTGACATCACTGTTCTCAGAGAAGAAATGTCCATTACAAGCCAATTACAAAGAGTTACCTCTCTACAGATCACCTGGGTTAATTAAACCACTACTTTAATTTCTAAAGTCAGGAGCAACAGACAGAGGAAGCTGTCTGGTGTAAGCTGGTATTCAAGCCCCTGGAAAAGGGCAAAGTGGAACCCATTTTGACACAAGTGTTTATCAGTCACCATTCTTGAAGGTCTTTGGTGTTCAGGCTAAGAATAACTAAGAATAACTTGGAAGGTTTCCATGAGAGCTTACATGCCTTAGCTGGCCTCCATGGATGCAGCTGGAGTTGGTAATATAGACTAATAACAGTGGGTGACAAGCTTTTCCTGACAGCAGTGAAACCCAGCTATGTTCTCTTTGCAGAGTTACAGCTTTGCCACTGCGATTGTCTTAAGAAACAGCCACCAGAGCAGCTCTGTTTCTATAGGGAAGTCACTACAAATATTTTCTCTAAGGCCTGACAAATGGAAAGGTCATTGCTCAGCCAAGATGGCCACAATCTGTCCTTGTTAGATAAGTGGCTTCCTCCAACTGCTGTAATATCTGCAGTGAATGTCCTGTGAGCATCAATGGACACTTATAGGGTGATTCATTGTGTACTGGAAAACTGTTTTGCATTCTTCAGGCTGCCATTGGAGGGCAGGAAGGATAAAGGCCCATTTAACGGGAAGCCTGATGTGGTGTTTTCATTAGTCACCTGGCGCAGCTATGACAATATTGTTCAGGAACTCGGAAAATGTTGCCACACACACACACAAACAAAAGAAGCTCACTACCTATTTGTACATCTATATCCTAGGGACAGAGGGGAGAAAGAAAAGAAACAGTTTCCTTTGTCATAAATAGAAAACATATATATAAATTAGCACAGTGCTCCCGTAACCATAAGAACAAGCTTAAGGCAGTAAGAACTTGGCTCAGAATCAATAATGTATACTTTATCATATTGCTTTCTTCTTTTTATACAAGCAAAGGAGGAAGGGTGCAGTGGGAGATGAAAATCCTGTCTGATTTAGGCATTTGTCAAGGGTTTAGGTCAGTGATTGCCAAACTTGGCCCTTCAGCTGTTTTGGGACTACAACTCCCATCATCCCTAGCTAACAGGACCAGTGGTCAGGGATGATGGGAACTGTAGTCCCAAAACAGCTGGAGGGCCAAGTTTGGTCAGCACTGGTTTAGGTGATGCCCTTAAATGGGCAAATGATCAAGGACCCTATACAAATCCCAGAAACTTTACTATACTCTGTCTTACATTTGCTCCCATCTGATTTTGGAAAACTGCAGTCCTCAATGGAGCCACAGACCACAGAACTGCATCCCTCTATTGGTCTACAGATTCTATCTAGCCTAGCTATAGTCATCATTGCCTTGGCCCCTCACTGCTGGATGAAGGACTCAAACTCAGATTTTGCTTTCTGCCAAACTCTCTTAACACCTAAATCTGAGTGATACATAGGCAAGGCAAGGTTTAAATGCAGCGATGGCGAATTGTATGGCTAAGCTACACGCCTCACTGCCTCTTCCTTTTGAAGAGTGGGGAAGGTCACAAGTCCTAACATGGCAAACAACAGGCATTTCTTCTCTGGGCATGGGAGTGGGTGGGGCCTGTGAGGTTTGTACATGAAGAGAAGAAGAAGAAGAGTTTGGATTTGATATCCTGCTTTGATATCCTGATTTGATATCCGAAGGAGTCTCAAAGTGGCTCACAATCTCCTTTCCCTTCCTGCCCTACAACAAACACTCTGTGAGGAGAGTGGGGCTGAGAAACTTCAGAGAAGTGTGACTAGCCCAAGGTCACCCAGCAGCTGCATGTGGAGGAGCAGAGAAGCGAACCCGGTTCACCAGATTACGAGTCCACTGCTCTTAACCACTACACCACACTGGCTCTCTGAGCTTGACATAGGCATCTCTGAGCTTGACAGGAGGCATCTGATGACACAGGGGTGGAGTCCTCCTCTGGCAACTGTCTGGAACCTTCCCCAGGACCCAGCTCCTGGCTCTTCTGAGCACTGAGCCCCTCCACCAGCTCTGACCCTTCTTGAAGCACTGATGCCACCTCCCTCATCCCACTTAGGCCCTCCCCCTGGGATCCAGTTCCCTGATCTCTGCCTCCACCTCTTCAAGACCCTTCCACCCCTCCGGGGCTCATGAAAACTATCAAGACATTTCTCTGTGGTTTCACACATCTTATATTCTTTCTATCTACATGCAGCTCTCGCTTTATGAATGTTGGCTATGTGAAAATTCACTTATCTGAACATGAGGAATTAGTACCCAAACCTCGCTATGCACACCACAAATTCAGATATCCAAACGGAGAGCATTTTTGCTTACTTGTTCATCCTTTTACTGGTTGGCCGAGGAATGTAGGGAGGGAGGGGGGAGATCAGACAAATCAGAGAACACTTTTCCCCGGGGGTTTTTGGCTTTGGGGGGGTCAACATTCTGTGGCTGCGAACGCATTAGAAATTTATTCATAGGAATCAATGGAAATCATCGGCTTGTTATGTGAATGAATTTCTAACAAACGATTTCCAGGAAACGCACTGTGTTTGGTACGTGGGACCTGTGTGTTAATTGTTCCTCCTCAACTGCAACAAGTGTCTAGCAGGGAGGGGCAAAAGATGAACATGAGCAACATAGGAATCTGCCTCATACCAATTCAATAAAACAATGAACAGGGTGGTGATACAATGACTACTTCAATCGACACAAGATAATATCACCAAGGCAACTATCTGTAGGCAAACAACAAACATCCATAAAAATGGCAAAAGTAGTTTCTTTTGCATTAAGTTTTATCTTAAACAATAGCAAACACAGTAAATAAAGTAAATAAAGAGTTCATCAGTGGTTCAGTGCTCATTTCTTCTCTTTCCAAAATAGATTTTATCTTGAGACAATGTTCCGATAATCCGACGTTTTGTCGCTAAATATCTTAGTCATCAAGCAGTCAAAATCTTTGTAGTAAATGATATACAAGAGAAGACAGTATGTCAGGCATAGGCACACTCGGCCCTCCAGATGTTTTGGGACTACAACTCCCATCATCCCTACCTAACAGGACCAGTGGTCAGGGATGATGGGAGTTGTAGTCCCAAAACCTCTGGAGGGCTGAGTTTGCCTATGCCTGCAGTATGCAAACGGCTTAAAGCAGGGGTATATCTGTCCCCACCTGCATGTTTCCATAGGGAGGAGCACAGGAAGAGGATGGTGCCCTTCAGTTTGCTAAAGCTCCTTTAGAGGACATCGTCCTCTTTCTATGCTCCTCCCAATGGTCTTCTTGACCATTACTTGCTAATGATCTCTTTTAAGTGGAGACTAGACCTAAAGCGTTCTGTGTGCATATGCAGTACCTCTGAGTATGGTGCTGAAGTGAGACCTTGACCATAAAGAAGGCTGATCACCGAAGAATTGATGCTTTTGAATTATGGTGCAGGAGGAGACTCTTGAGAGTCCCATGGACTGCAAGAAGATCAAGCCTATCCATTCTGAAGGAAATCAGCCCTGAGTGCTCACTGGAAGGACAGATCCCGAAGCTGAGGCTCCAATACTTTGGCCACCTCATGAGAAGAGAAGACTCCCTGGAAAAGACCCTGATGTTGGGAAAGATTGAGGGCACAAGGAGAAGGGGACGACAGAGGAGAAGATGGTTGGACAGTGTTCTTGAAGCTACCAGCATGAGTTTGACCAAACTGCGGGAGGCAGTAGAAGACAGGAGTGCCTGGCGTGCTCTGGTCCAGGGGGTCACAAAGAGTCAGACACAACTAAACGACAACAACATATCTGTCCCCACCTGCATGTTTCCATCAGGAGGAGCACAGAAAGAGAACGATGCCCTTCAGTTTGCTAAACCTCCCTTAGAGAACATCGTCCTCTTTCTACGCTCCTCCCAATGGCCTTCTTGACCATCACTTGCTAATGATCTCTTTTAAGTGGAGTCTAGACCTAAAGCCTTCTGTGTGCATATGCGGTACCTCTGAGCTATGGTGCTGCGTACAATACAGTTATTTCCTGTACAAGATAAGAACCCAGTAAAAGCCCTGGTGGATCAAGCCAAAGGCCTGTCTAGTCCAGACTCCTGTCCTTACAGTGGTGGGCATCTGGGAAGGTGGCAATCAGGACATGAGCACAACAGAGCTCTCCCCACCTGCAATTTCCCACCAGCTAGTATTCAGAGGCATTGCCTCCAACAGTAGAGGTGGACCATATACAACCTTTGGAACTGTGCATTTATCATTCACTCAAAATTAAAGGCTCCAAGGAATTAGGGACGATGAAAAAAACTACAACAGGGTTTTGTGGCGGTGGGGGGCGGGGTTTGCGTGCTCTCTCTGGAGAAAATAGAAAATGTATAAAAAGAAGAGTAATTCAATAAAACCAAAATGGATGCCTTTAGCAATTTCCCTCTCAGGCTTGTATAGCTGTTGTACACAGAGTTTTATCAATAGTCTTCTTCAGGCTTTCAAGAGAGAAAAGCTTCTGGCTCAGCAGGTAAATAAATAATATCAGCAGGCTACAGCATTGTCCCCTTAAAAGCAGCACCTGTATTTCATTTCTGCATAGTCCCTAAGGCTTGTTTGTTGCTAGCTCGCTTGCCACAGATACAGCTAAATGCCTTTAAACAGGCAGGCTGCTGGCTCTCAATTAACAACATGAGGAAATTGGAAACTGGTCTGTTAGGGGAACCAGAACTGAGCCCAACCAAGATGGCCAGCAATTTTTATTTTATTTTTAAGTTTCCCTCAAAATCTCAGAGCACTCTTTCCTATCCCACTAGTGCTTTCACAATCTATGTCAATATGTCAAGAGCGCTGCATACTTCTTTTCTTGATCTCCTGTTCTCTGGCCAATTAGCTGTCTGCAACACTCAGCAAATCCCAATCCAAAAGATTTGCTTTGGCCAGGAGGTTCCACCATTTGTCTCCAGAAAAAAATAAAATTATTGTCTAGCTGTGCAGTCCTCCCCTTCCCCGCCCTCAGCCCAGCTAATTTATCTAACATTAACTGGGCCAGCTTTGAGTAGACCAGTTTAGTTGAGCATTCTCTGAACGGCTTCCTTCCAACAGCTTGAAGCACACTCTGTGTATGTCAGCCAGTGGCATAGCATGGAGGGTGCAGGGGGGCCATCCGCACCAGGTGCAACATCTGGGGGGGTGCGCTTGCCGCCTCCGGAGTCGCCGAAGAGCCTCGGGCACAGGCTGTAGCAGAGCCCCATGTCTCGCAGAACAGACGAGCTGTGCGCGCATCCAGGCTGAAGGCGTCCGGCAGGCAGCGGCTCTCAGCGCTCGCCGCGGTCCCCGCGCGCCAGGGCCGTGGAGGGCACACCAGGCAGCCCCTCCTCACAGCCCCGCCACCGCCGCCGCTGCAGCTGCAGCTGCTGGGCCATGTTGCATTTTCCTCGCCTCTCTGCCCTCCTCCTCCGGGCAAGCGGCGTCGTTTGGGCGGCAGCGCCAGCGGCAACTCGCCTCAGATCACCTGACACGGACCCGCCACCGCCGCCGTGGCTACCTTACCGTAAATACCCCAGCCCAGGCAGCAGCAAGAAGAAGCTGGCAGCGGTGGCAGGTTAGGGGTTAGGGGCGCAAATTACTTGCCTTGCCCCGGGTTAGGGGGCGCAAATTACTTGCCTTGCCCCGGGTGCTGACAACCCATGCTACACCGCTGATGTCAGCTGAAGGGAATGGTCTTGTGGAGTTAAATGGTTTAGGGTGCCCAGTGTCTCTGCATCTTTATTAGCTGTTACCTGGACCCTGCTATCATCTTCTGAGGCCCTCCTTCGTGTGCCTCCTCCTCGAGAGGTGCAGAGGGTGGCAGCATGAGAAGGGGCCTTCTCTACAGTGGCTCCCCATCTGTGGAATGCTCTCCCCAGGGAAGTTCGCCTGGCACCTTCATTATACACCTTTAGGCACCAGGCAAAAACATTCCTTTTTAACCAGGCCTTTGGTTGACCAACATCTCATACCCTTTTCAAATGTGGCTCTTGGGCGGGGGGGGAATATGATTGAGTTATTGCTTTAACCTCCGGGTTTAGGGCGGTATATAAATTCAATAAATAATAATAATGGCATGATGAAAAAACTTTTAGCAGCAACCACAAATCTCTAACTGCACCCAAATCAAACTGAAAGAATTGTGTTCCTTCATTTGTAATCTTACAGTGCAGTGATTTCCAAACTCCCACGGATCAGCTGAAAATTGCTAATGGTCTTGGTATACCAGTTAATGGTTTCTAGGCCCCTTGTAGCAATTGTAATGGTAATGACCTGTGCTAGATGCTGTATGATTTTTAACTGCATATTTATTTGCTTCTTTTATTTCTTATATTGCATTTTATTGCATTGCAATTTGAATTCCTTAGATTGAGAGGCAGTGATTGCCACAAGGTCATGCAATGAGTTTCATGAGGGAGTGGTGATTTTGACCCTAAACTCCAAGGTCCACTTAATATCCCTGCATTTTATTCCACATGCTGGAAAATCGATATAGACATGAATAAGATGTGGTTGCAGATATTATTTTCCCAAAGGTGTCCCTTGTTAACCATACTGTGCTGCACCTTTAAGACTAACCAGTTCAGGCTGCAATCCTGTATATATTTGGGAGGACTCCCCAATTAATTCAGTGGGCCTACTTCAGAGTAATGTACAGTTATTGTGGCATAAATCCAAACTAGAAATTGTGATAGTGGAGACCACAGCTGGATCTATACCATTTGTAAAAACGCTTAAAAAAGAAAAAAGAAACATTATATAGCTCTCAATACAATTTTACATTGCTCTACAGTGCCCTCTGGTGTCACACACATTTATAACACTTTAAATTGACCAGTATAGATTAGTCCCCTATCTGACTATCTGCTACAAGAGGAGATGGATAGTGAGAGAACCAGAAATCCACATAACTGTTCTCCCAGGTGGGGAACAACTACCTTCACTGGTGGTTTCATAATGACAAGAATGCCTGGGCAGTGTAGGAGGGCTTGAGGCAGTGAATTGGACCTGACTGCCACTTGGTAGTCCAAGTAGTGACTTGCCCAGATGTATGGAAGTGAGAGCTGGGCCATAAAGAAGGCTGTTCGCCGTAGAATTGATGCTTTTGAGTTATGGTGCTGGAGGAGACTGAGAGTCCCATGGACTGTAAGAAGATCAAACCTATCCACTCTGAAGGAAATCAGCCCTGAGTGCTCACTGGAAGGACAGATCCTGAAGCTGAGGCTCCAGTACTTTGGGCCACCTCATGAGAAGAGAAGACTCCCTGGAAAAGACCCTGATGCTGGGAAAGATGGAGGGCACAAGGAGAAGGGGACGACAGAGGACGAGATGGTTGGACAGTGTTCTCGAAGCTACCAGCATGAGTTTGACTAAACTGTGGGAGGCAGTGGAAGACAGGAGTGCCTGGCGTGCTCTGGGCCATGGGGTCACAAAGAGCTGGACACGACTAAACGACTAAGCAACAACAACAAGCCTCTTGGGTAACTGGCTGGTGGAAGAAGCATTTAGCATGATATTTGCTGCTCTGCAGCGCTACCCAGAGAATGGTACTGCTGCTTATTAGCCCTGGTGATATGAGAAACCAATAGCACCTTTGGCTGGCTATAAATAGTGCTGCCCAAGAGTTGGATCCTTCATCTGAGCAAACTGTTAGAAGGAATAGCTGCTATTTGATCCCCTCTGTTTTTCCTTTTTGTAGTATGATGAAGGCAACTGTTCCGCCTTGATTATGTATCTGCCTCTAGTTCCTTTGATCTTCATTTGTTGCTTTGAACCTTGTTTCCTACTTGGATGACATATGTGCCTTTTGCTGTTCCCACTGGCTGGTTGCATGCTGCAGCCTGGTCGACTCTTGACAGGCAAGATCTGCTCCACCGCATCCTCTTGCGGATCAGCAACTTAGAGAGTAGCTTACTTGGCTATGATCTTAACTGCCCTTACCTGGGAGTAAGTCTCTCTGACTCCTATAGGAGACATGGCTAGGATTGCCCTGTTAAGCTGCCTAAAGGGTCTACTGCCTTGTGAGTATTTTTCAAAACCCGACCTATTTTGTCTTTTTTTACTTAAATACAACAGCAACATGCCTCTGAATAATAGCAGAGATGGACAGCAATTTAAATCTAAAGGTTGCTTTCGATAGACTTGTGCATTTAAGCCAAAATGTTCACAGAGCCAGCTTTTCCTAATCTTGTAAATATTGCATGGAAGAGGAAAATCTTTTTCCTGGGCAGCAAAAGCAACCACCAGCTGCAGATGAAAGCGAAAGACCATTTAATGAGCACTGGTGACAATCTCAGACGGGATCAATACACCCACAGATATATCTGTAACTCTCCAATATGCCAATCAATTGACACACTCATGAGCTGAACCACAGATAAAATAGGGAGTCGGCCAATGACTTGATACCGTTAGCCAAGAGGGAGTGCTCTTTTTTAATTTTATTTTTGCTTTGCATAAAGGGGAGGAACATGCATTGTGCTTTGGCATGTTTATCTCCTACAAATAGCTATTCATTTACTGGCTACAAGCCAAGTGAGTATTTGCAGTTCTCAGTGTGTGTTTCCCCCCCTCCTATTTGGTTTAGCTTTCTACTAGGCTAAACTCATTGTGGATGATCAGAACTCTTAAGGCCGATTGTCGCTTCCTTTAACCCAATGCCAATAATACAATTCTGAAAGGAAAGCAACCTTGTGTCACCCAGTTTGAAAAATTCAGAGCGGACTACTAAAAAGGAAAACACAGATCTAATGTTTAAAGCTAGGAGCAAGATGCAAGAAATAAGCATTTTTCAGGATAAAAGTCACTTTGTAGGATTGTATCTCGTTTTTTGTCATTATGGAGAACAGATGGCAAGGTGCAACCACAGACTGGCTGCGTCAGTGTATTTGCACCAAGCCAACTCTGCTTTCTGCCACCACCTTACCCCACTTCTAGCTTTCGATAGGGAGGAAAGCAATGTAGCAGTTCTTTGAATCTATTGCCCATCTTGCTGTTTGTTTTGCTTTGCCCTCTCTGGAAATAATATCTGCTAGAACTGAGCTGAAATTTCTCAGAAGGTATTTTTCTGATGAGGTTTTTAAGATTTTGCTTTTTCCTGCCATGCTTGAAAAAGACCACTTTTTCTCTGAATAATATATTTGGTGTGTGTTTGTGTGTGTGTGCGCGCGCGCGCGCGCGCACGCTTATAGTCACCAGCCCCACAAAACCCTGAAACAATGAAAGAACCTGGGGCATTGTGGAGGATGCAAAATACTGGCCAAGCTGTCAACATTTTACAGAAAAAGCAGCAGCAAAAATATATATTAAAAAATAGGATATTATATATTTCTCAGCCTCCCTCCCCAGTTCCTATGCTCACAAATAGGGTGGACTATTATGAGAGGCTATTTGTATACAGCTGTTCAAAATCTTGCCTGAATGGCTTTAATTTTTTCTGATTCTCCCAGAAACTACTTTGACATAATCCTGGTGTGTGGGTGGGTGTGGGTGGGTGTGTATGTACCCAGTGCTCTGGCTGGTCCCCAACACTGTGTGTCCACCACATAGGTAAAAAAAAAAGAGGCAAAGGACCCCTGGACGGTTAAGTCCAGTCACTATGGGGTGCAACACTTTCAGATCGAAGGACCGGCATTTGTCCACAGACAGCTTTCCGGGTCATGTGGCCAGCATGACTAAACTGTTTCTGGTGCAACAGAAAACCGTGATGGAAATCAGAGTGCGTGGAAATGCTGTTTAGCTTCCCGCCACAGCAGTACCTATTTATCTACTTGCACTGGTGTCCTTTGAACTGCCAGGTTGGCAGGAGCTGGGACAGAGCACCAGGAGCTCACCCTGTCATGGGGATTCAAACCGCCGACCTTCTGATTGGCAACCCCAAGAGGCTCAGTGGTTTAGACCACAGCGCCACCTGCATCAAGCACAGTGCAGCACAGTACAGCCTGATGACCTTTGGTATCCCATCAGGCCCAGCCAGCATAGCCATTGGTCAGGGATGATGGTAGTTGTCACCCAAGATTCCTGGAGGGCATCAGGATGAGGCAGGTTAGTACAGCCCATGATATGCAAGAATATATCCTGAAAGTATGCAAGAACCTCATCTGCTGGGCAGTAGTTTGCTGGTTGCAATAAGAGATTAGCTCAAAGCTCCATCCACTTTCAAGTCCGAAATATATTTTGTTTGCAAAGGAATTTTTTTTAAAAAAGCCATTAAAGAACGATTGGGAGGGGGGAATCTTCTCCCCAAAGATAGAATAGAATTTTATCCCCCTGAGGCAGACCAAATGGTTTTCCTTTCGCCGTGGCTGCGTTTCTCGTGCCTTTATCAATGGGAATAAGCATGCATTCCTCTTCTACTGTGAAGGAAAGTGAGATCACATCAGAAATTTAGGCTACATCAACATGACAGCACAGTAAGGTCAATTCAGGATCAGAATAGAAAGCTGAAGATTAGAATGGGGAGCGCCAGGAAAAGGTTGCAAATATTACTAAAAATTACGTATGGGCAATATTACAGTGTCCTAAAAGCTGTACGAACCTGCATATTATATCATCCAGTCATGTGTAAGAGGAGGAAAAACAGATTTCTATGGCATCTAAATTTTTAATGGATATTACATTGCTACCTGGGATGAGATGAGCTTTCAGGGTGGCTCTGTGGAAAAAGAAAGAAATTCATCTCTCTCTTTTTAAAACTGAGTGAGTGACAGGCATGAATCATAACATGGTGCCTAAGTGGAATTCAGACAGGTGCAGACTTGGCTTGGAATGCTTTCAATGAGATTTGATGCTGCACATGTCAACTCAAAATGAAGTCCCACCGAGCTAAATGGAGCTCACTCAAAAATCCAACATCCAACAACAGTGGGAAGCAGAGATGGGGAACCAGCAGCCCTCCTCATCTTCTTTGGACTCCAACTCCAATCAGCTCCAGTCAGAATGGAAGCTAGAGTCCAGCAAGATCTGGAGGACTGCACATTCTAGCCTCACCTTCCCTGCTATTCCACCGCTGTTATCTCACCCTCCCCATCATCTACAATATCTTGTGCTTTCATCTGAAGAAGTGTGCATGCACACGAAAGCTCATACCAATAACAAACATTATTGGTCTCTAAGGTGCTACTGGAAGGAATTTTTTATCTTGTGCTTCCAGCCAGTGAACAGGAATGGATACATGCAGGACAGGACTTTGAATGAACAGCCAGTTGGGCAATAGAGTGGATAGACAAGACCCCTAAATCCAGTACTGTCTAAACTAGGGGAAGGTAAAGGACCCCTGGACAGTTAAGTCCAGTCAAAGGCGACTATGGGGTGTGACGTTCATCTCGCTTCAGGCCCAGGGAGCCGGTGTTTATCCACAGACAGCTTTCCAGGTCATGTGGCCAGCAGGACTAAACCACTTCTGGCACTGGACATAATATTATGTTTGCTGACTGGGAACAGTTGTGGACCACAGGTATGAAATTTACGGCATGTAATGCCTTACGAGAGAATATTATGAAAATGATATACAGGTGGTACATGACACCAGTCAAGCTTGCAAAAATCTACCATTTGCCTGATAATAAATGCTGGAAATGTAAAGAGACTGAAGGAACATTTTTTCACCTTTGGTGGACGTGCCCAAGGATTAAGGCTTTCTGGGAGATGATTTCTAATGAAATGAAAAAGGTATTTAAATATACTTTCCTGAAGAAACCAGAGGCCTTTCTCCTGGACATGGTCGGCCAACTGGTGCCAAAGAAGGACAAAACTTTTTTTATGTATGCCACAGCAGCAGCAAGAATACTTATTGCAAAGTATTGGAAGACACAAGATCTACCCACCCTGGAAGATTGGCAGATGAAAGTAATGGACTATATGGAATTGGTGGAAATGACTGGCAGAATCCGAGACCTGGGAGAAGAGTTGGTGGAAGAAGATTGGAAGAAATTCAAAGATTATTTACAGAAACATTGTAAAATTATTGAATGTTAAAATGATGTTGGAATGAAATGAAGTGGTCTTAGCAATAAGGTTAAAAGGAATATGTAAAAAGGGATGGATATTAGATGAAAAGTCGAAATTACAATATGTGAAGACAAAGAATTAAGAGAAAATAGAGATGGTATGGATTTGCTGAATTAAATATTTGAATTGGAATACAAAAAAGGGAGGTGTGAGGAAGTCATGAAAATAAGTAAATGAACTGTAAGATATAGAAAGAGGGATTCGTTTTTAATTGTTTTTGTTTTTCTTAGTGTTTGTATTTTTTTGTGTTTTCTTTTTACTATTTTTGTAACTCTTTTCTTGTGGAAACTCCAATAAATATTATTTTAAAAATAATAATAAAAATAAAAATAAGCCGCTTCTGGCACAATGGGACACCGTGATGGAAGCCAGAGCGCACGGAAACGCCATTTACCTTCCCGTCGCAGCAGTACCTATTTATCTACTTGCACTGGCATGCTTTCAAACTGCTAGGTTGGCAGATGCTGAGACAGAGAAATGGGAGTTCACCCCGTCACAGGGATTCAAACCACTGACCTTACGATCAGCAAGCCCAAGAGGCTCAGTGGTTTAGACCACAGCGCCACCCGCATTGCCTTGTCTAAACTAAGTAGCAGTGGATCATCATGTTCTCAAGCAAAGGTACCTGGTGCCTGATCTTAAAACTACATATGCCAGGATTGAACCTGGGATCATCTGTATTCACCATTTGTGCTCTGCCACTGAGCCTAGCTTGTTCTGCATCTGATATATCTATGACTGCTATCTAAAATATGCCTTACACTCTGTTCAGCCCAGCCACTGAGATCCAACACCAAGGGCCTTCTGGTGGTTTCCTCACTGCGAGAGGGAACCAGACAAAAGGGCCTACCCTGTGGAACGCCCTCCCATCAGATGTCAAGGAGATGAGTATATCCTTTAGAAGACATCTGAAAGCAGCCCTGTATAGGGAAGCTTTTTCATGTGTGATGTTCTACTACGTTGGAAGCCACCCATAGTGGGTGGGGCAACAACACTGGTCCATCTAGCATCACCTCCAAGTTCTGGATCCAAAGTAGCTCCTGCCTTCCTAAGTAAGAGTCACTCTGATTAGAGATGTTATTGACAGCTATCAATGGCTACTAGCTATGATGGTCGTGCTCTACCTCCACAGTTGGAGGCAGCAATGCTCCTGAACACCAGTTGCTGAAAACCACAGGAGTAATATTTATTTATCTATTCATTCATTCATTCATTCACCACCAATCTGGCTGGGTATCCCCAGCCACTCTGGGCGGCTACCAACAGGATATTAAAAACACAATAAAACATCAGACATTAAAAGCTTCCCTAAACAGGGCTGCCTTCAGGTGTCTTCTAAAAGTCAGATACTTGTTTATTTTCTTGACATCTGATGGGAGGGCGTTCCACAGAGCGGGCGCCACTGCCGAGAAGGCCCTCTGCCTGGTTCCCTGTAACCTCACTTCTTGCAGGGAGGGAACCGCCAGAAGGCCCTCGGAGCTGGACCTCAGTGTTCGGGCAGAACGATGGGGATGGAGATGCTCCTTCAGTTATACTGGGCCGAGGTCGTTTAGGACTTTAAAGGTCAGCACCAACACTTTGAATTGTGCTTGGAAACATACTGGGAGCCAATGTAGGTCTTTCAAGACCGGTGTTATGTGGTCTCAGCGGCCCAGTCACCGGTCTGCTGCATTCTGGATTAGTTGTAGTTTCTGAGTCACTTTCAAAGGTAGCCCCACATAGAGCGCATTGCCGTAGTACAAGAGAGATAACCAGAGCATGCAGCACTCTGGTGAGACAGTCTGTGGGCAGGTAGGGTCTCAGCCTCTGCACCAGATAGAGCTGGTAGACAGCTGCCCTGGAGGGGATGCATGCAAAGCTGGTGCTCTAGCACTAAGCTACAACCCCCCCCCTCAAACACTGTCTGTATCAGTTCTCATTAGGAGAGCCCTTAGGCTGGGTCTGTAAGACATCTGTTGAGTACAGTTCCACTTCTGTCTTGTACACATTGGCGGAACTAAACAAATAGTAAAAGAAAATTACTATATAGCTACTGTGAACCTCCGGGAGAGGGTAAGATAAAACCTGAGACATACCAAAACAAATCAGCAAACTATGGCTTAGCTATTTTGCACATTATTATCCAAACATCACATATCACCCTGTTTAAGGATACCCAGAGGCACAAGATAACCCTTTGTGTTGTTGTTGTTGTTTTTTTGCTTTTTAACAGCTGTTAGGTTTCAATCAAGTGAAGGATGGATGTGGTGCAGCTACAGATACTAAATGGCCCTATAAGCACCAATAGCGCAGATCAGCTGTTAGATGTCAACTCTGCTGATCAGCTGCTAAGTGATGTCAGCATTAAAGCATCAACCCTGTTTGTGCCCGAGGCCAAATGAGTTTGAACTTGTGTTGTGCATTTCGTTGTTCTATATGCAAATGTGGTACGCGACCAGATGCTCGCAGCACTGAAGTCCTGCAATTTTGGACAATTTTCCTGTTTTCTAAAGAGCTTAGATTACTGGGATTAAAGTGTGTTTACTGATGTACTCAACACAAGAACATAAATATATGTCTAGGCATGAGTCAACTTTCCACTGAGGTAATCACTTCAATCCCAAACGTATTTATTTGGTGCCAAGGGCCTATTTTCAGGAGCATTCTCATGGCATGACCGGTGGGAACGGGCAGGGAAAATATATATATCAATGCAAGTGTTCAAGTATGTTGCCCACCTCTTTTGCCCCGGCATTTTTCTTTTCTGGTAGGGATCCTGTAAAGAGTTGAATTTTAGGCAGAAATTCAACCAGCGCGGCTTGTCCCAGCGAGAAGCCACAATGATGGGAAAAGATGTGCTTTTAAAATAGGCTGTTGGTGACAGCTGTTAAATGCATGGGAGCCTTTGCAGAAAAAAAGAGTTGGCAACATTTCACTAGGCTCCTGCAGCTGTGGCCTAAGTGACAGCAATTAGAAGGTGCTCGGCAATTTTGGGGGCTCAAAGATAAATGCAGACGACTGCTAATTGCTGCAGACCAAGTCAGTTGCAATGTTGTCAACTGCAAACTCCAAATGCAGCCCCTGAAGCCTTTGGGACTCTTCCCGTACTCCCTTCCCAGGCACACCACTGACCAGCTTTGCATCTTCTTTGAGTTTATTTGTCAAGGCTGAAATGTGTCCTTAAACTCTGGCAATTCCTCCTGTTTCTTGGGATGGAGAACAGAGAGTGTGTGTCAAATGCACACAAAGGTCAAATTTGCATCAATTGCTCCACCCACTTTTGCCTCTTGCCCCGCCCAGCACTGGCATGTGGCCAGCCCAGAAGTAAATGCAGCCCTTGGGGGGAAATATCCCCAAAGACACACATCTTAGAAAAGGCATAGGCAAACTTGGCCCTCCAGATGTTTTGGGACTACAACTCCCATCATCCCTGACCACTGGTCCTGTTAGCTAGGGATGATGGGAGTTGTAGTCCCAAAACATCTGGAGGGCCGAGTTTGCCTATGTCTGTCTTAGAACCAAATGTCTGCGGGATGAGCTTAGCGTTGTAAGTGCCAGAGCCAGCTCATCCCTGGGACATTTCAGGATCAATTCAGAAGCTAGGATGGCTTCTGTAATTCCAGGAATGTCCCAGGAAAATAGGGACAGTTGGAAGATACGGGGTCAGCGACGCCTACACAGCTCTGTGCACAGCATTTTGCAAGTCCTGACAAACAGGTGATTCTGGCGTAAATGGGCTAAGTATGTTAGGAGTGATGGCACACAAAAGGAGAGAGAGGGCTCCTGTAGCCTTGGTGCTTCTGAATAAATGCCTAAGTACGCATGACAAATTGGACCAGTCAACTTTCCCCCTCTTCTACTCCCATCAAATTTGTGACATTCTAGTACATCACAAATCCCAACCTCAAATAAATGCAAATTTCATCTTGCTTTGAGGAGAAAAAGAACAAACAATTGCTGGGGTGGAGGGGGGGGTGAAGCATGTTTGTAAGAAATAAACGAAAAGGAAACTCCCCGTCACAAAGATGGATACAATGTGAAGTGTTATCTCTTTCGGAACACATTCGGCTGAAATGCACCCCAACTTTCTTGTGTCATCCCCATGGATTTTTTTTTTTAAAAAAGCTCAAGCTAATTATTCTTCAAAATACCCTCCTGTTCAAGACTGATTGAGCTCAGGACATTTCCATAGAAACCATTTCATATAGCAAATGTACAGCGGACATTTGTTGCTTTATTAAAAAAAAATAGCAGCAGGGTGTTATCAGCTTCAGTAGAAAGTTCTTTTGCATGAGTAGCATTTATTTTTATTTATTGGTAGCATTTATGAATGTAGAAAGTTGCCTCATCAAGCCATTGGTCTTTGTGTAAAATAAAATAAAATAAAATAAAATAAAATAAAATAAAATAAAATAAAATAAAATAATAAAAAATAAAAAATAAAATAAAATAAAATAAAATAAAATAAAATAAAATAAAATAAAATAAAATAAAATAAAATAAAATAAAATAAAATAAAATAAAATAAAATACAACTGTCCTCCTCCTTCCCCAAGATCTTTTGGGGCAACAACATGCCTAGGCATGCTCAGAAATCTGTGGACAGCAAAATCTGCTCCATGCCAAATCCAAAGGAGGCTTCTCCATTTCAATTTTTCTCCCAACGACTTGACAATCTAATGTTCATGCCGAAAGCAGCCTGAAGTAACTATTGAGAATTTCAAACACCGTCCTTTGCCACAACAGAGTAGCCAGCTTGGCACACAAGATTTGAAACAGTTATTTCCATACAACTCATGATAAAAAGCAGCAGCATTGAACTATTCATAAGTTTTAGCAAACCACAGTTTCCCTCATTTAAAAGCCTGCTGGAAGAGATGCTCTTCAGACATGAAACTGTCATGGAAAAGACGTTTGAACAGCCCCTAGTGCACTTTATTCTACACAGGGATGACCAGCTGAGTTGGTACAAGAGATGCTTTCTTGGGTATTAGGAAACCAGGCTGATCAGGGTTTAAATGCCTGGAAAACAGGAGGCAACCAGTGAAGTTGTCTTTCAATAGGGAGTTACAGGAGATCAGCCTGCTGCTTCTGTTTGCACCCTGCCTGCCACATTTTGGACTGGTTATCATTTGTGAGCTGTCTTCAAGGGCAGCCCCACATAGACCTCCTTACAGTAGTCCAATCCGGAGCTTGCCAGAACATGAGCAACCATTGCAGGCTATCCCTACCCAGGAATAGCTGAGGCATCCTTTGAAGCTGCCTATTGGCACTCCTAGCCACCAAGGCCACCTGAGTCTCAAAGGTGCATCCATCAAGGAGCATCTTCCTGCACCTTCAAGACTGGTAGGGCTCCATCATGAATGGGCCACTTGCCACCTTCCAGACATAGGGACTGCCCGTCTACAGTGCCTCCACCTTCTATGGATTCAGCTTCAATTTACTAGCCCATTATCACCTCCAGAAGCAAACCTGCACTCCTAATGCAGATGGAACAGGGAGATAGTGCTAGGTGTTGTCAGCAAATCGGTGAGACTTTGCTCCAAATCTCCCAATGACTAGCTTCATACAGATGTTAAGCAGCACGGATGACAGTATTTGAACCTATGGGCCCCAATAAGCAGCAGCCGTCCCCCTGCCTGGTTATTCCCCTCTGTATAAGATCCTAGCCTAGGCTGCTGACCTCAGTGTCCTGAACCCCCTAGCCTACCTGGTGGCAAGTCACTATGTCAAGTCCAGCACTCATCTACACGTGCAGCATCGAAGCTAAGATCCATCAACATGGGCAGTTGAACAGACACAAACCCTCACCTCTGCCGCCCTTTTATACTATGCATGCTGACTGCAACATCTTGACCTGATGAAGCACGTGACCCTCACCTGCTCCATGCCTACTGCAGCTGAGGAATCACACAACTAGTGAGCCCCACCTGGCCAGCTAGGGAGCTGGGCTGTGGGCCCTTGCCTACCTCAGCCTCCCAGAGAGCCCCACCTGCTTCTCCCTATGCCTCAGAGCATGCCCTAATCGTGGAGGCAGGGCTCCCTGTGCACTGAACCCCATCGCCTCGCCATTCTCCATCACCCCTTAAATACTTCCTACAACAACCTCTCCTTCCCCAGCCCCGGGTGTCCCAGTCCCTGCTACACCCCTTGTCTGGAACCTCTTCTTCCTCCTTGTTGTCCTGCCAGTTCATGACACTCAACGAGAATCAGTTGCCAATTTGCCCAGCTTCTGTAGATAAGAGATGCCATCTTGCCCTTTGCCTTGTCTTGGCCCAGCCCTGTCCATAAAGTAGTAGTAGTAGTAATAATAATAATAATAATAATAATAATAATAATAATAATAATTTATACTCTACCCATCTGGCTGGGTTTCCCCAGCCACTCTGGGCAGCTTCCAACTGAATATTAAAAACAATACAGCATCAGACATTAAAAACCTCCCTAAACAGGCCCCCTTCACTTGTCTTTTAAAAGTAAAATAGTTGTTTATTGCCTTGACATCTGCTGGGAGGGCGTTCCGCAGGGCGGGTGCCACTACCAAGAAGGCCCTCTGCCTGGTTCCCTGTAACCTCACTTCTTGCAGTGAGGGAACCGCCAGAAGGCCTTTGGCGCTGGACCTCAGTGTCCAGGCTGGATGATGGGGATGGAAACACTCCTTCAGGTATACAGGACCGAGGCTGTTTAGGCAAAGCAAATCCAGTTCTTTCTGATCCCTGTTGTTTATCTTAACTTTCTTCAGCGTTGTCCAGTTTCTCAAATTGAAACATTTCAGCTTTTTTTAAAAAAAAAAAAAGAAGAAGAAGCAAGGAACTCATACAGAGTCAAGTACCAGAGGCAGCTGGAGCCTGGTCCTAATCTGATCCGCACTTTCCTCTGAGCTGCTGTTAAATGCTATCACGGCAGGGGAATTGCATGCCCAGCACACCAACATCCCAGGATATATATATATATATATATATATATATATATATATATATATGGTTGTTTAAGGGTCTCCACCCCTTGGCTGTGCTCATTTATTCTGCCATAGCCCTCTTCTGTGATTTGTTTATTTATATATATATATATAAAATATATATTTATTGGTGTTTCAAAAAGTTACAAGAATAAAAAAGAAAGAAAAAGAAAAACAGAAAATACAAAATACAGGAAAAAAAATAAAAACAATTAAAAACAAATCCATCTTCCCATATCTTATCTATCATTTGCTTGTTTCCTTGGCCTCCTCGCACCTCCATTTTGGATTCTAGTTCATTAGTTGTTTCAGCAAATCCTTTCCTTCTTTGTTTTTATCTTACTAATTTATCTTAATATATTGTAACTTTACATTCTGACCTGTTAACAATCCATTTTTACTTAATCCTTTATAACATTACTGCTAAAACCACATAGCTTCATTCCAGCATCCTTCTAACATTCCTGCCCTCTTCTGTGATTTGAAAGCAAAGAGGAAGTTTTTCATAGGAGAGCATAACTGTTCTATAACCAAGAGTTGAAAATATATCTTGCATCCTGTAATGTGTGAAGTGGCAGACTCAGCACTGCGAGGCATATACAGGCATATGTATTTGTGTAAATGTGCACTTGAGATGACGGGCATTTACACTCCAACTTGCATTTCAAACTTCTAGAGTTCCATGGAAAGGTAGCTGAACCCTGAGCACTTGAAACTTTTCCAATTCAGGTGTCTCCTCTAGCCAATTATAATTGCATGGACAAAAGGAACAGAGTTGCATTCATCATTCCCCCCCCCCCCCCTTTGCCATGAAGCTCACTGGGAACTCGGGTACATTGGCAAAGAAAGAAAAAAGGGCTTTATATGTGTTGTTTATGCATTTTAACACTGTGACACCAGGTGGCGCTATGGAGTTCCGTTTTTGCCAACCCGATCTCTCATACAAAGTTTGCAATGCATTTAACTGAAACGCTTCTTTGATCTGTCTAGATCCAGCCTGGGTGAGCTTGGGCCAGTCATCATCTCTCAGCCTAACCAACCTCGCAGGGTTGTTGTGAGGATAAAATGGGAATTATTAAACGGCTCTGGAAATTGGAGCTCTGTGAAGGGAATAAGGGATCTCCTAACAACTCAGCACCCTCAACAAACTACAGAAACCCCTGATTCTTTGGGAGAAGCCATGACTGTTTAAAGGGGCCTAATGCTTTAAACATATGCTATGAAATGTGGCCAGAGTCTACCACTGCACCAGAGGTCAACAAGCAGAGAGGCTACATGGGACTCACAGCTCTCCCCTCCAACACCACTACTGCCCTGCTTCACTCAGAGGGCCTTCTTGGTAGTGGCACCCGCCCTGCGGAACACCCTCCTGCCAGATGCCAAAGAAATAAACAACTATCTGGCTTTTAGAAGACATCTGAAGGCAGCCCTGTATAGGGAAGTTTTAAATGTTTGATGTTTTACTGTGGTTTCATAATTGTTGGAAGCCAGCCAGAGCAGCTGGGGCAACCCAATCAGATGGGCGGCATATTGATGATGATGATGATGATGAAGAAGAAGAAGAAGAAGAAGAAGAAGAAGAAGATGATAATAATCTTATTATTATTATTTGGCAATCACTCATAGCTGTGCAGCAGCAGCAGCAACAACAACAACAACACCAACAACATCTGCCCTGGCTCTAAGGTGCCAGAAAGCTTGGGAGAGGAGTAGATTTCCATGACCATCGACTATACGACCTACTATTCTCTGGTTAAAACCCAAGTAACTGTGAGGAGGACTTATCCGTGTGTTGAAAGAAAAACGGCATGGAAATGCAGATAAACAGAAAAGAAGCAAGATTAAAAACACCACAAAGCCTGTCGGGTTGGACAAGGAAGCTAAAACCGTAAGAGAGGAACAAGCAAATGCAGTGAAAACATTTACAGTAGGTTAGTGACTTTAATTTATTTATGGTCCTTTGTTTTATCATGCTTCCTTGGCAGACATCCCATCTCTCTGGAGTTTTGAGGAAAGCGATTCATTGGTTATTTTTGGATGCTTGCACTAACACTACTGGCAACTCAGGATGCCAAAGTGATTTAATAATACACTCTAAGGCAGCAAGGAACCCTCACAGACCTGAGTGTGGTCTTGTCATGTGGCTCTCATTTTGCCTTCCTGGTGTTACTTATCCCCTTTCCTTTTTTAAAGGCTATCAGGGAGCACATACAAAACCATCCCTACAATTTTCAAGTGCATCCTCTTAGGATAGTCAGTGCACCAGAAATGTTTCGCATTTGTAATGTGTTTGCAGACACAGCCCAATCCTAAGGTTTGCCCAGAGTTAAAGAAGAGCAAACTTAATGGGCGTTACCAATAGTGGAATGGCATGGTGGGGCAGTGGGACTCACTTGAACTCTGATCGCTGCTGTTTCCCAGGAAGTAGAGAGGGAGATGAGATGGTGGCAAGGTTGGTGCAGTGCACATGTACTGGTGGAGACAATTTGATGCTCCCAAGGTCTCACTCCTCCTTCCTGTATCCCATGCTGAGCAGCATTGATGCAACCAGCTGGAGGTCAGGTGTGCATCACTGTTGCACCGTGTCATCCTCTACTGAGTGTTCAAAAAAGTAAAGGGAAAGGGACCCCTGACCATTAGGTCCAGTCGTGACCAACTCTGGGGTTGCGGCGCTCATCTCACTTTATTGGCCGAGGGAGCCAGCGTACAGCTTCCGGGTCATGTGGCTAGCATGACTAAGCTGCTTCTGGTGAACCAGAGCAGCGCATGGAAACGCCGTTTACCTTCCTGTGGAGCGGTACCTATTTATCTACTTGCACTTTGAGGTGCTTTTGAACTGCTAGGTTGGCAGGAGCAGGGACCGAACAATGGGAGCTCACCCCGTTGCGGGGATTCGAACCGCCGACCTTCTGATCGGCAAGTCCTAGGCTCTGTGGTTTAACCCATAGTGCCACCCGCGTCCTTCTACTGAGTGTTACTTCCCTGTAAATTGGGTCCTCCCTTAAAGAGGGCACGTACTGCGGTGAGACCTGGAAAACCAACACCCTGTGTTGTGGGTGGGTACGATTCATCAGCCACAACACCCGATTGGTAGGTCCCTCATAGCTGGGTGCAATCTGGCTAATGGCACGCAGTCCAAATGGTTCGAGGGACCTATTTATGCCCATGCACGTGACCCACAGCTTCCTCTTTCGACACGTGCATTCGGAACACCCGCCCACCTCTCCCTGTATTTAGGGCTTTGCACTTGACCTTGCTATGCCGTCATGTGTCGTCTGTCATTGGGACAGGGGCACAGCAGGAATTTTCCCCACTTGGCTGATTGGCTATTGCCATTTGGGTTTCGCCTGCCACGTACCAAATCGTCACAACTTGTAAGGTTGTGGATAGGCTCTGGTTCAGGTGATAGGGATGGGAGAACGCTCTCGTCATCCCTATGTGAAGGGTATTCCGTTAAAGGAATCCAGGGACTCAATGGTTTGGTCAACCCCTGAGAGGGGGTTGTGCCCATGCCTGAGTCCAGGGGGACATTTGGGTGGCAGAGATAGCCCGTTCACGGCTTTCTGCTTATCCAGGTGTTCACCCCTGGCTGATCTATGCTGGAACCTTGGGTCAGCACTACCTGCATGGAAGGGAGCTAGTCGAAAAAGAGCCTATGCAACCAGTCACTTTCTGTAATCAATAAAGTTGTGGCCTAAATTCTGCCAAAAACCAAAACCAAAATTTGAGTCAAGTGTGAATTTATTTGGGGGGGAGGTTCTGGTGTGAACACGCAAACACATTTTAGGCTTGCACCTGCAAGCTACAAACATATTCCACATCCATGCATTCTTATACCCAGGATTGTGCTGCTATTCTCTCAAGAGGGGCAGCCGCTTTCTTGTATGTAAAATGACCCTTTGTGCATAGAGTTGCACAGGAAGCTACAGACAGTGGCTTCCTGCAGCCCTTTTTAAAGCATTTGCACCCTGCCAAGCAAAGGCACCATATTTTGAAGCTGTTCGCTTAACACTGTGAAAAGCAAGGGGGGAAATACGGCACAGTCCTTGGCATACCTCCTACGTACCATGGTTGAATGATCCCTTGGAAAGGTTTGTAGACCTGCAGATTAAGCCGCAGATTTACATTCTGTCCTGAGGACTAGATTGATAGGGTGGTAGGATTGAAATAATCTGCCAACTCTCATCATGTACACCAGTCAGCCACCCTTGAGTAATATTAGAAGATTAAAAAATAAACTTGCACTAGGAATGGGTTAATCTCTCCATTTGGGTTTCTTTTGGTTCCTTGCTCTTTCCAATCATAAGATCAGTTCACCACATTTCTGCGTATTTATGATTTTTTTAAAAAGCTCCTACAAAAATTCATCTGCGAATTTCACTGCACTGAAATTCACTGCACTGAAATTGCACTGAAAACTTGCAATTTTGCCTATTGTATACATCTTTGCGGAGCAGTTTTTCCCAAGAGAATGCATCTCAATGTTATTTTCACCTATTTACGCATTTTTATATACACTTTTATATACCGGTACATATTTTTATATACACATGGATTCCTGCTGCTATTACTTGGTCGGATAACCTCATTGCAAATTTCAGGGATTGACAAATTTCAAAGGACAGTTACGTTTTTATTCGTGTGTCGTTTTTGGAAACTGTGAATTAGGCAGATTCACCTTTAAATGTGGAGTGAATTTAATTTTCTGCCATCTCGACCCATGAGAATTTATCTGGTATTTTCTCTTCCCTTTCTAATGTTTTCAGTGCAATTTCTTTCCTCATTAATTGATGGAGAACAGTCCAAAAACACAGGAGAAATGTTGAGCAGGCACCAACACAAGGAGGAGCACAGGTTCCCCATTCCTGGTCTAGATCAACTGTACCATCCATCTCCCAGGCAAGCCGAGAACCTGATGAGAATCAAATCCCTACATTGGTGGCTGGCAGGCGATGGAAGGAGCAGCTGTCTAGCCATTGATAGATCCCATCCTTAACACATAAACAAATTAGCAAGAAAGCAGTACTTCCAAATCACCTTTTTCATCCAGCAGAGTTGAAATAAGGCTTGACAATGACATTAATAAGGTAATACATTTCATTTAAAAAACAAATAGAAAGGCAAATATTTATACTCTCATATTTGCTCATCAAGGCTACATGCAATTGCGTTGGTCAATATCACGAGGTAGCAATTTTACTGCAGAAATGATTGTAAATTGTCTCAGTCCTCCAGGGCAACTCTGGAAATTGAAACACTTTGTCACTTCAGTCTTAACCTGAGCTAAGGAAAATCAATAAAATATACATTTGGGGTGGGAGCATGGGCAGGAACACTTGTGGCAGTGTAGTAGCTTGCTTATTTATATTTCTTCCATAAGAATATATATATAAGTACTGTGTGAAACTGGTTTAGCTGAGGGCAGGATTCCCCATAACCACCAACATAGGAAAGCAACCCAAAATATTGCCCCATCTTACATTATTTTGCCCTTGTAGGAATCCTTTCCAGTGTTGTGATTCCATCACGTTTGTCAATTTTCCCACCTCTATGAGTTGTTCCACATCTGTGGTTGCCAAGGTGGGAAATTAGACGACAGCCCAGCACAAGTCAGCATTCTCACAGGTGAAAAGTATGGGGTGTTGAGTCAATAATCAGAATGCAGTGCTTGGGGGTGGTTGCATCAAATGCTGAACTAGAGAAAATGGAGACCTGGGTTTGAATTCTGTCTTGGCCATGGCTGAGACCTTGTGATATCCAGGTAAGTCTTACTGAGAGTAGACCCACTGAAATCAAGGAAGTTAAATTATTCCCACTATGATAAGATGTACAGACCCGGGAAGAATGGCAGATGAAGGTGATGGAGTACATGGAACTGGCTGAGATGACTGGTAGAATCCGGGACCAAGGAGAAGAGTTGGTGGAAGAAGATTGGAAAAAATTTAAAGTTTATCTTCAAAAATATTGCAAAATTAAGGATTGCTAGAAAGATGTTGGGAAAAGAAAATTATGTGGTTTTAGCAGAAATGTCATAAAGGATTAAGTAAAAATGAACTGGTGAAAGAGAGAATGTAAAATTATAGTATATTAAGACAAATTATTAAGATAAAAATAAGGTTGGAAGGATTTGCTGAAATAACAAATTGAATTAGAATACAAAAATGGGAGGCGTGAGGAGGTCACGGAAATAAGTGAATGTAAGCAAGTGATGTACAGGTTTGACTTGTTTTTTATCTTTTTTCTTCTGTTTCTTCTGGTTTTTGACGATGTGTTTTATATATATATGTGTGTGTGTGTGTGTGTGTGTGTGTGTATTTTATATGTATCTTTTTTTGTTTTTTTCTTTGATTGTTATTATTTTCTCTTGTTCTTTCTGTAATTTTTAAAATCTTAATAAAAATGTATTTTTTAAAAAATAAATATGATAAGATGTACAGAATATCTGCTGAAATTTCATTAGCTACTACTACATTTAAATTAGTGCATGCCAGTTTTTGCAGATTTGTGTTATTTTATCCTCTTTTTTCAAATTTGGTCGCAGGATTCTTTCTTTTGAGAGGAGCAGTCCAAGCAGCCACTCTAAATATTAGCAATATCATATCGAGTTACTTTCCTGCATGTAAGTGCATTTTTCCTACACAAAAGTGGTGTGTAGGAATATCATCCTTTGTTAAGTAGAGCTGAAAGTTTTAGCCAGTAAGGGGTTTTTGTCTCTCCTATATTAGGGCTGCACAATTTGTGACCCATCCAAATCAAACACAATCTACTGATTTTGTATGGTGGCCATCCAAGGATTCAGCAAACCTCTGGTTTTGCTGCCTGCCTGGGATTGCAAAGAAACAGGGAGGTGCAAAGCACAAGTGAAGCGACAAGCTTCTGGGCTGCGTTTGGATCCGGGAGAGGTCGTTGTGCAAAATACATCATTTCCAAAATGGCAGAAGCTATTTAAAGGTTGCCACAAATAGAGATGGATGTACTCCACTTGGCTCACAGATTCAACCAGAAATGAGCCAAGCATCTCTTCTTCAATATTGATAATAACTCGGTTCTTTGCTGAACCAGCCCCCAGCAAAGCAAGAGAGTCATTTGTCTGTGGCTCACTAGTTGGCTGGTTTGAACAGCTTCCCCTCCAGAAAACTGTAAGAAGCAAAAGCTCACCTCCTGCACCATGGAAAATCTTTGTGCAAATAGGCTCCCCTGTGATGATGGACTCTCTCTCCGCCCCCTCTTCAGCCCCAGTTTTCTGAGGGTGAGCCAGTGGTAGGAAGTCTTCTCCAGCTCAGAATAAAATCCAAGCTGGAGAAAAATCCATGGGCTTCTAATGGTCTTCACTCTCTTTTGGGGGATATATGACTGAGCCTGTATTGCTGAAGATTGTTTCTGGACCTGAGCTTGCAGAAGTTCACCAGCAGGTTCACTTGCAACAGGCAAGCAAGTTCCTAATGCAAACATAATGAAAACGCATGGTTTGGTTCTGGTTTGAGAAAAAGTTATGGTTTGTACTGGGGTAGCCAACACGGTACTCTCCTGATGTTGTTGGACTGCTTATCAGTCCCAGCCACCATGGCCAATTCTCAAAGATGAAGGGAGCTGTATTCCAGCTACATCTAGAGGGCATTACTTCAGCAACCCTGTTAGAGTAAAACTGTAAACTGTGGTTTGTTTCTAACCACAATTGAAAGCTTCTAATGCACTATGAGGGGGATGCGGGTGGCGCTGTGGGTTAAACCACAGAGCCTAGGACTTACCGATCAGAAGGTCGGTAGTTTGAATCCCCACGACGGGGTGAGCTCCCGTTGCTCGGTCCCTGTTCCTGCCAACCTAGCAGTTCGAAAGCATGCAGTGCAAGTAGATAAATAGGTACCGCTCTGGCGGAAAGGTAAACGGTGTTTCCGTGCACTGCTCTGGTTCGCCAGAAGCGGCTTAGTCATGCTGGCCACATGACCCGGAAGCTTTACGCCAGCTCCCTCGGCCAGTAAAGTGAGATTAGCGCCGCAACCCCAGAGTCGGCCATGACTGGACCTAATGGTCAGGCGTCCCTTTACCTTTAATGCACTATGAAGGGGTCCTGCAATGAGGGAACATGTGAGCCCAAGGTTCATGCCTCCCTGTGCTCACAGTGCAAACCATGGTTTCTTGTGTCTGAATTGGACCAAAGTGTGCAAGAGGTAGGTGGCCAATTATTTATTCCATTTACTGTTCATCCTTTTTTCCCCTTCCTAAAATGACTTCTGAAATGTTAGCCTGGAGTTTATGTTTTTGGCAGGGGGGATAAAAATAAGCTTTACGAGTTTCATATAATTTTTGAAGGCAGTTCATAGTCTGTGCTAATAATTCCTGACATTTCCATTAAAATAATGTACAGGGCTTTAGAGCTGCACCAAGTTCGCCTCTGCCAGTTTATAAGGATTTTTGTAATGTGCTCCAAATACATCATTATCACCTACAATTATAATTGCCGTTTTAATGAAATAATTACAAGCATACCACAGCAGATGCACAGATATAATTATCATAATTGCATAAATACCTGATTTTCAACTAACAGTTACTTACAAGGAGCCTCTTGCAAAATTGGTAAAATGTCATCTACAGACGCTTGTCAGCAAATGAGTGATATGCATTTATATTTATTTATATGGCATATGATTTCATCCTATTAAATATGCTGTCTTCCCCTTGCCCCATGCCCAGCCAAAAATCTGTACTGGGAAGTTTTATAACAAGCTACCAAAATCATTATTCAAGTGCTTGGATTTTAAGTCTATCTGAAATCCATCACTTAGCTTCATCAATGACCTAAAAAGACTCCCCATTGCCCTCATACATACAGAGCACCATAGAATTTGGCTCAGCATAGCATAAGGTAAAGGTAAAGGGGACCCCTGACCATTAGGTCCAGTCGTGACCGACTCTGGGGTTGCGGCGCTCATCTCGCTTTATTGGCCGAGGAAGCCGGCGTACAGCTTCCGGGTCATGTGGCCAGCATGACTAAGCTGCTTCTGGTGAACCAGAGGAGCGCACGGAAATGCCATTTACCTTCCCGCCGGAGCGGTACTTATTTATCTACTTGCACTTTGATGTGCTTTCGAACTGCTAGGTTGGCAGGAGCAGGGACCGAGCAATGGGAGCTCACCCCGTCGCGGGGATTCGAACCACCAACCTTCTGATCGGTAAGTCCTAGGCTCTGTGGTTTAACCCACAGTGCCACCCACGTCCCTGCATAGCATATCCAACATTAATTCAGTTGTTCCAAATGCATTCTGTGAGTCCTTGCAAGCTTGTTAGGGGTTTGCCAATGTGAAAACTAGTAACTATGTGGCCAACCATCTTGCCCAACATTCCTATTGAATATGTTATAGAGCAGGGGTCAGCAACCTGTAGCCCATGGTCCACAAGCAGCCCACGGGGGTCGTTTAAATGGCCCATGAGCCGCCTCCGAACCGAGCCACCCGCATGGTGAGTCTCTGCATGCTGCACTAAACTAGCACAGCGCGGAGTGGGAACTCACACCAGAAATCGTGTCTCAGCAGACGCAGATGCCTGAAATCACATCTGGGCAGATGTGATCTGGCCCACAGAGTGATCTCCCTGGGAGTGAACCAGCCCAGGTGAGGTAAACCTTGCCGACCCCTGTTATAGAGGGACATCTCCATTCATCTGGCAGAGAATGACGCTATATCTGCTACACCATTCAGCATTCCAATTAACACTTGACATTGCTGATTTGCTTCTCCCCGGTCCTTTTTGCTGCTACACCACCCTAAGGTAAGCCAAGGCCAATCGATCCAGGGTTCATAGTTAAACTATCTCCTCACTAACCACTAACCAAGAATCCAGTTACAGATAGGTAGCCGTGTTGGTCTGCCATAGTCAAAACAAAACAAATTCCTTCCAGTAGCACCTTAAAGACCAACTAAGTCAGTTCTTGGTATGAGCTTTCGTGTGCATGCACACTTCTTCAGATACACTGAAACAGAAGTTTCCAGACCCTTCTATATAGTGAGAAGGTGGGGAGGGGTATTACTCAGAAGGGTGGTGGGAATGGGTGATTGGCAGATAGCTGTGATGAGCCTGTTGACGACTCTTATGAGCTTTCGTGTGCATGCACACTTCTTCAGATACACTGAAACAGAAGTTTCCAGACCCTTCTATATAGTGAGAAGGTGGGGAGGGGTATTACTCAGAAGGGTGGTGGGAATGGGTGATTGGCAGATAGCTGTGATGAGCCTGTTGACGACTCTAGAGTCGTCAACAGGCTCATCACAGCTATCTGCCAATCACCCATTCCCACCACCCTTCTGAGTAATACCCCTCCCCACCTTCTCACTATATAGAAGGGTCTGGAAACTTCTGTTTCAGTGTATCTGAAGAAGTGTGCATGCACACGAAAGCTCATACCAAGAACTGACTTAGTTGGTCTTTAAGGTGCTACTGGAAGGAATTTGTTTTGTTTCAAGAATCCAGTGTAATTGCTAAGATGGAGGACAGCAGTTATTCAAGTCACAAAAAACATGCCAAGGCAGATAGCACTCAAAGTGGTTTCCCAATTGAAATAAACCTTTCGCTTCCATCATTGGAATGTTTATCAGCATTCCAGTGGTGGCATTTCATTCTGAGAACTTCAAGGAATGTTTGTGAATGTTCCATCATGCCAAAACAGTTTTTCCATGTGAAAACCGGGGAGTTGCTACAGATCTCCAAGTGTCCCTATTTTCCAAGGACAGCCCTGGAATTACAGAACCCGTCCCAGTTTCTGATTTGTTCCCAGAATGTCCCACTTTCCCTTAGGACATCCCTATTTTCATCAGAGAAATGTTGGAGGGTATGGAGTTATGCAACCCCCGAGCCAAGGAGATAAGTAACTATACAACCTTGAGATGACATCTGAAGGCAGCCCTGTGTAGGGAAGTTTTTAAAATATTTGATGTCTGATTATGTTTTTATACATGTTGGAAGCCACCCAGTCCAATGGGTGCTGTATAAATCATTATTATTAGTAGCAGTAGTATTAAATAGAACATCCCTATTGTCATATAAGAAATGTTGACGGGTATGGTTCTATAGGCAACAAACAAGGGGCACAATACACAATTTAAAAAGCAAACTACATGTATAGTAAGCACAGAAATTTGATTACTCATAATGTGTAATGTGCAAAGATTACTCATAATGTGTAATTCCAGTTGGTAGGTACAGTGCTGCACTTCTGACAGAAGTCAGGAAGAGGCTATGGAGCCAGAGAGAGAGAGAGAGAGAGAGAGAGAGAGAGAGGGAGGATGACTTCATTCTGCATGGATGCAATCCTTAAACATGGCTTCCTTAGTTCAATACAGACAGAAAAGAGAAATGGCTGGCATTTTCACATTTAGTCTGGCAGCAATACCATCAGAGCATTACCTTCCCCAGGAAGATGACTCCGCAAAAGGATGCTAACTTTAAGCATTTTATGTTATTTCAAATATGTGGCATTAAGCTATTCTAATGGCTTCTGATTGTGACTGGATGCAAAGGGCCGCGCTAGACGATGTTTGGTTCATTATCTTACAGTGTGTATTACTACCATAATAGCTCAAAAGGAAAGGTCTCTGTGGTATTTAAACAATAAAAAGGGAAAGGAACGAAACCTGGAACAAGCAGCACTTGAAACATCAACAACAAAATGAATATGTCTGGTAGTTTGTCACTGCACTGCTGGAGATTATGAGGCCAATTGCATTTCTGAAGATCTGCCAGAATGAATTGGGCTTCAGAGGTGTGTGTGTGTATGCACACACATACACAGAGGCCACATTCACACCCTACATTTAAAGTGTTATGATACCACTTTAAACAGTCATGACTTCCCCCAGAGAATTCTGGGAGCTGTAGTTGGTTAAGGGTGCTCCTATTCCCCTCAGAACTCAGTATGGTTTAACCATTGCTCCCACTCCACAAAGAACTCTGGGAATTGTAGATTTGTGGGGGAGGGGGACATCTGTGCCCCACTTTCTGAAACTTGAATCAGTCCTGCCTTCTTCCTGAGATGGGGAAAGGCTTCTGAAAGCCAGAAAGGGCACCCTAAAGAATTAAGCTAGGCTATTTTGTAAGACCACCTGCACCTGTGTGAATCTGCCAAAGCTCTGAGAGTTAGGGGTCACCACAGAAAAGGCCCACCGATCAAAATTGTGAGATTAGCAAGACCAGCTAAAGCCTCTGATCACAGAGGGTAGTGCATAATGTGAGAGGCTGGAGTACTGCATATCCACCAACATACCTACCCTCACACAAAAACACCCCTCTCCCAAAAAGGGGGTATCTTTGGGGACAATCCTCCTGTTAGAACCAGTGGCTCACACAAAGAGCCTGGGCACTCTTTGGGGGCTGTGTTTTTGCTGGAACCCAAACCGGACATCCACTCAGAATCCGGGATGGCTTCTGTAATTCTGGGATGTCCCGCTTAAAGTGGAGCAGTTGAGGGGGTATGGTCTTGGCACACTGTGAAGCGTCAGAGTCTAAGGGAGCAGACCTATGCACAAGCAGCTGACACCAAGCAAGCCACTGTAAGTTACACCAGATCCAATGCCTACTCAGCAACAGGACTGCTGTTGCTCTACCTAATACAGAACAACAAACCCCTGTGTTGCAAACTTAACACAACAAACAACACAAGCAACACGAAGACCAGTATACTAGATAACACTGTAGTTCTTATTGCATAATATACATGATTTAGTACCACAAAAACAAAATGTGTACACTTGTAAATTCTCTAATATATTTGAAAACAAATGAACACATGTCTGTCAATCTTTGAAAGTCCGTAAAATATAATAAGTCTATGGTTGAAGCAAAGTAATAGATGCTATCCTGTGGGCTAATTGGTAAAACTTTTTAGGTGTTCATGGTGCTGAGGTAGCAAGTGAATAACAACGTAGGACGGTGATCCCGGATAATCTGACTGTTTCGCTGGAATCTTCTTCAGCACAACCCATAGATTAGAAAAATGCACAAGGAGCAGTGGTCATGAGGATATGTAACTACTGCCTGGCAGAGGGAAAAGAAGCCTTTAAAATAGTGCCTTACGCCTGGTTGATCACATGGTCAAGCTAAAGTCCCGCCTCTCTGGTCCTGCCCCTGCCACACTCCCAGAATGCCATGTTTTGGGGACTCACACCGACCTCAGCCAATTTCCGCTAAGACCCAGTATTGAGCAAATTATGCCAGGGTATCTTCAGCTGAGCCAGGATTGGGCACTTAACACCCGCTGAGGACAGCTGAGCCAGCAATCCACTGTATCCTAAGCAGCTCATCCTGGCAGATTTTACCATGAGATTTCCTGTGAAGTTGTTCAGGACTCTGGGGTTTCGTCTCTCCCTCATTTAAGGACTGGAATGAAAATCAAGTAATATGGAGGTGTATTGCAAACAAGAAACATACACATGTGCAGGTGGGCGATACCAAACGGGGGGTGGGGGCAGGAAACGTTATCAAAACATCACACAAACTCTCTGCATGACAGCAAACATAATAGACTGTGACATATTTACCAGACTGCTCTGGCAGTGACAGCAAATCCAGGGATGGCAAGGAATGCAAAAACCAACAAGCTGAGGAAAGTGGAGATAAACAGACACCATGACGCCAAGCTCAACAACGGGTTTTGTTTGGGTTTTTTTAAAGGAATGCTAGAAATACTGTGGTACCTCGGGTTACAGATGCTTCAGGTTACAGACACTTTAGGTTACAGACTCTGCTAACCTGGAAGTAGTACCTCAGGTTAAGAACTTTGCTTCAGGATGAGAACAGAAATCACACGACAGCGACGCAGCAGCAGCGGGAGGCCCCATTACCTAAAGTGGTACCTCAGGTTAAGAACGGTTTCAGGTTAAGAACGGACCTCCAGAATGAATTAAGTTCTTAACCCGAGGTAAAGGTAATGGTAAAGGTACCCCTGACCATTAGGTCCAGTCGTGGACAACTCTGGGGTTGCGGCGCTCATCACGCTCTATAGGCCAAGAGAGCCAGCGTTTGTCCGCAGACAGCTTCTGCGTCATGTGGCCAGCATGACTAAGCCACTTCTGGTGAACCAGAGCAGCGCACGGAAACGCCGTTTACCTTCCCGCCGGAGTGGTACCTATTTATCTACTTGCACTTTGATGTGTTTTTGAACTGCTAGGTGGGCAGGAGCTGGGACTGAGCAACGGGAGCTCACCCCATAACGGGGATTCGAACCGCTGACCTTCTGATCAGCAAGCCCTAGGCTCTGTGGTTTAGACCACAGCACCACCCACGTAATAACATTCCCCATCTGCTTGATGTTAAGTCCAGAGAGTGTCCTTTTCTTTCTTCAGTTAAAGTAATTGCCCTCTCTATTGCATAAGATTTTAATATCTTCTAGCCACACACACGGATATCGCTGTTCCTCTAGAACACTTTGCTTGAGTCCCAAGCAGGTCTTACATTCTTCTGTTATATTAACTTTTCTCGTGGTTGTCCTTGTTCATAAGCAGCAATGAACAATCAAGGTTTTAGCCAGGTGCAAACCTAAGGGGAGGCATAGCTACACACAAATATTTAACTCCCAATATATTGTTTTATTATCTTTATATTATTTATATTATTTTATTATCTTTATCACATCTTCCAAGGAACAAAAGGTAATATACAATGGTTCATCCTCTCCCATTTAATCATCACTAAACGCTGCAAGGTAAGGGATGCAGGTGGCGCTGTGGGTTAAACCACAGAGCCTAGAACTTGCCAGTCAGAAGGTCGGCGGTTCGAATCCCTGCGACAGGGTGAGCTCCCGTTGCTCGGTCCCTGCTCCTGCCAACCTAGCAGTTCGAAAGCACGTCAAAGTGCAAGTAGATAAATACTTGCTCCGGCAGGAAGGTAAACGGCGTTTCCGTGCGCTGCTCTGGTTCGCCAGAAGCAACTTAGTCATGCTGGCCACATGACCCAGAAACTGTACGCCGGCTCCCTCAGCCAATAAAGGGAGATGAGCGCAGCGACCCCAGAGTCGGTCACGACTGGACCTAATGGTCAGGGGTCCCCTTTACCTAAATGCTGCAAGGTAGGGTAGGGTAGAGACGCCCCCCAAATCACCAAATGAGCTCCATCACTGAAAAGAAATTTCAACCTGCATCTTGTTTAACACATTCTGCCCACTACACCAGATATAACTTTCAATAAAATATAACGTTAAGTCACAACCTGGGTCCTGTCCCCTCTTTAATTTCCTTACAGCCAAATTCTATGTTCATTTTCTCAGAAGTTTGCATTTAAAGTCACATGAAGGCTGTGATCCTATACCCGCTTGCCTGGGAGTAAGTCCCACTGATCTCAGTGAGATTTACTTTTGAGTATACCTGTTTAGGAGTACACTGTGAGTTCCATAAGACTTATTTCTAAATAAGAAATCTGTAAGACTGCGTCCATGAGCTGAATTTATGGTAAATAACTATTTTATGAAAGTTTTTAAAAGTTAAATAGAGGATAAGCTTCATAGAGGATAAGCTAACCATGATGGCTATTTTCTACTTCCTGTGTCGAAAGCAGTATGCCTCAGAAAGCCAGTTGCTGAGAATCGAGAGTGTTGTTGCTTTCCTGTGTTTAGAGAAGATTTAATGTCTGATATTTTATCGCTTTATTATCATCATCATCATTATCATTAATTCTGTTCGGAGCCGCCCAGAGTGGCTGGGGAAACCCAGCCAGATGAGAGGGGTACAAATTATTATTATTATTATTATTATTATTAATATTATTATTGGCAGGCTTATCATGTGCACCTGGTTGGCCACTGGAAAACCAGATGCTGCACTTGATAGGGTTGATCCAGCCTCTTCTTATGTTTACATTGAACACTCACATTTATAAGTAGTGGCTTGGATCCAGACTTAGGCATGCTTAAAGTAGACCTGCTGAAATCAATGGTCCTGTTGATATTGGTGGAAATCCTCTAAGCAAACTCTGGGTTGAAACCATGGTATTTTTAAGGTTTATTGTGATTTTAACCCATCTCAGTTTGATACAGGCAATGGCCTTTAAAAAAATAATAATGTAAAGAACAACAAATGCATAAATTAAAAAAATAAAAACACTGGCTTGGATCCAAAGTAGGACAGAACAATTTCTGGGCACTTAAGGAGTCGGAGGTCTTGTTGAACAGGAGCCCAGCCCATGCCACAAGGCAGCTCCAGCTAAAACCAGAGCAATTTCTGATGTGGCCTTCTGCTCAAAGAAGGTATTAAAATACCATTGATCACATTTAAAGTACCACTTTGGATCATGTTTTTTTTCCATCCATCGTCCACCTCTGCATCCATTCTCTAATACCAGGCTCTTAGCTAATGACCTGCCTTCTGCCAAGATGCCTTTCTTTGTGTAGAATCAAAAGTCCTGTGTCTTACTAGGAACACTGTATGAGTTAGGGATGGAGGAGAAATCCAATTAAAACAGATTTATATATGGAATTTGGTGGTTCAGACCTTGCCCATATTGGACTGCCTCTTGCATGTCTAAGTCACCCATGCATTGTCAGGGGGTTTTGTTGTTGTTGTTGTTTTGCTTTTCTTTAAAATTTAACCAATTATATGCCATGCTATATGCAAAGTTTTATGAAAAACGTACATTTCCGGAGTATAATTTTCAAAGTATTAATGCTTAAGTCTTTTGAAGCAGTTATGTACATGGCTGTGTTTCTTTGGTTGCTGCAGAAAACCTGGAGCCTACATGCATGCACCTCAATACACTTAAGGCTCCCTGCACACAACCAGTACTCTTGATTTTTGCATGGTGCAAGTTGCACTGCTGAAACTGACAGTGCCTTGGAATGTATGCAAATCCCCCCCTGTGTGCGCGGAAATTTAGAACAATTGGGGATAAACTGCAGGGAGGAGACGGAGCCAGCAGGTGGCATCCTGACCCATACCACTGGCTGTGCATAGAACATACCCCTGTAAAACTCCTGAAAGGGACTAAAGACAATCTGTTTGCACTGCTCCAAGTTACGTAGCACATCGTGGTGTATGATTTAACAGTCCGGAAGGAATAGGAAACATTTAAAATAGTCATCACCATTATCATTATCATCTATGTTTTCTCCTCTTCCTCCCCCTCTAGAACTACAGGAAAGGGGTGGGGGAGGGGATATATACTACTTCTCACTAGACTCCATTAGACAGACATTAAGCGAGAAAGACTATGTTAAGATCTGCCAGGACGAGCAGTTTAGCATGCAGGGGATCTTTGGCTCAGCCAGCTGATTTCTAGCTCAGCCAACATTAGGTCCCCAAACCCAGCTTGGCTAAAGATAGGGCAGCACAACTTGCACATCCAGGCTCAGCCATCTGAGCTGAAGCTGGAAAAACCAAGTACATATAAGTAAGTTCCCATATAGGGGCATGGGGCGGGGGAGACTTTGGCTGAATCCCAACTAGGGGTCTGCTTCTGTTGTTGGGTTTTTGTTTTGTTTTTTTGCGATGGGTAAAGCAATAATTATGCTCTGTCCTCCATCTAGAGATAAAGCAGGCCATGGGTGTGTGTGTGTGTGTGTGTGTGTGTGTGTGTGTGTGTTTGATTGACTGAGTGATTGATTGATTGATTGATTGATTGATTGATTGACTGACTGAGGCTGCAATCCGAAACACACTGTGGAGGGATTAACAGGGGTCAGCAAACTTTTTCAGCAGGGGGCCAGACCACTGTCCCTCAGACTTTGTCGGGGGCCGGACTATATTTTTTTTTGGGGGGGGGATGAATGAATTCCTATGCCCCACAAATAACCCAGAGATGCATTTTAAATAAAAGCACACATGTGGCGTTTGCCGTCCTAAGTGTGTGACATCATACTGGGTTCATAGGGAAAGGGTTAACTAATTGTAAAATGAGCAACCAATGGGAACCCAGGGGGCAGAGTTAACTGTGTATAAGGTTTAAGCACAGAGGGGTTTTTTGGAGAGAGTTAGAGTTAGGGTGGAGAAGACAGTCTGGAGTTATAAGAGTGATAAAATAAGTCTGTGGGTTGGGCTAGTCGGGTGTGAGAGAGTGAGAGAATTTGTTAAGAGGAGTCAGTCAAACAGTTGAGATAGTCAGTCAGAAGGTATTAGGAAGGTATAGGCTGGTAAAGAAACTAAAATCAAGATACTGACAGGAATATTATTGGAGAAACCATAAACTTGTTAATGTCTGTAAAATAAACTTGGTGGAGTTTTTTGGTTCACTTTTAACAACTGTGTCGACTCAGTGTTTTACCAGAGAGTAACTTGTTGGTGGCAGCGGGGAAGCGAGCACAGTGGTGGCACAGGGATCAATAGACCGTTAAACATCTGGGGACCCTGTGTGATCACCACAACACATTCTACTCATGTAAAAACACGCTGATTCCCAGACCAGCCATGGGCCGGATTTAGAAGGCTATTGGGCCGGATCCGGCCCCCAGGCCTTAGTTTGCCTACCCATGTCTAAGACTATTCAGCTCAGTCAAATGGCTTGGCAACCTGTTTTCCCTCTGCCAGGCCCAGGCAGAGAAGCACTATCTGCCCCGCTGCTGAATGGGGCACACTTGATAAGGCCACCCAGCAGAATGCCTCAACATCTCTCCATTATCCCAGCATCAGCATTGCTGCACCAAGACAAGAAGCAACTTTGCATTGGTCCCGGGAGTTCCTGTTGCATGAATATTTCCTCCCAACTCATGGAGGAGCAGGTCCATTTCCCCAGACACTATGCATTAAGAGATCACAAAGGGGGTGTGGGGAAGAGAGAAAGGCCTGTGGGCAGTCCTTTCACAGGATTTAAAGGGCCCTCTGGCATGGGTGGAGATCTGCTGTAGCTGCAGTCACTGTTTGCTGTAGGAAAACAGCAGGTGACAGATTCCCACTTCACTGTTTGCCCTCCTAATGCGGGTCTGCATAATTAATTAACTTTGGGCAAATGTTATCTGGAATTGGAATGACAATGTAGACACAAGAGATAAAAAAAGGGGGGGAGAGAGAGAAGTTTCAGAAAGTCATTCAATGGGAGGAGATTTCTGAAAGTTTACAAACTGGTTCCTGAATATATTTGCATAATGGGCCCATGAGAAGATGATAAGCTTTCAAAAGCCCTTTTGATTGTGCATTCCTGGGACTGGAAACCACAAGAAGGGAGCGTGGCTTTGGGCTCGGATCCTGCTCCTGGGTTTCCCACAGACATCTGGTTGGCCATTTGGAGAATCGGATGCTGGACTAGATGAGCCGATGGGCCGGATGCAGCAGGACTCATCTTATGCTTTTTATGTTTTATGCTTAGGATGCTGTTGGGACAGTTCTACACAACGCCACTTTCAATTCTGTCTGTACCTGCAAAGGTTTTTGAGGTGGTCATCCTGCTTCGTTTCCTATCAGTCCATGTCCTGTAACTTCCTGATGAAATCCTGCACCTTTTTGTACCACCAGTGTGCTGGCCAGCATGAATGAGCCAATTCTGGCAAACCAGAGCAGCGCACAGAAACGCCGTTTACCTTACCTATTTATCTACTTGCACTTTGATGTGCTTTCGAACTGCTAGGTTGGCAGGATCAGGGACCGAGTAACGGGAGCTCACCCTGTCACGGGGATTCGAACCGCCGACCTTCTGATCGGCAAGTCGAAGGCTCTGTGGTTTAACCCACAGCGCCACCTGCGTCCCAATGTAAACTAAGCCGGTATAAATGTACACCGGCTACAAACCGTGTAGGGGAGGGGAACATGTGTTGTTCTTGGCCCCAAGATCCCTGGGTGCTGTGACTCCCACCCACTCCCCTGCCCATAGCAAACTCCTCCCCTCCTCTCCTGACCTTCATGAATTCGGTATGAAGATCTGAAGGGAGATTCTAAGGTCATTCGGCTGAATCACCTACAATATGCTGTACTAACTCTATCCAGTTGTTTTGACATCATTAGCAATATCTTTTCCTGCAGAATCTAATCCTACAGCTGGTTCTTCCTGCCTAAGTGTAGAACAGGCAACTCCTAGCATCATCATAATAATATAAACTACAACTCCCATCATCCATAGTTAACAGGACCAGTGGTCAGGGATGATGGGAGTTGTAGTCCCAAAGCATCTGGAGGGCCGAGTTTGCCTATGCCTGGTGTAGAACCTTACATTTGTCCCTATTGAAATTCATTTTGTTCATTTCAGCCCATTTCTCCAATCTGTGAAGGTCATTTTGAATACAGATTTTGTCTTCAGCAGCATTGGCTACCCATCCCAGTTTGGTATCATCTGAAAATTGGGTGCAAATCTTCTCAATACCTTCATCCAATATGTTTATAAAGATGTTGAACAGCAACAGGCCTAGCACAGACCACTGTGGCACCCCACTTGTCACTTTCCCCCAAAGATGATGAGGAACCATTCATGAGCACTCTTTGGGTTTGGTCAGTCAACCAGCTACAAATGCACCTAACAGTTATCTTGTCCAGTCCATATTTTGCCAACTCCTCCAACAAGAATACCAAAGAGGACTTTGTCAAAGCCCATACTGAAATCAAGATACACTACATTCACAACAAAGCAGAGACATCACCTTGCCAACAAAGGCCCGTATAGTTAAAGCTATGGTTTTCCCAGTACTGATGGTCTAGTGAGAGCTGGACCATAAAGAAGGCTGATCGCCGAAGAATTGATGCTTTTGAATTATGGTGCTGGAGGAGACTCTTGAGAGTCCCATGGACTGCAAGAAGATCAAACCTCTCCATTCTGAAGGAAATCAGCCCTGAGTGCTCACTGGAAGGACAAATCCTGAAGCTGAGGCTCCAGTACTTTGGCCACCTCATGAGAAGAGAAGACTCCCTGGAAAAGACCCTGATGTTGGGAAAGATGGAGGGCACAAGGAGAAGGGGACGACAGGGGACGAGATGGTTAGACAGTGTTCTCGAAGCTACCAGCATGAGTTTGACCAAACTGCGGGAGGCAGTGGAAGACAGGAGTGCCTGGCGTGCTCTGGTCCATGGGGTCACGAAGAGTCGGACACAACTAAATGACTAAACAACAACAACACATTCACAACATTCCCCTGATCCACAAAGCGTGTAACTCTATATAAAAAGAAATGAGATTCATTTATAGTTTTGAGCATTTCATTTCCTTCTCACTTAAACATTTACAGTTCATCCCCCCCACACCAGCAGATACATCTATACCTGCAACTCAAGGTAGCGCTTCATACATCTCATGAAGCAGGTTGTCGTCCACAAACAACCATGGCATAGTAAGTATGTTCATCACAAGGCACACTGTTACATTTTCTTAGCGCTAACTCTCATTCAGATCTCCCTTCCTTGTCTCTTTATTCTCTTCAAGGATGCTGTTGACAGAAGAACTGCATTTCCCCCATGCACTGTCAAATTTTGAAGAGAATGTTTACCATTTAGAGATTGCTCTTTTAGATGGAGTCATGGATTGTTCCATTCTTCAGAGACCCATATGCGCTCTGCTGCACACACGAAGCCCCAACTCAAGCAAAGAACCTGAGCATAGGAACAGCTATTATGAACAGAGCTTGTCCATCTTTTTGTTGTCATTATTAAAAATGAATCAGAGTGAAAGTGTGGTGGAGGCAGAAAATAAAAAAATTAAATTGCAGCTCTGAACACTTTTCAATCAGTTCTGCCTTCATCTTCAAATATATATCGTTGTGGGAAGAAGCAGTCCAGAAGCAGTCAAGAGCAACAGCAAGAATGTATTGCTTTTACCATGCACACACATATGCACTAGTGAAGGCAGGACAATTTGCAGAAATATATTGTATTGTGCTATTTGTCATGCCTAGCCTGAGAACGGAAATTGAAAATAAGGAGTCATAATGACCATTAAGTTTTAATGATCTGTTTTCCAGCTCCCTATTTAAATAATTAAAATGAACATTACCCATGATTATAAGATGGTTACAACAAGCCTCTCGGTGTTACACTCATTTTGCATCACCAGTGCTAGAAAAAGGCTGCAGTCTCCAACAATTAAGAATTCAGAAAGTTCCCTTGTACCAAGTCTGTTTGCCCACCCATGTCGTCTACTCTGACTATCAGAGTCTCTCCCAAGTTCTCAGCAAGATCACGTCCTGCTCCTTTTTGAAGAAGAAGAAGAAGAAGAAGAGTTTGGATTTGATATCCCGCCTTTCACTCCCCTTCAGGAGTCTCAAAGTGGCTAACATTCTCCTTTCCCTTCCTCCCCCACAAAAAACACTCTGTGAGGTGAGTGGGGCTGAGAGACTTCAAAGAAGTGTGACTGGCCCAAGGTTACCCAGCAGCTGCATGTGGAGGAGCGGAGACGCGAACCCGGTTCCCCAGATTACGAGACTACCGCTCTTAACCACTACACCACACAGAAATGCAGGATGGAACCCAGTTCCTTCTGCATGTAAATCATGTGCTCTGACCCCTGAGCTATGGCCTCTCCCTTCAATTGCCGGGAGGGTAGCAACCCTCCATTTGTAGCCACCTCCAGTCGCTTCAATGGCAAGGATGGTGCTGTAGACATGAAGTCAAATGTGTCTCTTCAACAAAGCAAACAGAGAAACGTTTGAGGGCAGTGGCGGATCACCTGCACCAGCAGACAGTTGTGGACAATGGCTTCTAACTCTCTATATTCTGTAGGAACCCCATGAGAATAGATAAACTGGATTGTGAAAGCAGTGCATTTATGGACACATTTATGGAAATTAAGAACAACAGGAGTAGAATAGGGTCAGCTCTTTGGCCCCACGGACACATAGTTCCCCTTGGCACTGCTGTCCATTGGTCAGCTTAGATAGTTGAGAAAGGGAGGTTTTCACACATCATCTTCTATACGTTAATTCTTCTGCAGATTCCAGAAACCTAATCGTCCAAGACCTGAGAAAGCCTTCATGCCCAGAGATCTAACACACTAACACAAGGATAGCAGGGTCCAGGAGGAGTCGTGCATTGTTTATGGTGGGGCAAGGAGTGCAGCCCCACAGCCCCTTTCAATATGTTTCCCCTTTGTGTGTCTAAAAGTGAAACACTGCCATGGTGCAGGCTAAGGAGAGGGACTCCTCTCCTTAGAGTAGGTTTTGGTGATTTTGCCTTACCACTGCCTGTTGCTGCAGAATGTCATTTTAATACTCGTAAGATAAGCGTCCGAACCATTGGCTCTTATCTGGCTTCATGATGATGCAACATAGCTAAGGGATTCAAAGCCAAAACAGAGTGATAGCAATACTTCATGCCTTCAATCTGCCATTTTATGAAGGTGGGGCACCAGCAGTAAGAAGGACTATGATTGCTACAATGGTAGCTCCTGTCAGAACCAACAGCTGCTACAGTCACCTTCAGGGTCCATGTGGTACACCCCCAGATTCAATCGAAAACGGAGAGATGGGACCACAAAGCCCATTCATCAACTCTGTTGGAAGACCAGCAGCCAGAACTATGAACTAGCAGAAAAGAAGGAACAGAAGGGTAGAAAGGGGTGGAATGGGGTGGGGTGGTGTGCTTTAATGTAACCACGCCCCCCAAAAGTCCAAATTTTAGTAAAGTAATATGAACCACCTCTCCCCATATAAACCAACCCATACTCTGTGATCATTATCTGAGGCCCTTCTTTGTGTGCCCACTCAACAAGAACGTATGGAGGGTGGCTACACAAGAATGGGCCTTTTTAGTGGTTCTCCCCAGGCAGGCTCACCTGGCTCCATCATCTACATACTTTTAGGTGCCAAGCAAATACACCCCTTTTTAACCAAGCCGCTGGCTTTTAACTATCAACAGCCTTTCTGTAGGTGTGGCATGTTTTAATGTAAAGGGTTTTTTTTAATGTTGGTTTCAATATGTGTCTTTGTTTGCTTTTTGCTTAAAATATTTAAAGTGGTTTTGTTGCCAGGGCAACAAAAAGCGACCTATAAATTTAATACATAATAATAAATAGCAATAAATCATGACTTTGCCCTATTTAGATATAATAAAAAAAATTAGGAGAGCATTTAGAAGGAAAGTCTCTTTATTCTTTTTTTGTTTTCCCCTCAGGTTCAACTACTCCTCAACTACACATGCATCCTCTTCAACCTTCTCATTTCCCTTTTGTTTGGGACTAAAAAACAGAGTCAGGTACACATTTGTACATTTAAAAGTAATGGAACCCTGCATCTTTATTTATGACTATGTAAAATCAATGCCTGGTAATAGAAGGCGAAAGTCACTCAGCTAATTACACATGCTTGATGAACAGCATAACAACAGCCACTGCTGCACTGCACGTTTGTCAAGGCATGTAAATTACTGCAGTTATTCTTATTCAAAGGAGATATGGGACTGCAAGATGAAGATGTTTAGAAGAACACCCTAATTTCCCCCTGGCACACATTAGTTTGGTCATCTGCAGGCCTGGAAGTTAATAAACGACATCTTCACCACATCAAATATAAAGGAAAGGCCACAACAAAATTAAACTTTCAGAAATTAATATTTTTCATTATCATTCTTGCAGAGTCTACTGAGGTTCAGAGAACAGTAGCCATATATTTTGTGTCTAAAACATGATTTGGAAGGCCTAAAAGACCCTCAGAGTGGTTAGAAGCCTCTCTCTCACTGTAGCAGCTATTGGTTCCGAAAGTTGCTACAGGAAAGTGGAGAGCCCCATCATAGCTATCTCCCCTTCGCTCTGAAGAGCTGCAAGAAGAGTCCTGCATTGTTGAACAGTAAGCAGGTGGGCAAGCAAAACAGATTAGAACTGTTACACCCATCAGAAACAACAGCTGCTGCAGTCAGCTTGTGGCTCCTCACCATGTAGAGGCTCTGTTGAGGCCTCCTGTGTGAACTGGGCCTGAAGTAGGCCACAGCAATGCCTGGCACACCACATGGACAGAGGCTATAGGTGAATGGCTACCCACGTGGCCATTATTGCCAGGATACTAGCAATATGAAGGGCGAAGGAAAACATCTTAGCTGGTAGACTGGAGCACCATCATTTAGTTCATTATTATATTTTTAACAAATGAACAACCACCATTCGAACTTTTTGCCTTGGGCACCAAAAACAGAGCAGATGTTCTACCACTGAGCTCTGGCTCACTCCTGGTGAAGCTCAGGGTGCAGAAGCAGCGTTGCTCATTGGAGGACCAGCACTGCTGTCCTTCTGCTGGTTGAAGACACTGACAATGAACCCCTTTCCTTGTGTGAAGCAGTCTGTCACTTGCTGCTATTTGATCTTGCTTTTTTTTTTAAGGTTGCAGGTGACACATGTGCCCTATGTTTAACATAGCTGTCAACATTTCCCTTTTTTTTAAGGGAAATTCCCTTATTCCGAATAGGTTTCCTCTCAAGAAAAAGGAAAAGTTGACAGCTATGACGTTTAAATCATTGCGCAATGCACAGCCATTGTTCTACAGAGCTGTTGTTCTATACCAGCTGCACTGGCTCCCGGTGGAGTACAGGATCAGGTTTAAGGTGCTGGTTTTAACCTTTAAAGCCCTATACAGCCTAGGACCCTCGTACCTACGGGACCGCCTCTCCTGGTATGTCCCACAGAGGAACTTACGGTCTGCAAATAAAAACATCTTGAAGATCCCAGGCCACAGAGAGGTTAGGCTGGCCTCAACTAGAGCCAGGGCCTTTTCGGCCGCGGCTCCAATCTGGTGGAACGCTGTGTCACAAGAGACTAGGGCCCTGCGGGACTTGACATCTTTCTGCAGGGCCTGCAAGACAGAGCTGTTCCACCAGGCCTTTGGTCAGGGCGCAGCCTGACCCCCCTCCTCTGGCAATCTGCACAGAATTTTGCTTATTGGTTGCCATCAATTTGATTTTAATTAATTTTTATAATGAAATGTTTTTAGAATCGTTGGATTATTTTGATTGTTGTTAGCTGCCCTGAGCCCAGCTTCAGCTGGGGAGGGCGGGATATAAATAAAATTTTTTATTATTATTATTATTATTATTATTATTATTATTATTATTATTAAATGTTTGATATTTTACTGTGGTTCTATAATTTGTTGGAAGCTGCCCAGAGTGGCTGGGGCAGCCCAGTCAGCTGGGTGGCATATTATTACTACTAATAATAATGACAATTATCATCATCATCATCATCATCATCATTATCATTATTATTACTATTAATCAGCAGTAGCGTTATCCTTTGCTGGATTTCACTCCTGGTGGGGGATGGATCAGAAATGCAATCAATCAATCAATCAATCAATCAATCCTCTCCCACATATCCAATGGGGTCATTGAGCCACACAGTCTAGCCCATGTTACTGGCAGCCACACACCACCTGTGCATTGATTACACAAGAAAAGGCTTTGTGCAAGTACCAACTTACATACATGCACATCCATCCAGCAAGGGGAGGATACTCTTGAATCAATCAAGACTGCCTTCCTTTCTCATGTGCCCTAATTCCACAGACAGTAGCCATGTGGTGTGGTGTGGAAAGATAGGAGTCACCTGTGTGACCCATGATTCCTGCCCCCTTGTGCATTTTTTGAATGCACTGGTTTCTGAACCCCTCTGAACCACATCATGTACCTTTGATTCCTACACCAGTTGAAGACATTGTGTCCATGGAGAGGATTTTGTCCTAGGAGCAAGATACACAGAATTCACAGCTAATGCAACTCCTGCCATAGTCCTACCGGATATACCAAAGGGCATGAAACATAGGTATCAGTGCAAGCGTTTATTAAAGAAATCGATCACTGAAGCAGCCCTCCTCCCAGTTGCCATTGTGCTTTATTTCTGATAGTATGCATACTCACGTGGGTGGGCACACCTACCCACACCCATTAATTCAGTCATTAATAAGACTGAAGTGCTTAATGTAAGCACTGAGGACTGGGCTAGCTTACCCATAGGTGCTAGGGGTGCAGGGCACCCATGCGCGGGCTCTTAGGGGCACTAGGCTGAGAGTCCGGGGCTGTGATTTGGAGTCCAGGGATTGAAGAACCAGGCCAGCCGCTGCTGAGCAGAGCAGAGTCCGTCGGAGGCTTTTCTGCTGTGGGCACTGAGGCGGCTGGCCAGCTCCACCCTCCTGCACGCCTGGGAGGCCGGGCCAGCGCATGCATGCTGCTCACATGAGGCGGACAGCTTCCCTACCAAGCCTCTGTAGGGACTGCTCTCCTCCCTCCACCCGGAGCGGCATGGGGGAGAGTTGCGCTCCCCAAAAAAGCTCAACAACTTTGGCCTGCCCCCCCCCCAAAATGGGAGCGCTGGGCAGTTTTTTGCACCCCCAGTGCCACATATGCTAAAGACGGCCCTGACTGAAGGGATACCTACACATTCAGAAAAAGCAAATGGTATAGCCCTCTTTGGACAGTACCACTTCAGAATGTAGGTGCACAAAGAAATGACGGCTAGGAAAACTGTGTTGTTTCTCCGTTTTCATGGTGATTCTGTGCTGTTCTGAAATGGTCTGATGCCACTATTTGTGCCAGCCTAGGTTTATATTTATAATGGTTACCACTTTGTTTCTTTGTATTTTCGATTCCTATTCTAGATTTTGTTTTTCCTCTTAACATTTCTGAACCACCCAGAGGATTTAGTTTATTGGGTGGTATAGAAAGGGCTGAATGAATAAATGCTACTTTGTTTCACTGGATTACTAAACAAGAAACACTGCAAATGTTGGAAAATAACTTCTAAATGTTGCATTTCCTGGAGCGAGATAAACCACAAGGCTGTGTGACATGTAATTCACGCCTAACCAGGTCTAAGAGCTTGTGTATGCCCAGTAAGCTTGCTTGCTTATTTATTTATTTTCTTCCCACAATGTTGTAATTCAAACTGCATTTGAAACTTCTGTTTCAAGAGCTTGCCATGTGCTAAGGCAGGATGCTTGTCCTCAGAAACATGCCCAAAGCATCCTCGTGCATGCAGACAATTTGCAAAGTTCTCCAGATCTTTCCCCACAATGTCCACACCCAGATGACCAAAGCCTTCCTTTTTACAATGTTTAATGTGTCTATTTTCATTTCCTTGTCTTTTCCTGTCTTGCAAAAACTAAAATACACTTAGCTACTAAAATATGAAAGCTACCAGCTTGCATTTCCATCTATAGGTTTTGTGCATTTACACTTCTAAATAGCATAAAGATGGCAAACGTCATCATGTTTACCTGCTAAGGCCACAATCCTGGGCACATGTACCTGGGCGTACATCCCATTGAAAACAGTGAAACTTATTTCTGAGTATGCCTTATACTGCAATACATGTCCTTAAAGAAGTTAAGGAGGGATTGATTATATTTTATTTATTTCCAGGAGCCCATCTCCATCAAAGAACCACCATAGATCTGCAGTAGAGCATCTGTTTTGCATGCAGAAAGTTCCAGGATCAATCTCTGACATCTTCAGGTTGGACTGGAAAGTCTCCTGCCTGAAACCATGTGGACTGCATTGATCGAGAGCAGCGGTTCTCAACCTGTGGGTCCCCAGATGTTGTTGGACTACAACTCCCATCATTCCTGAGCTCTGGCCTTGCTAGCTAGGGGTGGTGGGAGTTGTAGTTCAACAACATCTGGGGACCCACAGGTTGAGAAAGGCTGATCTAGAGGGATGCACTATTAGTCAGCTCCCACCCCAGCCCCCTCCAAAAAAAAATGTCCAGCGGGGAATATTTTTGTCGATAGCTTCAACACTTCTGAAATTTACACCTCTAGGTGGAGGAATTGCATGACTTGATGGCTCTCCCACATCAAACTTACTGCTCAAAGGCAGATAGCAAATTAGAGAGGAGATGGTTTAGTTGCTTTAAGTGGGAGAGTGATCAAGCATGCAATTGTCCACCTACATTCTCAAGTGGTACAACCCCAAGACAGATGTATGATGTGCTTTTTCTTCACGTGGGAGTTTGCCTTCAGCAGACCCCCTTCTAGGCAGGTTCCCTCACACATCTAAATCATAATAGAAGCAGGTGATTCAGTGCTTTCAAATTCCAGTGAACAAAACGATAATTTCCCCGTGTTTAAAAATGAAACAGGTAGATAAAAATGTATGCGGTTAGCTTAGCAATCTCTAAACATTCTCAAAGGCATTTTCTCACAGATCCCACTATCCCAGCAGGAAAGAGCCAAGTTGTATGAAAGAAAAAGTAGATAAAAACAAGACCTTCCAGATTATAGTGACAAAATTATGCTACATTGCTTTCCTATATTTAAACCAGTCTGCCTTTTAAAATTTGTGTGTGTGTTAGATAGAAACCTCCAGAAAATTTGGCACAGTACAAATAATGTAAATGAACATGCAATAACTTTCCTCTCTCCCCCCCCCCCACTTTTTTCATATCACAAGTGATTGCTTTTCACAGTAGTTAGTTACACCACCAATAGGATTAATGCCAAGGTAACTCATTCCCATACCTACACAAAACAGATTGTAGCACAAAGTGGAATTATTACTTATTGCCCTTCTGGTGCAATCAATGGACAATTAATCCACGCATTTCAGGACAGAAATTCATACTTAGATTTCACCGGCTGAACGTTCCCAACCCTCAGCAGTCAACAATATAAATTTTATTGCTGAATCCTGGGTCTGAAATTTTGCATCCCAAACTGGAATACAAAAGGTATTGGAGAATATGAGGAAATTCAACTTTGGAATAAAACTCTTAGAAATCCAAAACGCTCCCTTGAATTTTGAAAAACTGAGATTCTCTGTCTTGCATCCATACAAGTGGAAACTGGGGATGTATTCATCTCTGGTATATTTGCAGCTTAGATTCAAATATATGCAGTGGCAATGAAGTGCAGCATAAACTATCCAGTGCATTTCTGCTCTTATATAAATTATAAAAATAATAAACGCAGTATCGCCATATCATCCCAGCATATAAACTAATAGTCAACATTTCTACTTGCTCAACAAGAAAAGAAATAGGGGGGAAATTGCTATGTGAACTATAACTGATCAAACATATGACCATTTCTATGGCAAATGCAAACAAACTAAAAGAGTTTCAGGGGATCCACAGAGGTCCAAGGTGTGAACTCACTGGACAATATGCGACATTGCTGGGTCCACAAGGGGACAAAAACGCAAACCACTTCTGAACTTCACTCCTCTAACTATCAAGACTAACGTGCAAACAAACTCTCAAATCTGCCAGAACAAGAAAGGAAGGGAGCGAGATTCAGCCTTTATGCTTCCAGAGGGAAAGGGGGAATAATTATTCTTTCATGCTGCTGTTTTTAAACTGCCCCCTATTTAACCGGTTTGCAAGCTCATTGGTTACAAGCTTCTCCCTGCACTACAATAATAAACAACAGCAGTCTCGTTTGTTTGTTTGTTTCCTTTTAAGATACACTAACTTGGTCTTCCTCTGCACAGTTTCCATCTTTCTCTCTTGTTTCTCCAACCCAGTTTTCGATTTTATTCTTTTATTGGTGCCCACTTTATACATACCTCCTTTTCTACAAATTTTCTTGCCGGGTTTCCTGGCACATTCCTTGGATATTCTTTTGACTGAAAAATGAATAGAAGACTAGAAAATAACATGGAGCTCCGTGACAAGACAGTAGGAGCATGCAATACCGCTAGCTAAGCTCAAGATGGCCTGGCTTATTGACGTCATTTATTTACTCGGTTGAGTCCCGACTCCTTTGGCCTACCCATGCAATGGATCAAGATGTTGATGCATCTTTCCCCAGAAGTCAATGGGTGGGAATGAGCATTTAGGTACCAACTTTGACCTAAGAAATACACGTGCTGAAGGACGAGGAAAATGAGTAGAGACAAGATCAGAGGAGAAGGGACGGTAGTAGAGGCTTAGAACTGGTGCATACATAGAAAAGCCACATGCATAGATGTGAAATAAAGTAAAAAAAAAAAAAAGGAAGTTGGAAGGGAAGAAAAAGCTGGCATGCAGACAAGAAAGCCGTGCTGGCTACCAGTACACATGATTTAATAGTAAAGAACTTCAATAGGAAAGTCGAAACAAAAAGATCTCCCTGCTTCTCCTGTAAATAACTCACCATCTTCAGTTGGGACATATATATTCAGATAGAGGCAGTCTTCGTTCTGCTCTTGCACGTAGGTAGAAACTATATCCAAGTTATTAGTAAACCAGACAGGGAGCATGACTTCAGGTAACCTGCCCTCTATAATGTTCTGGGGACACACCGGTGCAAACTGGGTGGCGTTTTTGATATCTGGCCAAGGAGACGGCGGTTCAGGAGGTTGGAACCGGCGCTCCCCGACTGGAGGAGCGGCATACGGCACCCCGAGAAACTGGATGACCGGCCCCAGAATTTCATTGTTCAACTCCTTCTTCATCCCCCTGACTTTCCCGAAGCTGGTGGTCACTACCGGGTCGGTATCATCCAACTTTTGCGACGAGACGGCGGCGGCGTGAAGCAAGAACCCGAGTATGCAGAGGGTGAAGGTGGCGTCCAATCCCATGTGCAGCAGGCGGACCAGCATAGCTCTCCACACGCAGTTCAGCCACATGGATGTTGGAAAAGCCATGCTCCCACATCAGTTGCCCTGCTGTGGTTGGAGCAACTCTTATTTGTATCCACTCGGTGGGGAGGGAGAGGGTGAAGCAGTGCTCTTGGCAAGGGAGCAGGGAAATGAAATGGATGGCTCAAGCCTCCAGAAGGGGGGCCTGTCAGAAAACTCTCAAAAGCCTCTGCACACGAGAGACATCTCCCCGTGACTTCATTCCCGCCGAAGCAGCATCTTCACTCTGCCCGATTTGTCAGGCGACATTCAATTGCCAATTCTGTTTTCCACAGTTGCGATATGAAGAGAGCATAACTTTGCTGCCGATTCCCCACTTATAAATCAATTCCAGTTAGCTGCGGGTCTATATCCTGGAGAAAATGAAAAATAAATCATTAGCATGAAAGAGCTAATATGGGCAGAATAATAACTAGATGTTTTACAAGTTACTGTACACATACATTAATAGTTGCTGGAGCCACGTGAAGTGAAATGGTACAATAAGTAGTTTATGGTTCCACGAGATGACAGGTAAAAAAAAATATACTGATTGCCAGGTTATTTATGGCGTCACCTGCTGAGTTTGTGCAGGCTTTCAGAGAAACCGCAGCTTTTGAAGTCTCATTTCACGAAAAGAAACATATGGATTCCAAAGCCGGATTAAATGTGTTTTTAATGTTGCATTTCTTTATACGTCTCAAAGGGGCTCGCAATCAATTTTAAACTTGTTACCAGAGGATGGTTTAATAGCAACCACAAATCAATTATAATTTTATACAACCTTAAGAGAAGCAGTAAATACAATGTGGACCGCAGAGTTCCCAGTGACCTGCGGAATACTCCGAGGGCATCAACAAACAGCCAGGACTGCTTTTCTCTCTGCATTTATAGCTGTCTCAAAAGAACAATTCTGAAATAACCTCTGAATCCGCCATTGTGGCAAAGGAATACAGTGTCAGTGCAACTCAGCACACATTTTAATATGCCAACGGGGTGCCTTGATTCAATGGCTCTCACAAACATGCTGCTACTGCAAAGGTCAGGAATCCCACCGGGCTGGAAGGTGGGAATTAAACAACCAACATGGGTGGAGCCAAGCTGTCAATCTTCTCTGTTAGTGGGTTACTGAACAATGTCCATGGACTGAGAAATTGCTGAACTACAGTGGTACCTTGGTTTAAGAACAGCTTAGTTTATGAACAACTTGGATTAAGAACGCTGCAACCCGAAAGTAGGTGTTTTGGTTTGTGAACTTTGCCTTGGAAGCAGAACATGTTGAGTGTGTTCCATTTGTAAATTGAGTCTTCCGCTGCTATGGGAAAGCATGCCTTGGTTTAAGAACGCTTTGGTTTAAGAACGGACTTTCAGAGTGGATTAAGTTCGTAAACCAAGGCACCACTGTATCAGCCCAGGTTTCTTATACTTGGTGTTGATGCTTGTGTTATTTTGTAGGTTGCTCTGGGTCAATTTATGTGGGGAAAAACAACTAAAAATGAGAACATCACCACTACTTATAATAAGAATAATTTGTTTTGTTTTGGGAAGCATACATTAAGGAGATTTCCCATTAAATGCAAACCAAATCAAATTTCCTTCTCACCCCTAGCCTTCAGTCAGATGCCTACCATGTTGTGGTTAAGACACCCAAACCCTGGTTTGGATTTTGCAAGTAAGAGCACATTACACTAGATTATTTATAGTGGGAGTCACCGGACAGACAAAAGACACCTTTGATTCCTATCACCTCCTCCTTTTTTCCTCATTTACTTTCTCATCTACTTATAAGTGAATAACTCTGTATTTCTTATCGCATTGGGTAAAATGCTGCACTGCAACATTTTGTTGCAGCCCCCACCCCACCCTTGTAAATTCCCACTGGAGAAGCAGAGCACAGCTCTGCAGATGATCTCACTTTCGGAGCTGCGCCTTTTTTTTTGCGAAAGCCCCAAGCTGACTCTCTCCTGATTTGAAATCCTAGATGGCAATCCCAGAGCTCCTTTCTTCCCGGTTCTACTTTATAATGAAGTGGACATAATGCAGTACTTGGGAGAAGCCTGTTCAGGCCATGTTATTACATCCTTTCCACTAATGGTAAGCCCAGCTTGACAATGACAAACAATGATAATATTTTTCCTTTTATGGGGGGAAAGAATACAAGGAAATAGAGAGTTTTGGCCTTGTGCATTTCTCTCTCTCTCTCTCTCTCTCTCTCTCTCTCTCTCTCTCACACACACACACACACACACACACATGCTTTGGGGGGGAAGGGGGTGGGGGGATAAGCAATTTCTAATGAACTTATAAGCAGTTTCTAATGAATTCCATCATTTCCCTGCATAATTTTGCAGAGGGGATTGAAAATGCCTCACAGTCCAACTGTCCTGTCATTAAGGTTATTTAAGAAGAAGAATACTGTGAAAGCTATATAGAGCAGCATGCAATTTGGTGTATATTTCATGTTGAACAATCTACCTCAGAAGGCAGTAGATGGGGCATCTCCCCCCCCCCCCGCCACCTTCTTTCCTGGCAATTTCACCCAGGCTCCATCTCTCCTCTAATTTTAATAAAAACCTTCCTGCGAAAGCTGCCTTTAGGCAGGCTTGTGCCCTTCTTTCTTCCATGCTAGAGTAGAAAGATTCCGCCCCCCCCCCCCCAGGAACACAGAGGTTCTACTGCACAACAACATTTGGACAGAATAGCACATAACGTTAGATGTGATTTCATACACACAGAGGGGCCAGCAGGATGCAGTTAGACCTTCAAGGATGTTTCTGTTTTATAAAGTTTTGGAATTCATAGACAGCAAGCTAATAATGGGGAAATGGAAAAAAAAGGTAACTGTGAATACATAGTGTTATGTACTGAAGTTCTCACCCTGGGCCAGCAGGGGGATACTGTAGATAGTTATGCAAATGAAGGATTGAAAGTGTCGTTCAGTGATTGGATAGTTTTAGAAAGTTGCTACAGTAACATTGTACTGGAGCTCTATATAAGCAGGCTGACTGAGCCCTTCAGCTCAGTTCTGTTCTGGCCTCTGAATAAACAAAAGCTGTTTGAAGAATCGCTGTGTCGTCTGATATGTTCACCCACAACCTAACACATAGCATTGAGAAAGAGAAAATAAACATGGGCAGGAAGCAGTGGAATGCCTATGGAAAATGTGAGACTAAAGGAACAGTCACATATCACCGTCGCTCGCAAATCTGAATAACCTGTCTGCGTAAGAAAGCCCCCATCTGGAAGAACCCTGGATCTGATCAACACCTGGCAGAGAGAGGAGCTGCCTGGGAACCATATGCACACCTTGGTTCCACAACAGAAGCAGGATATAAAGGTGAGCAGAAAAGGAGGAGGCACATTCATAGCTTCAAGATGACCTTCTGAACTGGACAGACATTACCTGAGGACGAGGCAAATGCAGCAGGGTTGTACATTTGAAGCACAACCAATGCACACTGAAAGAACATGGCTGCCCCCCAACTAATCATGGGAACTGTACTTTGTTCAGGGGGCTGGGAATTGTAGCTCTTTCAGGAGGGAATTACAGTTCCCATGGTTCTTTGGGGGCAGCAATGTGCTTTCAATGTGCATTGAGTGTGCTTTACGTGACACCCCCGGCGTTTTGTTCGACTTCTTTCCTTGTTTTTATCCTGTGGTTTTTTTTTATTCTGTGAACCGCCCCGAGATCTTATGTTGAAGGGTGGTATATAAATCTAATTAATAAATAAAATAAACAAGTCTTCTGATTTAAATCTGTGTTGTGAAGCAAAGATCACCAGTGTTGAAGCAATGGTTCTTCAACATCAACTTTGTTGGACTGGTCATGTGGTGTGGATGCCTGATTATCGTCTTTCCAAAGCACTTACTCTATTCCAAACTTAAAAATGGAAAGCGTAATGCTGGTGGACAACAAAAGAGGTTTAAAGACTCTCTCAAGACAAATCATTAAAAAAATGTATTATAAACACTGACAACTGGGAAACACTGGCCTGCAAGCACTCCAATTTGAGAACAGCCTTTACCAAAGGTATCATGGACTCGGAAGACACTCAAACTCAGGACAAAAGGGAGAAACGTGATAAGAGGAAGGCACGCTTGGCAAACCCTCACCGTGATCAACTCCCGCCTGGAAACCTATGTCCCCACTGTGGAAGGATGTGTGGATCCAGAATTGGCCTTCACCGTCACTTACGGACTCATTGTTAAAACTATGTTTATGGAAGATAATCTTACTTGGAATCACCGAAGAATTGATGCTTTTGAATTATGGTGCTGGAGGAGACTCTTGAGAGTCCCATGGACTGCAAGAAGATCAAACCTATCCATTCTGAAGGAAATCAGCCCTGAGTGCTCACTGGAAGGACAGATCCTGAAGCTGAGACTCCAATACTTTGGCCACCTCATGAGAAGAGAAGACTCCCTGGAAAAGACCCTGATGCTGGGAAAGATGGAGGGCACAAGGAGAAGGGGACGACAGAGGACGAGATGGTTGGACAGTGTTCTCGAAGCCACAAACATGAGTTTGACCAAACTGCGGGAGGCAGTGGAAGATAGGAGTGCCTGGCGTGCTCTGGTCCATGGGGTCACAAAGAGTCGGACACGACTAAACGACTAAACAACAACAACAATCGTCAAATAAGACAATGGATCAGAGGAATGTCTTTGGTTTATCCCCCCACTCTCCCAACATGGAAATAATCTGTGGAAGATTCAAATTGTGGGACCAGAGACTCAGCTGGTTTTTGGGTCATTATTGTTATTTTCCTACTCAAAGAAGGCTCACCGTGCATGCGTAACCCTGTGCAGTACTGCAGCCATTGTCAGTCACTGCCATCCCTGCAGCCCAGGATCCATTCACTAGGAATGCCAGCATTTATTTTGGGTGCTTCGAGACATGCAGAACATGTGCCTTTCTCACCACTAGGCATGACTCCTCCTAGACCCCACTACCATGCAAAAAATACGAGCCCTATGCCGAGCGCTGAATCACCTCCTTTGATCCAAATATTTCTCACACATCTGGACTTTATCTGGCTGCTCATTTTCATTAGTCTAATTTTGAAATGCAGGCACACACAGAGAGACTTCTAATTCCTGGAGCTGCAAACAAATGACCCAGAGAGAAAAGATACAATTCTAGGATCTGTTTCATCTATAGTAAAAGACTTAAAATGTAAGCCATTTAATCCCATTTGTACATTCACAGGTTTTTCCCTCCCCTCCCCTTAGAACGGAAAGGACTAAATTAAGCCAGCTTTCTGTTCATTCCTTTATATATATTTCCAACCAAGGACACAATCCATCTCAGGACATGCAGTGAAGCATAGGCATTAGGATTTGAGTCTTAAACATTGCAAACCACTTTTTCTAAGAACAAAATCGGAGAAATGTTGGAAGGTATGGAGTTATGCGACCCCGGAGCCAAGGAGATAAGTAACTGCAAGCTTTAGAAGACAACAGAAAGCAGCCCTGTATAGGGAAGTTTTTTAAATGTTTAATGTTTTGTTATGTTTTTATCTATGTTGGAAGCAACATAGAACAATAAAAATAGTTGTTATTGACTAGGACGCACTGGTGGAGGAAGAGGGGGTGAGGGGAACGTACCGCCCCCCAGCACCACAATCCTGGTAGGGTGCCATCACGGCTGCCACGCCTCCGTATTGAGCGCCACGTCCCCACAGGCGGCACAGCACGCCCCCGGGATGCATGCCGGCCACGCCCCCGCCTGCTCTCCGCCCCCGATGCCGGAGCACAAAGCTCCGCCACTGATAGGATGTCCCTATTTTCATCGGAGAAATGTTGGAGGATATTACTTTAAGTAAGAGAAATAATGCACATTGCCCTCTTGAAGGAGGGGTGGTGAACAAATAGCTCTCCAGGAGCTGTGGAAGTACAACTGCCACCATCCCTGATCATTGCCTATGGGGACTGAGGTTGGTAGGAGAGAGTCCCACAGCATTTGAGGTCCACCAGTCCCCCACTGTGACATCCCCCCCCCACAAGAAAGGACCTGAAATTACCACTTCCTTAGTATATAGATTGATGCTTGATGTAAATTCTGAGCCAATGCCTGGGTTGGGCAGCATTGGCGCTGTGGGTTAAACCACAGAGCCTAGAACTTGCCAATCAGAAGGTTGGCGGTTCGAATCCCTGCGACGAGGTGAGCTCCTGTTGCTCGGTCCCTGCTCCTGTCAACCTAGCAGTTCGAAAACACGTCAAAGTGCAAGTAAATGAATAGGTACCGCTCCGGCGGTATTTCCGTGTGCTGCTCTGGTTCGCCAGAAGCGGCTTAGTCATGCTAGCCACATGACCCGGAAGCTGTACACTGGCTCCCTCGGCCAATAAAGCAGATGAGCGCCGCAACCCCAGAGTCGGTCACGACTGGATCTAATGGTCAGGAGTCTCTTTATCTTTACCGTCACGGGGATTCGAACCGCCAACCTTCTGATCGGCAAGCCCTAGGCTCTGTGCTTTAGACCACAGCACCACCCGTGTCCCTATTGCATTAATAGGGGTGGACAAAAAGTGCACATCTCCCAATTACAGTTATTTCCATTATGTAAAGACCTGTCTATTAAGTAAAAAAAATGATATTATGGCTGCGCTGAGGATGGTATATAAAATGCAGTTTGCTTTTGCTGTTTTACTTGTTGAGTGCGTATTTTGATTTAATTTGAATGTGTGATTTAATTCCTATATTTTCTTACATTGATTTATTATTATTATTAGCCACATTGATTTTTTTTTCAAAATTTATTTCTTTATTTAGAACATAGTCCACAACAACTCATACATACAAACAAACCCACCACCATTGACAATTTAATTATCAAAATTAAACTCCTATCCCCTTACACAAAGAAAACATAACACAAAAATAAAAGACTTCCTTTATCCTGTAAATGGCCTCCTTATTTACTTCTTGTATACTCTTTCTTTTACATGTGATTATTACTATTTTTCCTAATTATGACTTTAAAAACTGCAAAGTCTCCTGAATTATTTTTTTTTAAGTGAGACATAAATATTAAATAATCTGAATTCATGCCAAAACCAAATGGGACTACAATAGAAACTAAGGGGGAAATTACTAACTTAAGAGTTGGCTTTCTGTGCTACTAACATATCCTACTTGTCTGGTGGGTACGCCTTATTGCTAAGTTCATTCCTTGCTGGGGGGAAATGTCACACCCTCTGCAGACGACTAGGTCCCTCTCCCTCCAGCTATGCCTTTGTGCCAGTCACAGTAGAGATACCACATAGCCTGAGGGAAGAACTTATGCAAAGAGTGGGCTGCCTGACATTGGGCAACAAAATAATGATGCAATGCAGCAGCGGCACAAGTTAAGATGAGCCCATCATCCTTGACCTTCAAGCCTCAAAATTGGCTTTCTGCAAATCACTTACGCTGGCAAAACACAGCACATGAAAAGCCAATATGTTCGTGGAAAACCAATATGAATGGGGGCTTGGAAACCGCCAAAGACATTTCATTTCATAGCTTGAGAGATTTTTAGAAAGAAAGAAAAACAAGGTTGTTGCATGCGCCATGGCTGCGGCTCTTCGACAACAGGTAGCTGCCATTTTGAAATTCCCTCTGCCATGTGCAAGGGGCTCCAGATTACAGAGCTGGCAGCTCCTGGCCATAATCCATTGCTCTTCTTTTATGGAATAGACAATGCTTCTTGGAAACAATTGCTTTCACTATGTCCCACACCAGGGGTGCCAACTTGAATAAAATATTGGGGGGCCCAGGTAAGCCCCGCCCTGCATGACATGATGCAGTGGACACACACCATTTGAATGGCAATGCCCATCAACTTGGGGGGGGGCAGCCCCATCAAATATTTTATTGGCGGGGTGAAGCCCCCTCAGCCCCTAGGAGTTGGCTCCTATATCCCACACTTTGGAGAGGAAGTGCTGGACTATATAAACAAGCCACTATGGAAAAATTTAAGATTTTCAGAGGTGAATAGGTTCTTGAACTATATACCCATTGTATGGAAATTGACAACAGGAGAGTAAAAATGGATTCTATGCAGCCTAACGGTGGCTGAGAGACTGATACTGATGAATTGGGAGAAAAGAGAAACGATTCCCCTTGACAACATATGAACGGACAGCTTATAGATGGACTTTCGTTGGATAAATACAATGATATTTGGAATGAGTTTACATAGACTATATTGGGTTACTGACACTTACATGTGTATTGGGATAATAAGAATATACACATCTGTATATTAATTTATGGTAATATAACAGTATTTTTTCTTTTTTAAATCTCTCGGTTTTCTTTCTTTCTTTCTTTCTTTCTTTCTTTCTTTCTTTCTTTCTTTCTTTCTTTCTTCTTTCCCATCCCCTTTTATAAATGAATTTCTTCTAATAAAATATTATTAATAATAATAAAATAGGTAATGACCAACATGAACCTCAGGTGGTGGCAGGGCCAGCCCTCCGATGAGGCAAGCTGAGGAGACCGCCTCAGGCAGCAGGATCCACAGAGACAGTAGATCCAGTCTCCCAGTGTAGCTGTTCACTCTGCCAACCCCCCTTGTTCCCAATACAGTCGTACCTTGGAAGTCGAACGGAATCCGTTCCAGAAGTCCATTCGACTTCCAAAATGTTCAGAAACCAAAGCACAGCTTCTGATAGGCTGCAAGAAGCTCCTGCAGCTAACTGGAAGCCGCGAAAGCCCCGTCAGACATTCAGCTTTCAAAAATAGTTTACAAACTGGACCAGTCTCTTCGGGGTTTGCAGTGTTCAGGAGGCAAAACGTTCGAGAACTAAGCTGTTCGAAAACCAAGGTACGACTGTATATATCTTTATTCCTCCCTTGTTCCTGATCTTCACTCACCCTTCTTCCCTGGTGTGGTAGGGAGAGACATTTTGTGGTTTGCCTCAGGTGCCAAGGTGTCTTGGGCCGCCCCTGGAGGGAGACCCCATTCTTGTTTTCGCTTTAATCCCAACTTTCCCCCTTTTAAATGTTGTAGATTTTAAGCAAACGTGCAGTTTTATATAGCCAATTGTGGTTCAAAATGCACTGTCTCTCGCACACTGCATGATGCAAATTGGGCACCTGTTCACATTGGCTGTATTAGAATGCAAACGGGACATAAAATTTAAAAATAAATAAAAAGGTTAGGGGATTGTGTAGGATTTCCCCTTCCTCTGTTGCTCTTCCCATGCCAAATTTTAGTTGTAAGAGGCAGGGCTTGCTTTCGCTCTATAATTTTGGGGGTGACCAACATGGTGGCTTATGGATGCCATGGAACTCCAGTTCCCATCAGCCCCAACCAGACTGGCCAGTGTTCAGGGATGATGGGAGTTGTAGTCTAGCAATATTTGGAAGGCCACAGGATCCCCAGTGGTGGTCTATACTGACTGGCAGCAGCTGTCTGCAGGGCACCAGGTTAGGAAAGAATCATGCACACCAATAACTGCTCTACAACAACAATACCCGCCCTCTAAGAACCTGATGCACATTTCTTGCATGACTCTATCCACACACTGATAGCCCTGCCAAACCAGTGGTTGCGTGAACCACAGAAACTGGTTGCATGCAGAGTGCTTTTGAGTCCCCATCTGAAGCTGAAGTGTACAAGTGTCCCATTTTCAGCATGTGTGCGTTTTACGAATCAGGATACGCCATAGAAATCTCAGACTTCTAGCTCATCTGGAAGCACCCCAACAAATGTTGACACCACGTTTAACGAGACATGCTCCCAGGTAACTGCCTTACAGCGTTTCTCAACTTGTGGGTCCCCATATGTTGTTGGACTACAACTCCCATCATCCCTGACCACTGGTCATGCTGGCTAGGAATGATGGGAGTTGTAGTCCAACAACATCTGGGGACCCACAGGTTGAGAAACACTAGAGGATTGCACCTTGACACAATTAGTTAGGAGTCATCTTTATACATAGTTCCTAGCTGTAAAGTCACTTTTCCCATAATCCTTTATCTTGGGGCTCATCGTATACCTGGATAGCTCAGCTGGTTAGAGCGTGGTGCTGATAATGCCAAGGTTGCAGGTTTTGATCCCTGTATGGGACAGCTGTATATTCCTGCATTGCGGGGGTTGAATTATTAGACAATCCTCAGGGTCCCTTCCAACTCTGCAAATCTGTGATTCTATGACATCTAAAGTGGCTTCATTACCAATCCTTCTTCCCAGCAGTGGCGTAGCGTGGGGGGTGCAGGGGGGGCCGGCCGCACTGGGCGCAACATCTGGGGGGGCGCGCTCGTCGCCTCCAGAGTCACCGAAGAGCCTCGGGCGCAGGCTGTAGCAGAGCCCCATGTCTCACAGAACCAACGAGCTGTGCGCGCGTCCGGGCTGAAGGCGTCCAGCAGGCAGTGGCTCTCAGCGCTCACCGCGGTCCCCGCGCGTCAGGGCCACAGAGGGCGCGCCAGGCAGCCCCTCCTCACAGCCCCGCCGCCGCCGCCACTGCTGCAGCTGCTGGGCCATGTTGCATTTTCCTCGCCTCTCTGCCCTCCTCCTCCTCCGGGCAAGTGGCGTCGTTTGGGCGGCAGCGCCAGCGGCAACTCACCTCAGATCACCTGACACGGACCCGCCGCCACTGTGACTACCTTACCGTAAATACCCCAGCCCAGGCAGCAGCAAGAAGAAGCTGGCAGCGGTGGCAGGTTAGGGGTTAGGGGCGCAAATTACTTGCCTTGCCCCGGGTTAGGGGGCGCAAATAACTTGCCTTGCCCCGGGTGCTGACAACCCACGCTACGCCGCTGCTTCCCAGGGAACTCTGGGACTTAGAGTTCTGTGACAGTGATAGGCAGGGTATCAGAACCCGTAACAAACTGTTCCCAGGATTCTTTGGGGAAAACCCCAGCAGTTAATGTGATAAGGGGGGCTTTCAATGTATGGGGTGGATAAGCGCCTAGTGTTTGAGGGTGAGCTTCTAAAAAAGCTACATTAATATAGTGCTTTAACGTGTTAAAAATTCATTGCAACCTTGTCCTTGTCAATTATTGTTGGATTGCTTATTACTTAAATAAGCAGCATCAAGACTTTGTATTGCCCTAAGAACCTACTTCATCAAGTGACTAAGAAAAACCCTAACTTACTATAGTTATGTTTCTAATTTATGTGCATAGTGCAAGTTCATAGATGATAGTGTCATTTAATTTTTTATTAGTATCCCTTTTTCTTATTCTCATATATACATATATACGTGTGTGTGTGTGTGTGTGTGTGTGTGTGTGTGTGTGTATTACTATCTCTGACTGGTTAGGAAAAGTAATTATTCAAATTACTACACAATATTTATTTTCCACATTTCCTAATGTGCTGCAGAACTGTGACATTTTATCCAGTAAGTAGGCAGCAAAAATAAAATAAAATTGTGATTTCCCCCGTAACAGAAAAGAATGGATAACTCTTGTCACTTATGTGCAAAGTTTTAGACAGCTAAGTAATACAGATTTAAATTAAAAATGACAGATGCACTGGCTTGGAATATAATGGCTACTGAAGTGAATGTTTATTCCTTTTAGCAGTTTGTGGTTAACTCTTAAACGGTCCAAGTATTATAGTCAATTGTCAGATTTGTAAATGTGCACCTAGCGCATGTATATAGCAGGGGGTCAGAGTGTGCGAGTAGCAGTAATGCTCCTGGACGTAAAGAGTACGGGGAATCATCTTGAAATTTTGATGAGGCTTCCTTCTGAAATAGCCTTTTATGGGGCTGAAAGGGAGAAGCCGCTCAGGCAAGATGGATCAAGGATCTGATGAGCAGGGAACTCCAAAGGCTGTCGGAGTTGGCTGCTTCTATAGGAGGGATGGTGGACCCTGTATTTTGCCTTCTCTTGGAGGTAAACAACTGGGAGCTGCACGCAGGAGTGGCTGGCATGGTGGGGAGGTGTCACAAGGGTGTTATCTTGGCAGTAGTGATTATTATTATTATTATTATTAATAATAATAATAATAATAATAATAATAATACCCCACCCATCTGGCTGGGTTTCCCCAGCCACTTGCCACTTACCTGGAAAGTGAAGGGATGAGGCAGGGAGAGGAGGTTGAGACTCTGCAGGTACACAAGTGAGAGTGCTGGATGGTCTCAGCTGCTGTGCCCAAACCACTCTGGCCTCATCACCGCCCTGCATCATCCCTGCACCTTCCAGGTAAGTGGCAATTACGCTGTGGTTAGGAGGAAAGCTCTAAGCCTGGGCTGGGTAGTGTTAGATCCAGAACTCCCTAAATATTCTCTCTCTCTGTGGCGATCACACAGGGTTCCCAGACGTTTAACGGTCTGTTGATCCCTGTGCCACCACTCTGCTCGCTTCCCCGCTGCCACCAACCAGTTACTCTGTGGTAAAAACACTGAGTCCAGTCAGTTGTTAAAAGTGAACCAAAATAACCCACCAAGTTTATTTTACAAACATTAACAAGTTTATGGTTTCTCAGATAATATTCATGTCAGTTTCTTAACTTTAGTTTCTTTACTGACCTATACCTTCCTAATACCTTTTGACTGATTATCTCAACTGTTTGACTGACTCCTCTTAACAAATTCTATCACTCTCTCACACCAGACTAGCCCAACCCACAGACTTATCTTCTGTGTCTCTTCTAACTGCAGACTGACTTCTCAACAACTCTAACTAACTAAAAAACCTCAGTGCTTAAACCTTATACACAGTTAACTCTGCCCCATTGGTTCCCATTGGTTAGTCATTTGACAATTAGTTAACCCTTTCCCTATGAACCCAGTATGATGTCACATACCTAAGAGGGCAAACTCCACACTCTCTCTCTCTGGCACCCTTTGCATCCCCTCCAACATTTCTCCTATGAAAATAGGGACGACCTAAGGAAAAGCATCTTAAAAAGCAGAGACATCACCTTGCCAACAAAGGTCCATATAGTTAAAGCTATGGTTTTCCCAGTAGAGATGTATGGAAGTGAGAGCTGGACCATAAAGAAGGCTGATCGCCGAAGAATGGATGCTTTTGAATTATGGTGCTGGAGGAGACTCTTGAGAGTCCCATGGACTGCAAGAAGATCAAACCTATCCATTCTGAAGGAAATCAGCCCTGAGTGATCACTGAAAGGACAGATTCTGAAGCTGAGGATCCAATACTTTGGCCACCTCATGAGAAGAGAAGACTCCCTGGAAAAGACCCTGATGTTGGGAAAGATGGAGGGCACAAGGAGAAGGGGATGACAGAGGACGAGGTGGTTGGACAGTGTTCTCAAAGCTACCAGCATGAGTTTGACCAAACTGCGGGAGGCAGTGGAAGACAGAAGTGCCTGGCGTGCTCTGGTCCATGGGGTCACGAAGAGGCGGACACGACTAAACGACTAAACAACAACAACAAAGGAAAAGCAAGACATTCCAGGATCAAATCAGAAACCGGGATGGATTCTGTAAATCCAGCACTTTCCTTGGAAAATAAGGTCACTTGGAGGGTCTGCATTTGTCTCTTTCTCTGGCACACCCATTTCCAACATTTCTCTCTCCTTGCCACCCACATGATATGATGCCAAGGGCCTAAGGAACACAGGTTTCCCACAGTATATAGAGCATTCTAAGAGGCTTTTTGCAAGAAGAACAAATGTTGCATGCTTCAGTGAAATAGAGGAACATGGCTTTATTGCTAAAAACAGTATGTAAAGACTTTGACCAAATAAGGGGCTTTGAGGAATGGGAAAGGGAATTGGGGTGGATTTAACATTGTAATAGGGGGACGCGATAGGTGTAAACTTTGCACTCCCCTTCTTAGTGGGCTGGCGAAGGAGGGGCTTGCGCATGGAAAAAGGGTATATATATTCATGTTTTTTAATAAAAAGGGTGCGCCTGCTTTTTCTGGTGGCCTGCCTTGCAAGTGTGTATTTCCAGTAAAATATTGCTACTTTATCAACTTTGCCCATATTTTATTTCAAGAAGGCCTAATGACCTTCTAACCGTGGACACAAGCTATTCCTTTACCAATGGAAGAGTGAACCAAATGTAATTTGAGTGCCATTAGCTATGGGTACTTTTGTTATTAGAATTTTTTTGCTTTTAAAAAAACCATCCTGCTTTTCTTACAACAAACTCCAATGTAGCTAACACAACTTCTGCAAACATAAAAAAGCAACAACCCAGCCTAACACAAATATCAAGTTACAGATAGGTAGCCGTGTTGGTCTGCCATAGTCAAAACAAAACAAATTCCTTCCAGTAGCACCTTAAAGACCAACTAAGTCAGTTCTTGGTATGAGCTTTCGTGTGCATGCACACTTCTTCAGATACGACTAAACAACAACAACAAAGGAAAAGCAAGACATTCCAGGATCTGAAGAAGTGTGCATGCACACGAAAGCTCATACCAAGAACTGACAAATATCAAGGGCGAGGAATGTAACAGGAGCAGATAAATATAAACATTTCAACAGAAATACAAAACCTGTAATACCTGGCCCAAAGAGAAAGGCAGACCACCAAGAAGCAAAAAAATCAAGCAACCCAAAGGTATTTAGACATCAGGTATTTAGACATCAGGGGAAAACACCCCTCTTTTCCCAGGCGTATGGCCTGTGAAAGTGTAGGGGAGAGGACTGTTATTACGATGATTATGTTTCTATTAGGCTGTCTGTCAGTGTGCATTTTACTATGTTTTTATTATATTTTTTATCATTGATGTTTTATCATGTGTTTGAAATGTTGTACACACCTGGAGATCTTTTGATAAAGGGTGGTATATAAATTGAATTATTATTATTATTATTATTATTATTATTATTATTATTATTATCATCATCATCATCAACAACAACAACAACAACATCCTCACTTCTGGCACAGCCAGGTTTTCCTTGATATCTGAAGATTCTCACTGTTCATTCAAGGGGAACTTCCTTTGGAAGGGCATCCCACAGAATTGGTGCCACTTCTGAGAAGGCCCTGCTGCTCATAGCGGCTCGCCAAACTTTACCCAGCATGAAGTAGGGTCTCGGATACTGAATGGGGATCATGAGGTAGGACGTTCTGGACTGCAGTCCTTAAGGCACCCACAACCACCAACTGTTTAGGAATGTCCCATAATGTATCACCAAAAGAAGATGGCACAGGTGTGCATAAAATCTGCAGGTGTCATCTTATATGTAGATGTTCAAATTTAGGAATTGCACGCAGTGCAATTATATGGGAAGGAAGGCTGCGAATCTGCTGTCTAGGTGTTGCTGTTGAGCAATTTCAAGGTCTTGACTGCTCTCCCTTCTTTGAATTCTTTACCTTTAAAATGGACTTGGAGCAGACAGCCTTACAACCAGACAGCCCTTCAAATAGAGAACTATCCTCCATTAACTAGGGCACACATACCCTGCCACCCCCCAAAGCTGTTTGTGTTTAGCACATGTATATAATAAATCCGATGTAATCAAATTATAATGTGGAAAAAATATAATTTTGCATCACATCTTCTGCTCTTAATCCCCCATGCAGGATTTGAATTCCAGGACTGAGGAAGATCCTTGCATTGTAATTCATCGTAAACTAAGGCCCTATACTGTGGAACCCCGATTATTCCAAACTTGCACGAATTTCCTTTGCTTGAATTTGCATTGAGAGACATCCTCGCGTTCCAAATCAGCTGAGTCCTCTTTTCTCGGGCAATAAAAATTTATAAGCAGAGCGCCCCTTGAAGTTGCTAGAAATTTCAGCCTTGGGTGAGCAAAGGATTAAGTGCTATAATTAGAACTAAATTTAGTAGGACTAATCATAGAGTAGGGTAAGCAGGATTTGACCCTTTAATATGCTGTTCAGCAAAATAAATCCAAGCTTTCACATTAGAATTTAGGAAACATGCCAAGCAGGGTAGTTTTTATACTCCCCACCTACATGGTAATATTTTAATGTGGGGGGGGGGAAGCATGGCTCAGAATATGTTGCCTTGTGAATACCACATGCCCACTCCCACCCCACCACATGGCCACCCATGTGCAAAGACAACAACAGCGACACATTAGGAAATCCCTGCATCAGTGGCTGTCCCTGACTCAGACAAGAGTTGGGATACTGCTGGTTTCTTGTATCCTCTAACATTGCACAGATGTGCTTGCCATCTCCCAGTTGTCAACTCCAAAGTCATTGTCTTATCACACACAAAGATAGGGATGTTATCAGCTCAGTGGTGAAGCATCTGTTTTGAATGTTTGTGGGAGGCGGTTTATTGTTTTGTTTTGTTTTGTTTTGTTTTGTTTTGTTTTGTTTTGTTTTGTTTTGTTTTGTTTTGTTTTGTTTTGTTTTGTTTTGTTTTGTTTTGTTTTGTTTTAACTATTTATTTTGTGCTGTTATCCTGTATTTTTATCTTGTGAACCGCCCAGATATCTTCAGATGAAGGGCAGTATTTCCTTTTCAACAACAACAACAACAACAACAAACTTGGTTCAACCCTCACCCTTTACCATGTTTATACAGACGGGGCCACCATAATCCTGAAATACCTTATCTTTATGATTTCTAGGTTCCCATCTGCACTATACATTTAAAGCTGTGCTGTACCACTTTAGACAGTCACAATTTCCCCAGAAGAAGAAGAAGAAGAAGAAGAAGAAGAAGAATTTATACCCCGCCCATCTGGCTGGGTTTCCCCAACCACTCTGGGCAGCTTCCAACAAAATATTAAAATACAATAGGCCGTCAAACATTAAAAGCTTCCCTAAATCCTGTAGTTTGTGAATGGGTGCTGAGAGTTTTGAGGAGAGATATTTATTCCCGACAGAGCTGCCATTCCCAGAGTGGTCTTAACCATCAATTCCTCTCCCCATGGAATTCAGCAAATGGTTGCTCTGCGAGGGGGAATAAGGGTCTCTTTACAACTCCCAGCACCTTTAACAAACTACATTTCCCAGGATTCTTTGGGGGAAGCCGTGCCTGTTTCAAGTGGTATGATGCTGCTTTAAGAGTATATAGTAGTGTGGCCTGAAAGGCAGCAATTAGCATCCAGATCTCTCTCCCCCCCCCCCCGCCTGCTGTTCTTGCTCATAACTCTGTGCTCTGACAGGGTCTCATTCTTTCCTATCATCTTTTATTTGGAGGTGTCGGGGGCTGAACGTTCTGCAAGCAAAGCACCTGATCTATCCAACTGAGCTAGACAGTCCCTCTTCACTTTGCTTTCTGCAGCTCTAACTTAAATCATGTTTGTTCCCCCCCCCCAAAAAAAATGAATTTCATGCTTAGCTTGTTTTTTTCTTAATTAAAAACTTCCGTTTAGCCACCCGTAATAGGTGCATTATCAAAACTCATTAGCCCCATTCACTCTTGTCTGTCATCCCTAAGCTTTGCATTCAGGTGCGCATCTCAAAAAAAAAAAAAAAAAAAGTTTCCCGTCGGCTTTTGCAGACGAAAAGGAAATTAAATAATAAATATGGGAGCCAGAACGGTTTTATGAGTTTCAGTATGAGAAGGTGGCTGCAAGGCCCATAAGGTTTCACACAAAAAGGCATTACAGCTAAAGCTAACATGCTGACACATCTCTGATCTATAAAGTCTGCAGTAATGACAGCGGTAAAGGGTGGTGTGCCTCAGACTGGAGATTCTCCCCCACCCCCATGTGCGGGCACACACACACACACACACACACACACACACGAAAATAGAAATAGGTAAAGCATAGAATGAATTTATTATTGCAAAAAATGTGTAAAAATCAAATAAAATTTCCCCAAAGCTTTCCTATAAAACATCCACAATGGTTTACTACCTGCACCTGCGTTCATCCTAGGATCTTATTATCCTAGCTGTCACCTTGTTTTCCTATTCCTTTAGTTCCTGTGTGACAAAAGTTCCTGCCTTTAAAGCTTAAAAGAACCTCCTAATTTCCGAATTCTGCGGGTCCTATTCATTATCCAAGCAGTAAGAAACTAAGGTCTTCTGGTCCTGTCATTTAGAGTGGGGGGGGAGGCCTTCTGGACAATTCACAGCATTTATTGCATGAGGTTGCTTCACTAAAACTCCTCTAAATCCTTTGGCCAAAAAGACAGATCCCCGCCCCCATTACAATGGTCAGAGATTTGTGGTAGTTAATATCCAGTCCAATCCTCTGTGGGACATGGGTGGCACTGTGGTCTAAACCTCAGAGCCTAGGGCTTGCCATCAGAAGGTCGGCGGTTCGAATCCCTGCGACGGAGTGAGCTCCCATTGCCCAGTCCCTGCTCCTGCCAACCTAGCAGTTCAAAAGCACGTCAAAGTGCAAGTAGATAAATAGGTACTGCTCCAGTGGGAAGGTAAACGGCCTTTCCGTGTGCTGCTCTGGTTCGCCATGTTGGCCGCATGACCCGGAAGTTGTATGCCAGCTCCCTCGGCCAATAAAGTGAGATGAGCGCCACAACCCCAGAGTCGTCCGTGACTGGACCGAATGGTCAGGGGTCCCTTTACCTTTTTTTTATCAATCCTCTGCACTTCCCTTTCCTGGTTCTTTCTCTGTACATCAAGCTTGGACCAGACAGCCCTTCAAACAGAGGGCTGCTCTGGAATGTAGGTCACAGCCTCTTCCGCCACAGCCACTGTTTTGGAGCTCAGCCATGTGGCCAGACCTGGGAGAATTATAGTGTTATGAGTTTGAAGGTTCCATCCCCTTTAATCCCTGGATCCAGCAAGTGTTAGAATTTAATCAAGGCTTGGTGTGTTTAGCTGAGTGCCAGACTTCTAATCCTTGAATCCAGCAAGTGTTAAAAGTTACTCAAGTCGGGTTAGCCTCTTGGCGAGGTGTAAGGAGAACAAAGGAAGGGGCCCTGTGGGAGATGCAAATGGATAGGACCCTGCCTCCAGGGCCGGATTTAGGTTTGATGAGGCCCTAAGCTACTGAAGGTAATGGGGCCCTTTATATGTCCAGCTGTCCTCTGTCAGCAACAAATTTTCACTGTTTTTTGTGTTGAATACATGCTATATGGTAATTTATGGACCTAATAGGTATCTAAAGCCATTTGCACATACAGAATATAGGCACCCTATATATAAAGGTGAAGGGACCCCTGACCATTAGGTCCAGTCGTGACCAACTCTGGGGTTGCGGCGCTCATCTTGCTTTATTGGCCGAGGGAGCCGATGTTTGTCCGCAGACAGCTTCTGGGTCATGTGGCCAGCATGACTAAGCTGCATCTGGCGAACCAGAGCAGCGCACGGAAATGCCGTTTACCTTCCCGCCGGAGCGGTACCTATTTATCTACTTGCACTTTGATGTGCTTTCGAACTGCTAGGTTGGCAGGAGCAGGGACCGAGCAAAGGGAGCTCACCCCATCGCGGGGATTTGAACCGTCAACCTTCTGATCGGCAAGTCCTAGGCTCTGTGGTTTAACCCACAGCACCACCCACGTCCCTACCCTATATATAGAAATGAGCAAACCGACAATATTTTAGGGAGCAGGCTAGCAGGCAGGGCCCATAACTTACATCATAGGAGCCTACACAACACAGAACACTGTTGCTGTATGTAAGGTTTTGTTTTATTTGTTTTTCATCTTATATTTTTGAAATGTACATCCAGGGGTTTTTTTCCTATAAATTTTTTGGGCCCCCCCAAGAGAGTGGGGCCCTAAGCTATAGCTTGTTTAGCTTATACGTAAATCCGGCACTGCCTCACTCCCTCAACTCCCACATAGTGAGAAGGACAAAAGCCAGAGGGTTTTTAGGACTGACTGAGAAGCAAACTGGAAAGCCCCAAAGGCAGAGAAATAGTTGAGCTCTGCTAAGGCTGTGGCTATGGGAGAAGCAAGACCTTTTTGATGTGTTAATACTGTGAACCCCTCCACCATAGGCTCAGGTTGTACATATGCGTAAATACACCATATATTTATGTGATAAATACACACACACACACACACATACAGTGGTACCTCGGGATGCAAACGGGATCCGTTCCAGAGCCCCGTTCGCATCCTGAAGTGAATGCAACCCACGTCCACGCGTCGCGTTTCGCCGCTTCCGTGCATGCACGTGATGATTTTTGACCGTCTGTGCATGTGTGCACGGCGAAACCCATAAGTAACGTGCTCCGTTACTTCCGGCTTGCCGCGGAGCGCAACCCGAAAATACTTAACTTGAAGCACATTTATCCCGAGGTATGACTGTGTGTGTGTATATATATGTGTGTGTGTGTGTGTGTGTGTGTGTGTGTGTGTATCTCACAATCTCACAAAGACACCGCAGTCTCTTCTGTGCCTCGTTTCCAGAAGGAAAACACAGACCACCTGGAATCTGTGGGATCTCACACCACTCAGAGATTGGAGTGGTGTGCAACACTACTATGGTTTCTAAGGGACTTCACCACTAACCCAAACCGCCTCCAGAATAGCTCAGAAGCAGCTGTGCAGAACCTAGCATCCTTTTTTAAAAAAATTAAATAAAATTTATTGCTTTTAAACCTTACAAACAAGAAGAAAAAGAAAAGGAGAAAAAAGAAGAAAAAACAAAAGAAAGAAAAAACAATACAATACAGTGGTGCCTCGCAAGACGAAATTAATTCGTTCCGCGAGTCTCTTCGTCTTGCGTTTTTTTCGTCTTGCGAAGTACGGCTATTAGCGGCTTAACGGATTAGCGCTATTAGCGGTTTAGCGGCTATTAGCGGCTTAGAAAAAGGGGGGAGGGGAAAAACTCGCAAGAACTCACAAGACGTTTCGTCTTGCGAAGCAAGCCCATAGGGAAATTCATCTTGCGAAGCACCTCAAAAGATGGAAAACTCTTTCGTCTAGTGAGTTTTTCGTCTTGCGAGGCATTCGTCTTGCGGGGCACCACTGTACAATATATTGAGAATCTAGCATCCTTTTACCAAGAAGAGTTTGGATTTGATATCCCACTTTATCACTACCCTAAGGAGTCTCAAAGCGGCTAACCATCTCCTTTCCCTTCCTTCCCCAAAACAAACACTCTGTGAGGTGAGTGGGGCTGAGAGACTTCAGAAAAGTGTGACTAGCCCAAGGTCACCCAGCAGCTGCATGTGGAGGTGCGGGGAAGCGAACCCGGTTCACCAGATTACGAGTCCACCGCTCTTAACCACCACACCACGCTGGCTCCAGGTGATGTGTTAGCAGAAGAGGGAGATAAGAACAAGTTCCGTAACTTAACTATGTGCTGCATGAAGAAGTCCTTTCTTTTTTCCAGTCCTGAATCTTCCAATGTTCAGAAGATTCTGGTGCTGATGTTCAAGGGTCCACCACTCTCAGAAGGCTTGGGGGAGCCCCAAGGTTGGCAGAAGCAAAAAACATAGTTAGAACCCCCCCTTTAAAAACAAACAAACCACTCTCATCAAGGTTTGTTTGTTTTTAAAGGGGGGGGGGGTTTCTAACTATGTTTTTTGCTTCTGCCAACCTTGGGGCTCCCCCAAGCCTTCTGATACCTCTCTCTTGCAATGTTCAGCCATGCCACTCACCAGCTGAACATTGGAAATAAAAGGGAATGATGACGCTGGCCTACCTTACAGGGTTGCTGTGAGGATGGTAACTGGATAATGCGTGGTGAGCACTCTGGGCACTTGAAAGAAATACACAGATGGTGGTAATCATCACCTCCTGCAAAGCTGCAGTGGAGATTTAAATAACGCTGGCTGGAGGAGCAGAGTCACTTTAGAAAGACCACAAATTAAAGTAAAGCAAAGCCCACCCACGTAAAATTAGCAGAAGAAAGACTCAGCTGGGTGAGTCAGAAAGCCGTAGGAGCTGAATTCAAGTCATTCTTTGATTATAGGTTTGGAAAAACACAACTTTGTCTATAACCTAATAACAGAAAGAGGAGGGGACATCTTACTAATAGGTGAGTTGATAACACAGAAACAAATTTGTTTGAAGTGCAGTGTGATGGCCTGGGATTCGGACTCGGAGGCTGAACCTGAGGAATCCCAGCCTGCACAGGAGTCCCTGCCTCCAAAACCAGCTGAGGCGGGGCTGGGGCCTGAGCCTAAAGGGTCCTCACCTGTGCTGGATCCTCAGGTGCAGGCACCAGCTGAGTCTGCTCTGGCCCCTGAGGTGATGGAGGACCCATTGCCTGCAGGTGCTCCACTCTCAGCCCCGGCAGGGGAAGCTGAGGTTGCCTCTGGGTCCGGTAACCCTCCAGCCTCTCCTGAGCTGCAGAGGCTCAGGGCAGAGAGGCAGAGGGAACTAAGTTCCCGCAGGAGGAGTGCTTGCCTCTGGGCCAGGAGATGCGAGTCACATGTGCACCGGGGCTGCCCTATGCCTTGGGGCAGATAAAAGCCAGCCAGCCCAGTCCTAAGTTGTGGGAGCAACATTATTGGTAGCCAGTTCCTGCCTGCACCCTGTCCTGCTGGAGCTCCTGACCTCACCCGACTCCCTGCCTTGGACCCAGCTTCAGCTTTGACAGACTGCCTCCCTGCTGCACCCTTGACCTCGGACTGGACTCGGATCTCGCCGCACGGTTAACCCTCGGGACCAGCACATGGAGACTCGAAGAAGCTGCTTCTCTACTGAGTCAGGCCATGCAGCTCAGTCTTGTCTACCCTGACAGGCAGTGGTCCTCCGGTTTTCACACAAGAGTACCATATTTTGCAGTCCTTCCTAGAGATGCCGAGGACTAGACCTGGGGCCTTCTGCTTGCAAGCCCATCTCTTGCATAAAAGTACTGATGAACCCTCAGGGATAGGGAACCCAAGAGAGTCACACTCATCCATTCTCCCCCCCCCCCCTGCCAGCCTTAGTTTTACCCACCTGTTGTGTACCTGCCATCTCCAAATAATCATTCCCTAGCTGGATCAAGAGAGCCAGTGTGGTGCAGTGGTTAAGAGCAGTAGACTCGTATTCTGGTGAGCCAGGTTTGCATCTCCGCTCCTACACATGCAGCTGCTGGGTGACCTTGGGCTAGTCACACTTCTTTGAAGTCTCTCAGACCCACTCACCTCACAGAGTGTTGGGACACGGGTGGCGCTGTGGGTTAAACCACAGAGCCTAGGACTTGCCGATCAGAAGGTCGCGGTTCAAATCCCCACAACGGGGTGAGCTCCCATTGCTCTGTCCCAGCTCCTGCCAACCTAGCAGTTAGAAAGCATGTCAAAGTGCAAGTAGATAAATAGGTACTGCACCGGCGGGAAGGTAAACGGCGTTTCCGTGCGCTGCTCTGGTTTGCCAGAAGTGGCTTAGTCATGCTGGCCACATGACCAGGATGCTGTCTGCAGACAAACGCCGGCTCCCTTGGCCAATAAAGCGAGATGAGCGCCGCAACCCCAGAGTCGGTCATGACTGGACCTAATGGTCAGGGGTCCCTTTACCTTTACCTAGCTGGATCAAACTAAAGGTCCCTCTGATCTAGTAGACTAGGTATTCAATGGTCAAATGCATTAGGAACACAGAAGGCTGCCGGGTCACTGGAACATGCAGCTTGGCTTGTCTACACCAGGGGTGTAGACCAGGGTTGTCTACACCAGCATCCCTGGCCACCAGGGACAGCCAGGGATGCTGGGAGCTGTAGCAGCTGTAGTTCAGCAATATCTGGAGGGCCATAAGTTCCATAGCCTTGGTCTATCCTGACTGGCAGAGGCCCTCCAAGGTAACAAACAGGGTTCCTTCTGAGCCCTACCTGGAGATTGACCAGGGACCTCCTCATGCTCTTCCATTGAACTACGGCCTTTCCTCACTTTGACTTAGTAAATTATTTCCAGACTAGAGTAAAATATATGCAGCACTGCTAGCTGAGTGTGGGGTTCTCTGCAGAGATAGTGGTACAATGGCTGGCTGCACTGAATTTTTATTCATTTCTGTTATTATGAATGCCCCCCCCCAATAGAAACACATTGTGTGTGTGTGTGTGTGTGTGTCTGTGTGTGTGTGTGTGTGTTTTCCTTCTTAGACAGCCCCACCTTCCAAGGGCTGCCTGAAGCTTGGATGCACAACACAGCATTAGCTATTAAGTCACTAATTATGAAAAGCTGAGTGTGTTGGGAAAACATGTAGATCTTCAAGGCAAGTGCAAAATGCAGAGCTGAGTCACTGGGGAAAAAAGTCAACCTGATTTCCTCTCAATACCAGCAATTTCACACTCGCCGTTGAAGGGGATTTAGACCTGCTGCTTGTTATGAAAGCTGTGGGAAGGCCTTTCGATTTGCTGTGGTTGTTGAAGTTTCTTGCACCAATGCTCTCTCTGGCCCCGGTCCAGTCCTAGTGCCATAAGAATAAGCTGTCAAGATGGGAGAAGTAACCTAGGAATGCTGCTAGGATGTGAATTTGAAGTCACATCCAAACTGCATTTCTTTCCAAGTAAGATAGCACAGACTGTATCCTCACTTACTGCATAACCCTAGGAATATCTACTTAGAAGCAAATCTCACTGCTAGAGATGGAAGCATCTGACCATTTTGGTTTTCCCAGTTTCCCGTTTCTCCCATCTTAAGTTCAGTTCTCCACATTTCTGCAACAACTGGTGAATCTTTTTTTTTAAAAAAAGAAATATTGAAAATTCACCAGTGTGAATTTCTTCTAATAAACACAATTTTGTATGCAGTGCTGACTGGTGTACATAGTTTTGCAAGCAATTTTCCTTAATATAATGCATATTTGTGTGCTATTCTCATTAATACATTCATTTTCATGCACAATTTCCACTCACTAATACAGTATATGTGTTTTGGCAAACGTTGTTTGGCTGGAAAACCGCACCACAAAATTTGGAGAAGTACAAATTTCAAAGGATCTCTTGTGTTTCGGTTTGCATATTGTTCTGTAAAGTGCAAAATTAGGATTGCAGCCTAAGAAAGGCTTAGATACCTATGCGAACTTCTGATTTATGTTCATGGGTTCCTTTCCAGCAACCTATTCATGCATCCAAGCTTGTTTACATGTGTGCAAGCCTATATCTCCTTAGAAATATCACAGCATTTCTCTCTACCCACTAACTTCTTTCCCCTCTTTCTAGGCAAAACTGCTAGAGAATTGGGTGAAATTGCACGTTTCTCCTCTTTTTATGAAAAAGGAATCACTGTGCTTCTTTGCCACATGTGTACAAGTACAGCATGTTGACTTGATTTAAGGCCGCATCAACTTTGCCAATGCTCTTTCCGTATCTAATCCTTTCATTTTATTACAGTACTTTCCTTTAGCATGAACTGTTGCAATCCTGTGTGGCTGTATGAATTGTTAACAGTGTTAAATAATGGAGCACGATACTGCTTACCAGCAGAGATTAAATTGCATTTCTGGAGCTTTTATTTGCTCTTTTTTAAAGGATCTTCACCCGTAGTATTTCCCTAATGAATCCATTATTATCTATTGCCGTAGTTTCAATGACTCAACACACAATACAGATCCTCCCCTTTTTATCCAGTGGTTTTTTTTATGCGCCCAACAAAACACAATCAATAGGAGCAGCTAACAAATTGCTCAAATGAAGTTGGACAATTTCAGTGAAAGCATTGCACATCATTAACAGTAACTATTCACTGCCTATGAATAAAGGAAATAATGCCTCTTTAAAATAATTATCAACAAGCATAATCTCTTTAAGTACTGCTCGTCCCTATGTGTCCCCCCCACCCCACCCCACCCCCGCCATAACACTCAGGTCTAACAATGCCACTACTTTGCCTGCTGGTGAGTCAGTGGTTATGAAATATGCAAATTGGTCCAAACAAAATTAGAACCATCATCCTGTAGCACTATCTTCCTTCCCCTGTCTACTTTGTGGCCTCATTCCAGTCTTCAAAATCAGCCCCTCTGAGATATCAGGTCTATTTCCAGTCAAATAATCCAAAGGCAACACATCTCCCATCCCTTCAAGTTTGTTTGAGACACTGGATACAGCATTATCACAGCACATCCTTATAGAGCAACAACCAGGCCTCCTTCTCCTCTCTCCATTCAATTCTGCCTGTAACTAGAATGCTTTGTTTGAGTTAGGCATCCCAAACAGGTCCAAAGTGTATTCCTCCATTCAAGCGCACTTAATGCAATTATCCCCAAAATTCATCCTTTCTTTTTTTGGTCAGTTTCTGCATATGATTTACCGTACATTCCAGGATTATTATTTTTTTAAAGAACATAAAAAGAATCCTGCTGGATCAGACCAAAGGTCTATCCGGCCTAGTATTCAGCTCCCACAGTAGCCCGCCAAATCATATAGGAAGCCCCACAAGCTGGACATGAGTATGAAATAGCATTCACCCATTGGATCTGTTCCATTTCCTACCAGGCCTGGTAGTTTGCTGAGCATGGCACAAAATAGGAACTAGGCACTAGTATTGCAGAAGCTCCATGCCTTTCAGTGTAGGTTATTTATACAACAGCACTGACTGGTGGATCAGGATCCAGAACCCCAGTTAAAGTATAAACTCTGTTCTCTAAATATCTGAGAAACCATGTGCACTCCCTCCAACACTTTGAGGCAAAAATCCGAGACGCCATCTTCCCCAACACCATATTCCTGTTTTTTATTGCAGCAGCACGCAGCCATTTTGGTTGCTGAGATTTCGCACCACGATTCTCCTCCCCCCCCAACCCCCCCCCACTTTTTCCTGGATACTTGTGGGGTATGCATGTTTGTGAAAGGGACAAAACAACCACAACTTCACTTTCAGTGTACACCCAGGAACCTCACCTAAATGCTGGAGAGCTTGCACCTCTGCAGGCACATACCTCCACATGTGGTGGGAACGCCCCCAAATTCAATGCTTTTTGACATCAGTCTTAGAAGAAATCTATGAAATATCAAACAGGTATTAGAAGCCAGTCTAGAACTGGCCCTATTAAATGCTTTCCAAGACAACAATGCACACTCACACTACAAAGAACTCATAAGTCACATACTCTTGGCAGCTAGGAGTGTCATAGCTAGACACTGGAAAGATCTGTCAGGAGTGAAAATGGACCACTGGTACAAAGCAGTATGGGAAACAACCCTACTAGAAAAACTAACCAACAATTTGAAATTAGCATGGGGACCAATAAAAGAGGATGCCTTCACCCTGGTGTGGCTCCCTTTATTACATACATTGCCCAACAAGACAACAACATAACCCCACCCCCAAGAGTATACAAATCAATATGGCTGATTTGATGCAACAACACGCACACCCCTCATACACACACAAACACAACTCTCTGCAATCAACTGAATGCAAACAAACATGCCCCGGGATCTCCAATCTCTCTCACCACCAATGAAAACTGATGAATGAATAGATGAAGAACCTATCCATGTGACGCTAACATAAAACCCCCACACATACACTATGCAAAAGAAGGAAATATATTGCCCCACCTTCTTTCTTGCACTTCTCCCTCCCCACATCTTTCTCACCCCCAATCTCACAATGCCTATGATAGCAATGTCTCACACAAAATGTAACCGACCTGTAGTTAGGACTCTATGAACTAAAAACAGAGACTTTATATGCACCTTTGTTATCCCTGAAAAGCCTTCAATTTTTATTTTAAACCTTCACTTTCAGTGACTACCACTGAAAGGCATAAGAATTCACAGGCCACCATTACTCCACCATTACTACAGCCCCCACAGATGGGTCTGACACTCAGACCTTAACAAGCTTTGCAGAACGTGGCCGGCTAGACCTCAGCTGCACTGCAAATTAACTCTAGACTGACTTTGCTAAATATCTGGGTGACCTTCTCAAGAGGCATAAAGTTAAACTTGTTTCTTGGTCGATCTCCCCCCCCCCTCATTTTTAGACTAATAGTCCACCATTTTCTAATAAATTGCAACAAAAGTTAACATTATCTATCTAACATCATGGGCTCAACTTTAATTTTGCTCACTATTGCGCCCGGGCCATACTCTGAATTGTTCCTTCAACAACAGAGAGCGTTCAAGTTGCTGAGAAATGGTACACATGCATGCGGATTATCAGAATCTCACTTGAAAGGGAATCTCACAAAGAACAGAGCTGAGGAGCTGTTCTTCTGCCTCTGCCCCAAGATCACATGCTGCCACTGGCTCCACCCTTGGGATCCACACATTATGTGTGAATGTCTGTAGGGGAAAACCTACATGCAAAGACCTCTACTCACAAAGGTTTTCTTTGTGTTCTGGAACTCTGTCTCCCTGCAGATTGCCCTCCCATCAGATGTCAAGCTGATAAATAACCATACAATTTTTAGAAGACATCTGAAGGCAGCCCTGCATCAGGAAAATTTTAATATTTGATATTTTATTATTTTTTAATATGTGCAAATAGATAAATAGGTACTGCGCTGGCGAGAAGGTAAACGGCATTTCCATGTGCTGCTCTGGTTCGCCAGAAGCGGCTTTGTCATGCTGGCCACATGACCCGGAAGCTGTATGCCGGCTCCCTCGGCCAATAAAGCGAGATGAGCGACGCAACCCCAGAGTCGGCCACGACTGGACCTAATGGTCAGGGGTCCCTTTACCTTTACCTTTAATGTGTTGGAAGCCATGCAGAGTGGCTGAGATACAAATTATTATTATTATTATTATTATTATTATTAATCATTATTATTATTTATTATAAAATTAGAATTCCAGAACATAGAGAAAGTCTATGCACACAGTGGTCTAACCACATAGAAAACTTGATCTGCATGTGATTCTCCTCCATGCTATGTTATATAATGAATTTATCCCAGCTATAGCTCAGTATCATAGGAATGGGGAAAAGTCCAGCAGATCATTTTAACTGGGGCTGCAAAGTTTAGCCAATTAATCAGTTGATTTGCATTTAAATAAGGCTGCTCCTTGTACTGCATGTCATATTAATCATAACAACATTTTTGTATATAAAAAAACAGTAAGTTACATACCAAATGGAATGTTACCGTTCATTGCAATAGCAAACAAATAGGTGTTATGACCTGCAAACAATGGCCATGTCCCTTCTATGTTCTTTTAACACAGCACAGGCTTTATTTGCTTATCTCTAGCAATGAGACTGTTTTGTGTGGAATTCATGGCCTTCAAGGGAGCCTGTTGATGTTATCTGTGCAAGCATATAATAGTGAAAAATAAGGGAGCCTTGGAGCTATAAGGTCAGCTCATTCGCCATGTTGACTGGCACACATTAAATAGGATCATTTGAGCCAGGCTTCTGAACAGTCCCCATCTAAGAACTATAGACTAGGCAAGGAGGTTTTCCTGGATAACTTAGGTGATGGGTGGGCAAGCAGCCAGGGAGCAAAAACAGCCATCGGACAGTAACTGCTGCTGACTTCCTTGAAATTCTGAGCACCCACCAGCACGAAAATGAAGCACAGGCACTAATTATTTTCATGTTTGGGCTGTAGAGAATCTGTCAATTTTGGATTCTCCCAGTTTCTTATATTTCCATTCCTCTCTACATTTCTACATCAATTTTGTGATTGATTTATTTATTTATTTAAAAAACAACAATGAACATTCAGCTGCATTTTAGTGTGATTTCCCCCCCTAACACACAGTTTTGCACACATGCAGTTTTGCCTAATGTACACATTTTGACAAAGCAATTCTCCCCCCCCCCCAAAAAAAATATACAGCATTTTTGTATGTCATTTCCAGTAACTCACCCACCTGCAATGGGCAAGCGCTCGTGCCCTGGGTGGGGGCAGGACACACAAAGAGTGAAGATCACCCTCCGTGCTCCCTATCCCCAGCCGCTGCCAGGCATGTGGCATCACACGATGCCTGGGTCCCTCAATGTGGGGGGGGGCAAGTTGGTGCCCCTGGCATGCAGAAGGACCTCCCTACATCACTCAGTCATCACACACAGAGAGAGCAAAATGTGGAGCTAGACACGTTGACTGGGCGAACTCAGGGTGATGAGGGGGCAGGTATATTCTGAAGGGAGTTCTTGAGCAAGGCGGAGGAGAAATCATGGGTGGGAGAGTGAAGCAGCCGTGAGACCTTTTGCCACCTACGCTCATCTGGCACTGTGAAAGGTCCCAGGTCCAATCCTTGACATCTCCTGATATGACAGAGTTCTGCCCAAAACCCTGGAGAGCTGCTGCCCAGTTTTAGAAACTCAAGATATTTAAGCTAGGAGCCAAATGGCTCTTTAAACGAAAGTTGCAGTCGCCAAAATGGAATGTCTAAGTTGCCATTTTGTGGCAAGACAGCTCTAAAGTCTTAGTTTGCAAATGATGGACTGATTGTGATTGATTCTCACTTAAACATCTGGCTAGTTCAGATGACAACCTCGTCCTTGAGCTAGGTTAAGAGCTTTGAGAACTTAAAGAAGAAAAGTCACTCATTCCAGGGACATCCCACATGTATGTTGTCCTGTACTGACCTCATTTTCTTAATGTTGACATGGACCATTCATAACATAGGAATATTCTTCACAACTGTGAGCAGGGCAGTGGGGGTGGGAAGTGAACACTAAGCTACAACAATCAACTACAATGTTGTTCTACTGCTCCTGCTCAGGCTACACAGAAAACGCATTTAGGTTCCAGAAATTCATTCCTATTGTGCAGATAAAATACAATGGATAAAAGTCTACAGGATGAGGCATCAGTGTGTGAAAACAGTCCACATCCAATGATCCCCAGATGGCCAGCATGACTAAGCCGCTTCTGGTGAACCAGAGCAGTGCACGGAAACGCCATTTACCTTCCCACTGGAGTGGTACCTATTTATCTACTTGCACTTTGATGTGCTTTCGAACTGCTAGGTTGGCAGGAGCAGGGACCAAGCAACGAGAGCTCACCCCGTCGCGGGGATTCGAACTGCCGACCTTCTGATTGGCAAGTCCTAGGCTCTGTGGTTTAACCCACAGCGCCACCCACGTCCCTTACAAAAATATGCCTAGCACCTGGCTAATTTCGAACACTGCTGCTATCAGTCTCTGTAGTCAGTGATGAACTAGATGGACCAATGGTGTGACTTGGTGTGAGACATCTCCCTAAGTTCCCCTATAGCTGCTCTTTGGAATCAGGACTGGAAGTCATGGTTACGATTTTCTCCTGCTGTCTTTAATATCCAAGGAGAGAATGTAAGTTTGGGGAGGGGCTTCTCCTGCCACTGCTCTGTTCCTCTAATCAAATGCAGAGCCCTCAATCCACAGTTACTGTAAAATGAAGACAAACATGGCAAGACCTGGGTCACAGATCTCCGTTGTCACACCTCTTTTGTATAAGGATATGACTCGTGTTGACTTAGCCCATTGGTCCATTCAGCCCAGCACTGTTGCATCTGACTAGCTCTGACTCTCCAAAGTCTCAGCCAGAGATCTTTCCTGTATCTGCAGACCTGTGCGTCCAAACATTTAGACACTGCACAGAGGCATAAACACAGCTCCAAAATAATGGTGGGTTTTGGGTTGTTTTTTTGCTTGATGTGAGAATAGAAAAAGGGGAAAGAAACCTTTATGAGAACTCTCATAAGTGTTCCTCTCAGAGACTGAAAGGTGGTAAGTTGTCAGAGGCCAGCCTTGGGCCCGAATAAAACAACAACCCTAGTTCTCAGACCTTTCTCCAGAAACCAGGTCCAACACTGCATTCTGTTGACCAAGCTAGCTACAATAATCAAGAAGCCAGATGTTCAAAAGGCTTGAAATGTGGTTTTCAATCTGTTCATGAATATATGTTTTCTAGTGTGAATTACCTATGCTTATTTACAAGGAAGAGGTAGCTGTATAAATGCAAAATATTTTTTTTAAAAAAATAATGAACAGAATGGCACTGCCTATGCCCCCCCCCTCAAAAAAAATCAACAGCCAGCTGTTTAATCTCAACTTTGCAATGGATCTCCAGTGGATCTTAGGCATCCTATCTGATGCTAAGGGCAACCATAAAGAGGCATGACATTGAGCTGGTTTCTGCATTGTTAAAGATAGCATTCTCAAACCTTAAGGAAGCCAGCCTTTTACTAAAATACTTTTTTTAAAAAAAAGACTGCTAAAATAGTATATCCTTAATAAGAGTCAAAGAAGAACCAAAAGGTGAAGCAAGCAGATTGCCAGTTAAATTCCAAGCTGCTTAAATAAATATATTATTTTAACTTAATTGCTGTGCAGCCACATGCACCCTTAAAATGATTTGAGAGAATGCCCTTTCTGCAGATTCCAAGGTAACGTCTAGCTTTAATTAAAAGTCAATTAATATTAAGTAATCTGACTAATTTTAATTAAACCTGTCGAAAATTGATTTTCCTTCAGCTAAGCAAATATGAAGTTCTGGTACAATCTCCGCTGGAAAAAGAAATAAACTACCCCTAAACACTCATATTTCAGGAGCAAACGAATGTCAGCTGTTGTGTTTAAAAAGAGAAGATTTTGAATCAGCCAACATGAAAATGAAAATGCCAGTGGTCTCACATAACCTTAAGAGAAATATATTCACAGACGTTTATTTCCCCCTCATCTCCTGTAAGACTGAGATTAAGGTTGCAAAGGCTGGATTCAGTGCTATTTACGAGCACGCAAACCAAATTCCACTCCTGTTGTCACGCAGCCCATCCCGTGGATTCTTTTTCTCAGAAGTTAGTGCCATGGGCTTTAAAGGGATTCAGTCCAAAGTGTCAAAGGATAGCCTCACAGCCTATCCCTGTTTACTCGGCATTAAATTCCAAGAGGAAGGGATTACAGCACCTTTATGCCCCTATGTTCATTTCCCTCCTTGGTCTGCATAGATTTCCAAAGGTTTTCAAGCTTTGCAATTTTCAACCTCATCTGTCCACAACATTAAAAAAATAAAATCAAAAGTCATGCGCATCAGTAAATAAACTACAATTCCATATTGAGTCCTTTCGAACTCATCACATGCAGGTCAACCTCATCGGTTTGGAAGCAGATGGGGACGGAGGCAGAAAAGAATCACTTCAGGTGCTAGCAATGTAATTCCTATTCCACTACCCTGCCCCATATGATCTTGATTATGGCATTCCTCAAAGGCCCCTTTGTAACCTGCCCAGATACTCCTTGGCTCTGTGGAGTGGTCACTTCCCTCTCCAGCACAGCCTAATCCTGAATCACATGACTTGTCCATCAAGCTCAAAACTGACTACACTTGGATGACAGGATTCCAGGCAGGGACATTGCCCAGTTCCCTCCTGCCTTGAAGACGCTGGGGATTGAACCCAGGACGTTCCTCCTGCACAGCAAATGCTCTACCCTTCCCGAATTTCACCTCCTCTCCCTTCAAGTGCCATTCGGACATGCTCCCACTGCAATCTCCCTTCCTTTCTTCACCTATGCCCATTCCTCATCTACCTCTCCAGTGGCACCCTAATTGCACCTGGTCCCTTCCTAGTAAGACCTGGGTGCCTTCCCTCCCATTTCCTCTCCCACCACCCCACTGAACCCCCTTCCCAGTCCTTTGGCCCTGGCTACCTACTGAGCCATCCCTCTAGGAGCACCCATCCTCCCTTATGGAACATTGCATGAGATTCCGAGCATCACGGAGACACCGCTGGTGTCTACAAGACAACGCCAGCGGGGGCAGGAGGAGACTTTGACTGACAGGCTTTGCTTAGACGTCCCATCGCAGGGACACCAAGAAACAGAAGGGTGGGGGAGGAGCCTATGCAGATGAAGGGGCGGAGCTATGCAAAGAGGCGGCGCTGGTTCTTCAAGGGCTGGGGCAATCCGCGGCAGCTTTGGCCGCCCCACCAAGGCCACCACCGTGGTGTCCCCGAGTGCCCCCGTCGAGTTTCCTTGCACAGAACTGCAGCGCTGCCATTCACTCCTATGGGACAAAGGAGGGAGGCGTTCTTGGGGGCGCGCAAGCCGCTCGGGAAGCCCAGGCCCTTATTGTCAAGGGGGAGGGAGAGAGAGAAAGAGAAAGAGTGTGTGTGTGTGTGTGTGTGTGTGTGTGTTGCAAAATTTATTTCCACACCGCCCCCCCCCCCATCCTTGCACTACACAAGCCCTATATCTCTTTCTCTTGCTAACGGCGGTCATTTTCCTCCTCGCCATCAACAGCGAACAGCCAGGCTGCAGCCCCTTCTCACCGGCTGCAAAGTTTCGCTGCATCTGCAACCGAGGGAAGGTAACAATGACCAAAAAAAAAGAAAAGAAAAAAAGAGGCCCGGAGCAGGCAGAAGGAGCTGCCCGCCAGACCCAGCTCGGCATCGCATCCCCTGCCTCCGGGAAGCGTGCGCCTCGTCTCGGAAGAACCCAGCCGGCCAAGAGAAAGAGAGATTTTCTCTTAACAGCAACAGAGCGGAGGAAGATCCAGGGAGAGAGAACCCCTCGATGCCGCTGCTGGCCGTCACATACACACACACACACACACACACACTCGTGTCAGTTACACGCACGCCAGAGATCACACGCACACAGGGAGACATCTTCACCACCAGCGCGCCCGGGCAACAGCAACAAAACAAAACAAAAAAACCCTAAAGCCCAGCAAAGCCTGGATTGTCTCACAATGCAAAGTTGCGGGAGATCCGAGTTCTGCCTTCGCTTGCCGCCGCCACCCTCCTCTCTCTCCTCTCCCCTCCGCGCACCGGCGATGTTTTGCAAGTCACAAGCGCTGGCCATTCTGCGCACCCCCACCCCACCCCCAATACACACACAAAATACACCCCAGTCTCACCACCATCACTCATTGCCGTCCTACTCGGAGAAACCAGATCTCTCCCCCCCCCCACTCCACAAAAGCCACCCATCCCACCCGTCCTTGATCTTAAAACTATGAAATCCCCCCCCTCCGAGGAAACAAGAACTAACCGATGCCCCCCCCCCCGCGCGCGCCAACATTCCTGATAATGCAAGGGGCGATTATCTATCTATCGGGGGAAGGGGGGGTGGTTTAAGCATTCTGTCGTTTAAAAAGGAAAAGGAAATCAAACTATTTACCAATTCCAATAAGCCTTGTTTTGTTTGTTGGCTTAAAAAAGAAAAAAGAAAAATCAAACCGCAAGTCCGCTGCTAAAACCGTAATTCACTGTTTGGATCCCGGGCGTTATCCTCTTTTAATCAGCTGTAACCCCGAGGTTCTTAAATCATCCGCTGGACACTTCCAAATTGTATCGATTTATATAATTTCCCCCCCTCTTGCTCTCCTCTGCCCAAGACTGCGAGAAGGAAAGAGGGAGGAGGAAGAGGAGAACGAGAAGGAGAAGGAGAAATCCCATCCGGAATTCATCGGCGTGAAGCATCTGTACCAAGCCGCCGCCACCTCCATTTAAATCCGACCATCAGGCAAGAACTAGAAATGATCAAACGTTACTTCTTTTCGGCTGCAATCAGATAATCCTACTAATCCAATAGATTTATCTCGATTTGAAATTGCCCTCCAGATGAATCTCCTTTGCTTGATGTCCAGTTGTGTGTGATTTCACAGCACACGGAGACTGAAGAGGAGGCTGTGTTTGTATGTGTGTAGTGTGGGGTGTGTGTGTGTTTTTTTAAAAGCGTTTTTTTTCCAGGAGGGGGGAGATTCTAGATGCGCTGCTCGCTAAAAGAAAGGGGGGGAAATGCCGAGAACCTTGGTTTTTCCCCTATTATAGGTTTCAACTCCAAATTGCTGCTAGATGAAAAATGGTACAAAGGTACCCCTAGTGGCCAAGAGCCGAACAACAAGCCATCCCACTCCCCCCCTTTTTCTTCTCCCCCCCCCCTCGCTTGCTTTCTTCTTTTCTTCTTTTTTTTTTTTTCGCGGCAGTCATCTGCTAGAGGAGTCTCTGTAAAACGGCCATTCTGCCTTGTTAATTAACCATGCCTCCGAATAGAAGGATAAACTTTATTAGCACCGGGGAAGGAGGAGAAATGCACTCTTGCCTCTCTGTGAATCTGCAGCTAAGAATATTGCAATGCTGTGCCGAAGAGGCGAATTCAAAGGCTGCAAACCTGCTAGGAAGAAGCAGTTTTGTACGTTCAGCACAAGGCTGAAGGTTCACCATAGCCTTGTCCGTGGCATGCTATTGCCACCCGCACCACCCCTGAAGTTTTTGTGTGTGGGGTGGTTGTTTTTTGCAAAGCAGAGTGTGAAGAGATGTAACACCCCTGAAGGCAGAGAAAGGAAAACTCTACCAATTCAAGTCTGTTGAATCTATCAGACAGGATGGAACAATCCACAGACGGCAACTAACATGTGTTAGTACAATCGCAAAATGTTGCAATGCATTACGGGTGGCGGGTGAAACTTGGGTAGCCCAACAGTTTATGGGAAGCTCGGTGCTGCTCATGCAAGCAAGTTTAACTCAATGTCCACATGATGACGTCCTCCTCAAAATGCAGTTAAATATTCTATATTGTCACACGCCACCCAGGGGTGCCAGCTTGAATAAACTATTGGGGGCGGAAGGCAAGGCCTGCCCCACGTGACTGATCACATGACATGGTGCATGCATACCCTTTGAATGGCAATGCCCATCAACTTTGGAGGGGCCCAGCCCCCTCAAATATTTTATTGGGGGGCAAAGGGACCTTGGCCCCTAGGATTTGGCTCCTAATCTCAGACTGGTGTGAGATTTCAGGTGCTTCCCCGGGGTTTGCTTTCCTCTGAATGAGGGACAGCAGAGACAGTGGTGTCTTTATGATATATGGTTTATTTACACATATATACAACCCGAGCCTACGATGGAGAGGCTCACAGCATCAATGCCCCAAGGAGGTCATGCTGTCTCCATAGCATGGGGACCCCACGCTTTGGATCCTAGCAGAAATCAGGAAAAGCTCTGTCTCTCAACTGCCCAGGCTGCTTCTTGCTCCCAGCTTCAAGCTCATACACACAACTTAAGCCTCTCTAACTAACAGACTTAAGAGAGCTACATCAATTGTCTGGGGTATCTCTGTATTTAGGGAGGAGAAAGTGGGAGGAGGCAGCCATAGCTGGAGAAGATGAGAGGGTATTAAAGGCGGCACAAGGAGGTCACATTCCACATTAAACCAAGGTAAGGACTTTCCCTTTGACCAGCAGTCTTCAATGTTTTTAGATCTGGAACCCAAACATCATCTAGAGACCCATTTCTTAATCTGTCAGCATTTATGCATATGGTAGCACTGCTATTGCAACCCATCTTAGATCTGCCCAGTTGACAACAAGTGGATTAGATTATCATATGTATTGTTTCAGTTGTGAAGCACACAGGTACCATTCCTCTTCTGCAAGGTAGGCAACTGTGGATGCACAGGGCCATGGGTGCCATGCAGCATGCATGGCCTTGGCGCCAAAATTTGTGGGTGCCCGGCCCCTTCATGGGGAATTTTGTGGGTGCTCAGGCACCAAGGGCCCCAGGGAGCTGTTACCCATGTCTTCTGTCCATCCCTAACCATCCCCTTCTATATTTGATCTTCATGAAACATGCTCAGTTCTTATGGGGCTGTTTCCTGGGGTCAGGTTGGCCTCGAGAGACATTTTAAAGTTTTGCTGTTGTCCTTACTTCTGCAACCCTCAAGATCTCTTCCAAGTACACAGACACGTTCTCTCAGGTCGCTTCCAGGTGAGCTGCTTATTCAGCACTTATCGCGGTTTGCTTGCACAAAGTTTGCAGGGAGGTTATATGCCACATCTGCTGTTAACATTCATTCCAATTAGTTTGCAGGGAAGTTACGTGATGTTGTGTCAAGCAATCGTTGCCCCACACTTTCTGGTGCATCTCCCCGTCACTTTCCTGATTTCAAAAAGTCAATGGAAGGTAGTTTCTTTTGGGAAGTGGGCTTGTTACACAAGTATGCCAAATTCATTTTAATTGCTGTTATGCAATCAAATTCCACCCCCCAAAAACAGTGACCATGGCAGTGCCTTCCGTGGCCCAACCTGCCTACAATCCTGCCAGCACTCACTGGGTTCACTGTGAGAAGGACCGATAGGACCAGCCTGAAAGAACACTGGGTTATTTTCTCCAAGAAACAGACAGGGAGAAGTGTTCTCCCTATAATCACTAGGCATGTAATTATGCAAACATGAATGCTATATTTTAATATGTATGAAATAAATCCTATTATATTGCATACAAAGTATTTCATGACAGGATTTTTGGTTTTGGTGTTGTTGTTTTTTGCATTGAACTATATGTTCATGCCCTCTGGTTCAAAACAGCAAGTCAGAGGTTTTTGCTTTTAAAAAGTAGTTTGTTGCTTTTGTCCAACTCTACAATTCTGTGATTAGATACAGTAAACAATTAAAGTAATCTTGTGGCACCATGGTATGCGGGTCTACTCAGTAGTAAGTCCCACTTAATTCAGTGGGGCCCATGCCCAGATAAATGAGGATAGGAGTGCCCTTCTCACTGGGGAAGAGGCTAGCCATAACTCAGTACCCAAGAAACAGAAGGGCCCAAGGTTCCATTCCATGATATCAGCCCAGGAAAGGCTGATAAGAGACATCTGTCTAAAATCCTGGTGAGCTGCGACTAGCCAGTATAGACCAGGCATAGGCAAACTCCGACCCTCCAGATGTTTGAGACTACAATTCCCATCATCCCTGACTACTGTTCCTGTTAGCTAGGGATGGTGGGAATTGTAGTCCCAAACACCTGGAGTTTGCCTATGCCTGGCATAGACAATACTTAGCAAGGTAGACCAATGGTCTAAGCCCCTTCGGGTATTTGTAAGGTGTTAATATACCATCGGCAGGAAGGTGGGGGAGGGGCAGGCTGGCCCTACCACTAGATTTTGCCACTTTGGGTTGGGCAAAATACGGGACAGGTTAGTCAAAATAAAGGACAGGTGGGGGGAGAGGCTTAAAATAACTTTACCTGGAGCAGAACTGATTTCAAAGCAATCCATAACAATGGTCAAATGGAAGCTATCAGTAACTGCAAAATTCCAACAACAAAAGGAACCCCATCCCCCAGCTGCTAATTTCTGCTTGCCCTGAGGATGGGTAAATGTAGGAAGCTGGCCAAAAAGGAAAAAGTGGGGGAGAAAGAGCAAGGAATTCTCCATCTCTTCCTCACAGAGCTTTGCCTCCAACATCCTAACAGGGTTCGCATAATCCCTTACCGCACTAGCAGAGTCAGGTGACAATCCCAAGTAGCAGATGCTGCAAGCATGAGGAGGAAGAGTGAGCGAGGCACCGACCCACCAAGATCAGTCTCCATGCAGTTGCCCCATCCTGGCCTATCTCCTTACCTACAACCACCCTAGGGGGCAGCACTGGCTGTCAGCCTCCTCCTCCTTAGCCTAAGTGTTGCCTTTGTAGAACTCAACAGGGAGGAGGGCAGGGATTAGCTGGCTCCGCCTATCATTAGCTGTGGCTCCGCCTATTGTTGGGCTTCTTGCCTTCCACTCTCCCAGTCCTCATGAGCACCAGCCTGCACTTATGAGGAGCAGTTGCAAGGTTTTGGGATGCTGAGCTGTAAATACAGCATCGTCTGCTTTGCACTCACTAAACTACCCTGTTGCCTTCGGGTCCCGTTGCCAGTGCCAAAGTAAAATTCAGCTGCCAATCGGGTCGGCCTTGGGGTGATGGTGCTGCCTTTGTCCTTTGCCTCAGGCAGCCAAGTATCTTGGGCCATCCCGCATGCAAAAGAGACACTCTTACGCTGCACATGCACCATGCATTTAAAGCACATGACTTACCGCAAAGATTCCTGGGAACTTTAGTTTGCCAAGGAGACTGGGGACTGCAGCTCTGTGAGGGATGAACTACAGTTCCCATGATTCTTTTGGGGGAAAGTCATGTGCTTTAAGCGTATAGTGCGCATGCAGCCTAAGAATGTGGTGAAATGAACCTCAGGGATAACAACAAAACTGCCCCATTGGATCAGACCAAGGAACCACTTGATCAACAAACTCCTCCCAGCAATGGACCCTCCAGGTGTCCATGACGGCAACAATCCTCACTGATTTGCTCCTAGCACCTGGTATGCAGAGATATAAAGGTAAAGGAACCCCTGACCATTGGGTCCAGTCACGGACGACTCTGGGGTTGCGGCGCTCATCTCGCTTTATTGGCCGAGGGAGCCAGTGTACAGCTTCTGTGTCATGTGGCCAGCATGACTAAGCCACTTCTGGTGAACCAGAGCAGTGCACAGAAATGCCGTTTACCTTCCCGCCAGAGCGGTACCTATTTATCTACTTGCACTGTGATGTGGTTTCGAACTGCTAGGTGGGCAGGAGCAGGGACCGAGCAACAGGAGCTCACCCCGTCGCAGGGATTCGAACCGCCGACCTTCTGATCGGCAAGTCCTAGGATCTGTGGTTTAGACCACATCGCCACCCACGTCCCTATGCAGAGAGATACTGCGTCTGAAAAGAGAGGCTCCATTTCACCGTTTTGGCTAACAGCTGTTGACAGAGCTATCCTCCATGAACTCATCTATTTTCAAAGTCGTCTACACCACGCAGTCAATAAATGTGGTTAAAAGTAGCTATTCTAGGAGTGAGTTTGTGTAAATGGGGGACGCCGGCCACAAATCATGCTCACATTACGATGCAGACTTTTTGACCAAACTGTCTCGACTTCAACATTCAGCCAAGCATTCTGAATGCATCGGCAAGTCCAGTGTGTGCAGAGCCCTAGGCAAGGTCTAAAGGTGCCAGGAAATTTGATAAAAACCCTTTTTGCTCTTAAGATTCTGTGGCAGGCCAGTACAGATTAATGTTTGCAGCAATGACAACATAATTCTGTGCAAAGTTTGTCTAGCTTCCCTGAGATATTGGAATCGCAGTGCCCTGCATGTATTTTAAATTTAGTATGTTTCCGTTAAAGATGCAGTACCAAACTGGTTTGTGCAAATAACCTTGTAAAGTTAATGAACCATTTGCAGAAATAAAGATACACCTCACAACAAATGTTACTGATCTGTAGAAAACACAACCTGAAAAAAATACGCAATGCACATACTTTTGTAAACTAAGTAAATATTTAATAAAAAATATTTTAAAAAAACAAATAAGGATACATGAACACCCACCACACACACACACACGCACACATCCAGTCCATTTGACTTCGCAATGGAAACTGTGTTATTATTTATTAATCTATAAACTGCTTAATGTCAAAACATTGAAATCCAGTGGCCCAAACCTTAAAATATGAAATTCCATTACTAAAATAGACAATAAAACAATCCTAAGCACAAAGATATAAACACTCATAATTAAAATATGAAAGAAAACAATCCCATTGAAACACACAGTAATTAATACAGGAGGCCCAGGTCAAGAGCTAAACAAAATGTCAGTGTAAAAGGGTGCATCTCTGAAAGTTGGCAGAACACCAACACAGAGGAGCCTCTCTCTGATATCAGCAGGGAGGACATTCCACAACACTGGTGCCACAAGTGGAAAACCCTGCCTTTGTGTCACCACAAGCTGGTAATAATCAGACCATGACAAGATTAACTGGGTTCCATTTGTTGATCTCAATACTGTTTACCAGGCAATGGAGGGGAGGTCACAAAGGTGTTTTCAGGAACAGACAATGGAAGTGCACAAACAGCTTGGAGACTCAGAAGTAGATTTGTCTCTCTGTAAATTGCAAATTGATTTCCTCACCTGGAAATAGCTTTCATGTTAAGCACATGCACAATATTTTTAATAGCTGCGGGGAACCTCCCTCTGAGACAGTGTCTTGCTCATGCAGCCTGGCTCTTGTGCAGTGCCCGAGAGCCACCTCTTAATTCAATTTAAACTAGCTTTCTAGTGCTCATGGTTGCAAGAGATGTCCGAACGTGCTGTGACTGTGAGCACAAGGCTAAACTGCAAGGCACAAGGAAGAGTGAAGGGGTGTGGCCAGCCACAAAAAGGGGGTGCGGAGGCACAAACCACAAGATTAATCATAACAGAGGTCTCTTGTAATCATAGGCAATAAAATATTTCTTGCTAGCTTACAACAGTTTCTAGCTTTGCTCCATAATCCAAGAAATAACACAGTGGCCAATAAACAAACAATTTTAAGTCCAGTGCATTCTTCCATAAAGAACACGCTAGAAGTAAAAAGTTTAATCATCCTACTGGGTTTCTTTCATCTGGTTTTAAGAGTTATAGGAAGACTGTTCCACTCTGTCTCCCGGGAAGAACAACATGGCAAGGGGGACATCATCCACTTGCTGAAGATGAAGAAGCTGTTGCAAGCGATCTTCCTGCCACCACACTTATAAGAACTTTGGAAGTGAGAACTAGTGCCTGAGTTTGCTTCTCCCCCTACCCAGCTCCTCCTTCTCAACCCTCTTTCCTTTTCTATCATGTCCTTAAAATTGTAAGCTCTCATGCAGGGACAATCAATCTTATTACCTGGAAGAGGCCATGTGGCATCTGGTCCAACATCTTAGGAAACTCACAAGTAGCGTGGGATGCAAAGTACTCTGGTTTTGCTGCTCACCCACCATCTGCTGTCTTGCTACTGTTTACATGGCAGTTCCATTTAGCTGCCATGGTTAATAGCCTGTGGCTTTGAATTTGTCTTAAGATGTTAAAAGCCCACTAAGCTGGTGGTCCTCAACACATCTTGCAGCTCAGTCATAATTCAGAGTCATGCAAGCTGTTTCCGTTCGTTTGTCCTGAATCTAAGGCAAGTGAGTGCCACTCTGCACATAATGCACATCAAGATGGTAGAATGCAAGGCTTCAAAACTTCAAACTAAAAGCTGAGGGTCCTGTTTTTTAATGGCTCTCCCATGTAAAAAGTGGCCTGTGTGTCGCAAGTTATACATCAGCTAAAGGTAAAGGACCCCTGACCATTAGGTCCAGTCGTGGCCAACTCTGGGGTTGCGGCGCTCATCTCGCTTTATTGACTTCCGGGTCATGTGGCCAGCATGACTAAGCCGCTTTCTGGCAAACCACAGCAGCGTACGGAAACGCCGTTTACCTTCCCGCTGGAGCGGTACCTATTTATCTACTTGCACTTTGATGTGCTTTCGAGCTGCTAGGTGGGCAGGAGCAAGGACTGAGCAACGGGAGCTCACCCCGTTGCGGGGATTCGAACCACCAACCTTCTGATCGGCAAGCCCTAGGCTCTGTGGTTTAACCCACAGCGCCACCCGCGTCCCTTTATACATCAGAGAGAGGGCTATAAATGGAACCTCTCTCCCTGGAGTTCTAGTTTCGTTAAATGCAGGGAGTTTATGGTTGGGCATATTCAAAAATGCAACCATCTCCCCACACTTGCAGCTTGATGGGAGTACATCTCAAGAACTCTGGGTTGGATCCAATGTTAGTTGTATTCAGAGCAGACCCAGTGAAATTAATGGATCTAAGTTAGGCATACTCATTCATGTCAATGGGTGTACTCCAAGTAGAACTAACACTGCAGACAACTCTCTACACTCAACCACTTCATTCTAAACTTGTAAAAAATGGGCTTACAGAACATCTTCTACCAGCCAAAAAAAAAAAAATGCAAGAAGGAGGCATAGGCTTGTATGAGCCAGACGTACCATTTGCTGCCCCCATCTGCCATGCTGCTCCATTCTGCACCTTCAACAGATGTTGGGTAACACGCAAACACCATCGCCTAATTTGAGTGCTACACACAAGGGATACAAATGCCTTCCTGCCCACTTTCACTACATCATTCACAACATTGTCAACTTCCTGTTGCCCCTTAGGCACCAATCCTGTACACCCTTGGAATGGGATCCCATTGAACTCTGTGAGATTTGCTTCTGATTAGACGTGTCTACCGCAGGTTATCTTTGTTTTCCACAATAAAAAGCCCCGACAATTTTAATCTTTTAATCTTTTTTTGTATGGAAGCCCTCCCCGCCCCCCCAAGTACCGGTACTTAGTAATTTTGCTTGCTCCCTTTTTTGCAACTTTTCTAGTTCTTCCATTGGGGAGGGGGAGTGGCTCATTGGTTGAGCATCACTGGTTCAATCCATGCCATCTCCATGTAGGACTAGGAATGTCTGAATCTCTGAAGAGCTGCTGCCATGGCTTCCTATCTTATGTTCTGGTGACAATGGGTCTATCCTGATTTGTGTCAGGGGGGCATTTCAGGTAACCATCTTAGTATATAGTCTCAGTAAGGCTTGGAGTTAACTTTAAAACACACACACACACTAAAAACCCCCAAGGAGGGCATGTACTGAAGTTTAATTTTGGAAAGCCTTTTTGATTCTTGGAATTCGAAAGATGTGTAAATATCACATGTCTGAGTAATAAATTGCCTTGGAAGCGGAGATGATTTTTACAGGAAGAGTCAGCTATGCAACATCAATAAGCTGCTTAGCACTTGGCTTGTATTAATTGTCAGGTAGGGTTTTTATGCTGTAGTTCCAAATATTCCAGAAGACCTGGGTATGTCCCATGGTTACTGACCGACACTGCACTATACAGGGAAATGAGTCTGTACAATGTGGTGAACATTGCAACAGCATGCAGTTTTAATCTTTGTTCTATTGGCCAAACATTATTTATAATAGCTGAATGCAAAACATGCTTAGGCACCATCCCTCCATGTCTTCCTCACTTACGCAGATGCACCACTAAAGTTATGCACAATCGGAGCCACACACAGATGTTCACTTTGCTTATTTTTATGCCACTCTGCATTTACAAAGATCTCAGAGCAGTTTTACACAACAGAATGTTACAATCCCATAAAATGCCCGGTTAACAAATACAATTAGGGTTAAAGGGGACCCCTGACCATTAGGTCCAGTCGTGGCTGACTCTGGGGTTGCGGCGCTAATCTCGCTTTATTGGCCGAGGGAGCCGGCGTACAGCTTCCGGGTCATGTGGCCAGCATGACTAAGCCGCTTCTGGTGAAACCAGAGCAGTGCACAGAAACACCGTTTACCTTCCCGCCGGAGCAGTACCTATTTATCTACTTGCACTTTGACATGCTTTCAAACTGCTAGGTTGGCAGGAGCTGGGACCGAGCAATGGGAGCTCACCCCGTTGTGGGGATTCGAACCGCTGACAATTAAAACCCACCAATATAATTACAATTAAATACAATTAGAACCCACCAATATAATAGAGATTCGGGGGGGGGGGGGACTAGTGCAGAAAAAGAAGAAACAGACCACACAACCATGTGAATTGTGAATATAGAAAACAAACCAGACAGTTGGCTGAAATTCTTACAGAGACGCAAAAGCCATGAAAAACAGGCATGGTTTCAACCAGCATCTGAAATAAACCATTGTAGGCTGGGAGTTCCATAGAGAGGGTGCTGTAAGAAGTCCCATTATCTAGTAACGTATAGTTCAGACAGCAGCATTCCACATACAAGATATTGTTCCTTTAAGTTTTCAAGATTCTATCACTGAGTTTGCAGCTGCACTATACATTTAAAGCAGAACCATACCACTTTAAAAAGTCATGGTTTCTCCCAAAGAATCCTGGGAACTATACTTCATTAAGGGTGCAGAGCTCCTCTCACAGCTGCCATTCTTAGAGCTCTTTAGGAAGAGAAATTGATTTTTAAACCTCTCTGGGAACTGCTGCTACATGAGGGGAACAGGGCAGCCTTTCAACAATTCCCAGAAGAATCCTTAACATACTATGGTTCCCAGGATTTTTTTGGGGGGGGGGGGAGCCATGACTGTTTAAAGTGGTACGAGACTGCTTTAAACATATGGTGCAGATGAGTCCTCAAACACAACCAAATAACAGATTTAAGAATAGATATGCCTTTGAATACATGGGTCTGATACAGGACAGTTGCTTTGATTACCATAGTTCCAAAGTTCTATTGGAAAACAGGAAGCGGGGAATAGGCTTCATTCTGGTGCACAGTTGAAATGGGACAACAATTGCCTCTCATATCAGAATCTGGATTTGGGAGGGGCAGGTTTAACTCCAATATACCCCACTTCTCTCATTCATTGATAGAGAATAGCCGGGAAAGGGGGGTAATATGTGAGATTATGTTATTTTTGGTGCATAATCAATTTCAATGCTTTTTTCCGAGCTGAAATAGGAAGTGCGAAATCTGGTGGAGAATTACACACAGGTCTGTCCAGAAGGTAGGATCGGGTGGGTTTATAATGGAATTCCCAAAGAATGAATTCATCAAGCATCCCGAGACATTGGTGGTTCTGTGACCTTAGCCACTATCGTACAAATCCCCAGCCTAATATCAGACCTATGTATACACATATCAACCAACAAAACTGAAAGTGTGAAGACCTCCATGCTTCAGCAGACCTCAGAGCAAAGAATCGGGAGTCCAAGTCAGTGGTCACTGAGGATGCAATTCTATACATTCTATACAAGTAGTAGACCTGCCTTCTGTAGGTCTACTACTTTAAATCAGTGGCTTACTCCAAGGTAAGCAAGTTTAAAAATGAACACACATTTCCACACTTTAGTGGGCATTTTGGTAGTACCCAATCTGTTATGTTGGATAGAATAGTCTGCCTGGTACTTTATTTAGAAGGACTGAAACATATTCAAAAGTTCACGAGTTGTTGCATAACAAACCCTTCATCTCTTCTTAGCCTCTTCACTTCCACAGACGTATTATGTAAATACACTTTGCTATATTTTCTTACCAGCCACATTTTACAGTCACAGGCAGAATAAGAACATAATGACCTACGAAGGGCTCAGCTGGATCAGACCAAAGGTCCATCATAGTCCAGACTCGTGTTTCCAAAGCGGCCAACCATATGCCCATGGGAAGCCTACAAGCAGGGCAGAAGCACAGCAACACTCTCTTCACTTGCGATCCCCAGTCATTGTCACAAGTAGCCACTGAAAGCCTAATCCTCCACTAACTTGTCCAATCCACTTTCAAAGCCATCCATTATGTCTGCATTATGACTCTAACTTGGAATAACTGGCATAGTTTCCTTCCTGGATGTACCAAGAATCCTGCAAAGTTGCAAAGTAGTCCTAACCAAGTTCTCTGCAAGTTCTCCCACCAGTTCTCTGCAAGTTCTCATTTCCCAGGGTCCCTTTAGAAGGTCATGGTCCAGTTCATGGGTGATCGAAGTCCCAGCTGAGGACGTCGGGACTGGGGGCAAGATGGCGGGGTGGGAGCAGAAACAAGAGTCCAGAAGCCAGGAGTCGGGAAGCCAAGAGTCCAAGGGTCAGAGAGCTGGGAGTCAAGAAGCCAAGGGTCCGAGGGTCAAGAAGGAAGGAGTCATGAAGGCAGGGGTCTGAGGAGCAAGGAGTCAAGGAACCAAACACAGCAAGGCAGGGAATGTGTTGCTGTGGCAAAGAGCTGAAGGGAAAATGCTGACCTTATATCCCTTCCCAGCTCTAGCCACCAGGTGCTGTGAGTTACCAATCGGCCTCACCTGTGCAGCCACACCTTGCCTCTTCAGAACAAACTTAGGAAGGCCCCAGTCCTGATCACAGGGCCTGGCTCCTGCACACACACCTGACAGTAAGCAGCCATGACCCTTAAACCCATTTTAATATCATCACTATTGACTGGCAAAAGGCATCATATGAAAATATTTGGGCAGGGTGGTAAATGCTGCTGGAATGTATACCACATAGTTAATAATTCAGATTGCATTTTTTTTTTAAATGTGAACATTGCACAGAAAGAGATGTTGATTGCACCTATGATTCTATTTTATCATTTCAATCATTCCCACTTTGTTGCTCTTCCTGCCAAGGAGAGAGCATTTCACAGTCTTCACTTGTTGGGCGAGTTTAAGCTTATGCAAACCATTTGGCCCTCACCCTCTCTGCACTGAGAAAATAGCTCACATACCCATTTTAAAATGTCTGTCTAATCTGACTTGGCAGGAGGAACCTGGTTTCACTTCCAATCTCTCTGCCTTGATTGGAATCTGTTGGTCTTCAGTGAGGAACCTATTGACCCTCTCTCATAAGCTTGCCTGCCATCGTGGGTATATTCCAGAATGAGTGAAGCTGAACAAATGGTCCAGCGTTGTTATATAAAATTTGCATCCTTGTCTCTTAAGTTTGTAGGGCAGCTTAGTAGCAATTGTGCCTCAGGAGTTGCTAACATGGAACCCATGGGTGAAATGGTGCCCTTGAAGTTGTCCTCTGGTACCCAGTGACACACACACATACTTCAGGGAGGTTGGCATGGTGCAAATGCAATGCCAGGAGCAACAGAATGGCTCTGCCAGTGTGTGTGCACTGCACCAACCTTGCTGCTGCCTCACCCTCTCCTGGTCAACCTTAGAGACACCAGTGATGGGAAGACAGGTAAGCACTGCCAACCTTCCCCACTGACCACCACTGGTTTGTGGCTCAGTGGTAGAGTACATGTTTTACAAAATCTCCAGCATCTCTAAGCAGGGCTGGGGGAAAGTTCTATCTTTCAGCTGCTTTTTGTCAGTGTAGAAAAGCATTTCCCAAACTTGGGCCTCCAGCTGGTTTTGGACTATGTTATGTACTGAGTTGAATAGGATCCAAAAGGCAGCAGTCTGATTGGTCCTAGAACAATAGGATTCAGAATGCATCAGCCTGATTGGTCCTAGAACAATGCAGCAGTATGACTGGTCCGCAGGAGCCACCCAATCCAGCTCCAGGTGGAAGTGAATCCACAACCTGATTGGCCCACAGGAGAATCCCAGAATTAGCCAATCACATGCGGCCCATTGTGTAAATAATGTATATAAAGCAGATATTTTGGGGGAACTTTCATTCCTCACTACTATGAGCTGAATAAAGAGCATGAAATCCACACTTGACTCCGGGTATATTTCAGACCACCTTGCATCATCCCTAGCTAGCAAGACCAGTGGTCAGGGCTGATGGGAACTGTAGTCCAAAAACTGATGGAGATCCAAGCTAGGGAAACCCTGGTGTAGATAATACAATGTTGGATGTTTCAATACTGCAGCTTCCTAACTTCCTAAGAGATGTGGTCATCAGAATTTTGCTATATATACTGGCATGCCAACGATAATTCTTTCTCCCCCTGTATCCATACAAATGAAGTAGCTCACCAGTCATCTTATTAAACCGAGCAAAGTTTGTAGCGTTTGCAACTTCTTCTTTTGTGCAGAAGAAGCTGGAAGTCAGCTGTGTGGTTCTAAAGCAACATGGAAGGATGTAATTCGCTCGGCGGCCAGCCCTGTGGAACCATATTGTTCCACGTCTAATATGGCCATATTACTGCATCTATAAGGGGCACTTTTCAAGCAGTCATTTCCCTCGCCCCCGACAATCAGCCTGCCGCAGAAGCCTTAACAATGAAACCAGCAGGAATGCTTTTATAATGTATATCTGTGGTTAAATTGGTTCCCACTTCCAGAAAAGGCGTGACAGATACCTTGCATCTGAATCGGCAAATCCTTAGAAAAGTAGCTTTGGCTGTGGAGCAACGTCTATAAGGATACTAATTTTCACGGCTCGCATTCATTCAACAGGCAAAGTCCTTGGCTTGTGCAATAAGGGATGTTACACAAAAGCCCGGTCATCCTTTCAGCACAGCTGCTTTGGAAAAATGCAGTTAAAAAATGAGCCAAAATCTACCTGTACCCGACAATGGCTGTTAACACAGAACAATGCACATACCTCCAGGAAGATTAACACATGCAACAATTTCCCTACTTTGGCCAACAGTTTGAACTCCCCTGTTTTCCAGGCCAACCAGCTCCTCTTCCTGCCTCCCCTCCTGTTATAAAAGCAGAATCACTTAAGCAGGCAGGCAGAAAAAGAGCTGAAGGACAGCAGAATGGCCAGTTCAAATTATCCACTCTATTAACATCTGAAAGGAGCATGTTGCTGAATATTCTCTAAGGAGCTGCTGGGTGCAAAGGCCTAGGACACTTAAAAGTAAGAACTCAGAATATGCTTATTGGATTAACAGGTTTATTTTAAAGTTCCTTACATTTTTTTCAGCTGCCTGTGGACTAGGATTCTCCCTTTCCCCTTGCCTACTGCAAGTCCTGTGGTCCCCCAGGACCACAGTTAGCTCAGGGCATTGTGGAATCCTGGCCTGGATCAACGAATGGATGTGCCACAAACATTGCAACAGTTTCTTGGGAGTGGGAACAGGGGCAGACTTCTGTTTTTCAAATTTCTGCTGTGCCCTGTGCAATGCCAAAATCTGGAAACACTCCCCCCCTCACGCACCTCTTGCCTGTGGTGTAGTGGTTAAGAGCGGTAGACTCGTAATCTGGTGAACCGGGTTCGCGTCTCCGCTCTTCCACATGCAGCTGCTGGGTGACCGTGGGCCAGTCACACTTCTTTGAAGTCTCTCAGCCCCACTCACCTCACAGAGTGTTTGTTGTGGGGGAGGAAGGGCAAGGAGAACGTTAGCCGCTTTGAGACTCCTTTGGGTAGTGATAAAGCGGGATATCAAATCCAAGCTCTTCTTCTTCTTCTTCCATTCTGGACACGCACTACTTCATAGTTGCGATGCCATGTCAGCTCGGCGCCCAGTGCGGGGAATCCAGTTGTGCTACCCTAAATTCACCTCTGGTGGAAATTCACTATTAGGAGGTGAAGCAGCAGCACACCTCCCTGCCTGCCCGCCTTCATTGCCACCACAAGAAACAGCAAACCTCCTGCTGTGTTGTATCTCCATTTTGTATTGGAGCGCATGGTTGGGAAAAGAGGAGTCTGCAAAATGGGAGAGGAGGGTAGAAGGGGGCTAGAATGCTGAAACGCTCCCCCCCTCCCCAAAGAAAAACACTTTTTATCTGTTTTCTCATTTGCTGCTTTCCTAAACGAAAAAGAGTGTCAAAGTGACCTACAGGTGTGTTGCTGTTTTTTTTGCTATACAAAAATTACAGCAAGTGACAAATCAAATCAATCAAAACTGTAATGCTGAAAAGCGGTCATCCACAGCCATCAATGAAAGGGGAAAGTATCCTTGTCCCAACCAACCAAAAGATTAGCATCAAAAACTAATGCCAAAATTGTGAATTCAGCCCCAGCTACAGCATATTGGTCCAGCGCCAAGGGTCTTCTGGCGGTTCCCTCACTGCGAGAAGTGAGGTTACAGGGAACCAGGCAGAGGGCCTTCTTGGTAGTGTCACCCGCCCTGTGGAACGCCCTCCCACCAGATGTCAAAGAGAAGAACAACTACCAGACTTTTAGAAGGCATCGGAAGGCAGCCCTGTTTAGGGAAGCTTTTAATGTTTAACAGACCACTGTATTTTAATACTTTGTTGGAAGCCGCCCAGAGTGGCTAGGGAAACCAGATGGGTGGTGTGTGTGTGTGTGTGTGTGTGTGTGTATAATAATAATGACAATAATAATTTATTATTATGTAGCTCTAGTAACAATCAAGATGAGCAACATCTTCAATGTACCATCTGGTAGAGAGTATTAGGTGCCTCCTTACCCTTCAGGCATAACCATATTTACTTGGTAGTTCAGTCAGCTGAAATGGACCTTGCTTCCATTTCATGCATATCCCGAAGGGTAACTATTCATTATCATATATACTTTTTAATTTTTAAAAAAACTTTCAATATATTATTTAAACCTCTGGCAGAGGCCTATATCTGAGAGCCACAGCTGTGCAATCTCTCCCACCCCCACAAAGAAACCCTCAGCTGATATCCACACTTTGCTAGCTATTCAGCACCAGGTGAACACAATTTCATTCTCTCAAAGCTTTTAATGGATAGTTATTTTTACTCTTGCCATTTCTCTCCTTTTATTGATGCATTTCCCGTTATTTTCTTGTTTCTATGATGTTCATATTTTTCCTGGCATCGTCAAATGTTAATTGTAGGATGTTCATTTTATTATTACTATTTATTGTTATTATTATGAACCACCATGGGAACTTTTGCTGAAGGGTACTATAAAAAACATGTTTTTATAGAAAAGGCATGCAGTGGAAAAATGGGGCGGAATAAGGATGATATGTTTCTGGATAATATGTTTTGTTTCAATTTTGAATAAAAAAGTTATTAAAAAAAAGATTGGATAGGGAAAGCAACCTCAGTAAGGAAACTTAGCCCTCATTGGGCTGGGCTCACATACAAAATGGTGGATTTTTTAAAAAAAGATTTAGATCCCAACTCCTCCAAAATTATGTGTGTGTGTTTGGTGAAAAGTATCATTAATTCTGCTCCTAGACAGCCCTATTAATAAAGAATAGGAAAATTGTCGGGTCCTGATGCACATTTTACATAATTTATGGTAGGTGGAAGAGCACACAATGTGCCTTTTAATCATAAATTACTGTTTAAGATAATTAATCAGGCTCTTTACATCCTAAGAGAGGAAATGACTCATTGATGAGAAATTGGGACAACAGCAGAGGCACATATAAAAAGGGGAGGAGCCAGACAATCGCATCTTCAGCATGAGTTTTAGTCGTGAGAGCAGAATGTAGGAGACAGTAGTATTAGTCCTAGTCCTAGTAGTAGTGTTTGTGCATTAACTCAATGTATTCTTCTTGAACAAGGATTACCTGGCATCGCCACAGGGCTGGAAAACACCCCTCTGCATGAGACTTGAGTGAATTGCTGGCAGCCAGCATAGAGAGCACCAGAATATGTGGATCAAATTCTCATTCAGGGACATAAGGTAAAGGTAAAGGACCCCTGACCATTAGGTCCAGTTGTGGCCAATTCTGGGGTTGCGGCGCTCATCTCGCTTTATTGACTCCCGGGTCATGTGGCCAGCATGACTAAGCCGCTTCTGGCAAACCAGAGCAGCAGACGGAAACGCCGTTTACCTTCCCGCCGGAGCGGTACCTATTTATCTACTTGCACTTTGACGTGCTTTTGAACTGCTAGGTTGGCAGGAGCAGGGACCGAGCAACGGGAGCTCACCCCGTCATGGGGATTCGAACCGCCGACCTTCTGATTGGCAAGTCCTAGGCTCTGTGGTTTAACCCACAGCGCCACCTGCGATTTGGGGACATAGGGAGCTCCTTATCCTGAATCAGAGCATGGGTTCATCTAGCTCAGCAGTAGGGGTATTGGAGACTTCCAAGTGAAACTGAAACAGGAGCAGAAATTGTTAATGCTTATTTGTCCCATGTCCGGAACAGAAATCAATTCAGCAAGTACGACTGGTATCTGCTACTGTTCTTGGTTTCAGTCTGCAAATGATATGTAACTGATGTGGTTCCACACACACACACCATTTGCACCATGTTTCTTTTGCACTGAAATGAATGGTGTGCATACCGACAGCATAATTAATTACGCAGAATTCTGCCGCAGTGGAGGGCAAGACTAAGACTGTGGATCTTGTCAAAAGCCGAACTGAAGCAGAATGGAAATAGCACTGCATGCAACGAACACTGATCAAGACAGAAACTGATGCCTTCTTACAACCCTATTCAGCACTGCCAACAGTAGATAAGAGGTAGATAGGGAACTCTAGATGACTGGCAAAGATTTCTGATTCCCCTAAACCCAACAAACAGGATAGAAATATTTGGCTTTTAACTATTTTTGGTCTTTCCATTTGGTCTTTCCATATTTTTGGTCTTGCTTTTCTTAAACACGTTGTTGGGATTTTGTTGTCTATATTTTTGCAAATTGCATTTTATTGCTTGAATTTTGATTTGTCTTTTGCGAGCTACTTTGTGGCTGGAAGGTGGCGTAGAAACAAACACTTAATGAAGGGCACAATCCTAGTTCTGCTGGGATGAGCAAGTTGGCAAGTGGCAGATCCCCAGCACAAATGGCTGATTCCTGGCTAAATCAGGCTATGCTGGCATCCTTCCCCCACCCTGCCTTAGACAGAGACGCATTGGAGTAATTTCCCTGTCCTAGATCAGCTGATGAGGTCCAGACAGCTGAACCAAGCCTGGCAGGACTTACGCTGGTGTAAGCCCTGAGAAACGGGAGTTCTGGGAAGAAGGGCAGGACCAGACAGAGGGGACTTATGCTAGATCAGGGATCAGCAGACTTCCGGGTTGGCGCCATCGCCGAATGGCGGACTCCCTCCGAGCTCCGGAGGGAGCCGGCTCGGCAGGGGCTGGGTTCTACCGCGCCGGCGACGCGGGGACCCGCAAAAACCATGGGCACGGAGCCCCATGGACATGGTGACTCGGCTGGCACCTTTAAGCCCCCCCCCGGCCCGCGAAAGAGCCTTTTTAAAGGCTTCGGAGCGGGCGCCTGGGGGGGGTGGTGCTTTGAGTCCTCCGCTTCCCCTGCCGAGCGAAGCCGCATGCCATTTGGCGGAGAGCGCTGGCTTCTTCCATTGAAAATTTGGATCCAAAAGAACAACCCGTGAGTAATTGGAATATGGATTAAAAAGAGGGATAAATTTTTAAAATCCGGAGCGAGCGGGGGGGGGGGTATAAAAAGGAAGTCATTCCCCCCCCCCCAATTGTAGAAGAGCCAAAACAAAGGACTTAACAACTAAGATCGAGAGTGACCTTATCTTGATGAATTAGTGACTTCGCGAGGGAAAAATATAAGATTGAGCTGGAGGAGAAAAGTGGAATTTGAACTAAAAAGCAACCACCACTCCCCGGAACCCCGGGAGCGATCGGTGAAAATGCCTGGGGAAAAGAAACGGAGGTTTTGACAGCTGTCAAAGAGCTGTCAAAACGGAAGAACAAAACAGAGACTTTGTTATGAGGACTTTGCCGGTTACATTGGTTATAAATTGGATATAAAATGTTTCAAATAAGGATCAACAAGCTACTTGGATTGGTGGATGTGATCTGGAAGGGAACTCAGTTACTGAAATCCATCTAGAGGAGCTGAGGGATATTGCAAGTGTTTTTGACTGGAAATTTGAACAGTTGAACAGAACTTTTTATCTCCTGGGAAACTGCAGAAATGGAACATTATTTTGTCTACAGAGGTCTACACACTACAGAAAACAATGGATGTAAATGAAAGGGACATGACGCAATGTTTTGCTCCTGAATAACAAGCCTCTGCAGAGAAACTAGAAACTTTTGGAAATAGAACATTTCGGCAGAAGAGCAGGGAAAAAGCAAAAAATAAAAAGGAGGAGTGTGATTAATAAGAATAATGAAATAACAAGATCTGGACAGAACTGGAAGTGGGAACATTTGGGACATTCAGATTTGACAAGCTTACAGAAATAAAATTGGAGTTTTTGCTCCTGGATATAAAAATCTGGATAGAAGAAATGGGCCCCTTTTTGAGATAGACTCCTTCTATGATTGGACATTCGAATTTAAAAATGACTGGTAAAGGACTAGAGAGGTTTGGGTTTAGTGAGATGTGGGAACCCCAGGAAGATATCAGATGTCGAGGGATATTGGGAACGCAACCGGGAAAGGGGGGAGGGAAATCTGGAATCCAAAGGGTGCAAAACTATTTTTTATCTTGTTTATTTTTATCTGCATTATTCTTGAAGGGGGGGGAACTCGTGGAAGGGAACTAGGTCGATCTTAGGGGATGGGAATTTTCGAAAAATTGGGTTATTGACGATAAGTGTAATTTGGGGATAAGAATTTGTTGAATTGATTTGTTAAACTGGAAGACAAGAGGGGGAGGGGAGGGGAAGTCCTGGTTATTGGAAAAAGATTATAAATTGGATTTAATTTGTTTTAAATTGGAAAACTTTAATAAAAATTATTTAAAAAAAAAAATAGATCAGGGATCAGCAACCTTTTTCAGCCATGGGCCTGTCCACCATCCCTCAGACCATGTGGTGGTCCGGACTATATTTTTTGGGGGGAAACCGAACGAATTCCTATGCCCCACAAATAACCCAGAGATACATTTTAAATAAAAGGACACATTCTACTCATGTAAACACAAACTCATTCCCAGACCGTCCGCGGGCCAGATTGAGAAGGCAATTGGGCAGCATCCAGCCCCCGGGCCTTAGGTTGCCTACCCCTGTGCTAGATCCTAACTCCAGAGCTTGCAAAAGCAGTGGTGTAAGCCTTGTTTTCCCCCTCAGGCTGAGGACAACCCAGCGAAACAATACCCCCTCTCCTGAGAAGAATTTGGATTTGGCGTACTTTACATGGCTTGGGATTGCTCCCTAACTAAATTAGTCCTCCCTCTCAACATGCTGCTGAAATGAAGATGCTTGAATAATAATAATAATAATAATAATAATAATAATAATAATAATTTTATTTATATCCCGCCCTCCCCAGCCAAAGCCGGGCTCAAAGCGGCTAACAACAGTAAAATAAATACAACATTCTAAAATCATTTCATTATAAAATTAATTCAAATCAGATTAATGGCAACCATTGGAGTAGAGTTCTGTGAGGATTACCAAAGGAGGGAGTCAGGCTGTGCCTTGGCCAAAGGCCTGGTGGAACAGCTCTGTCTTGCAGGCCCTGCGGAAAGATGTCAAGTCCCGCAGGGCCCTAGTCTCTTGTGACAGAGCCTTCCACCATATCGGAGCCACAGCCCCAAAAGCCCTGGCTCTGGTTGAGGCCAGCCTAACCTCTCTGTGGCCCGGGATCTCCAAGATGTTTTTGTTTGAAGACCGTAAGGTCCTCCGTGGGACATAACAGGAGAGGCGGTCCCGTAGGTACGAGGGTCCTAGGCCGTATAGGGCTTTAAAGATTAAAAAAAGAACTAGCAACTCTTTTCATTCTTATACTGAAAATTCATGAGCTCAGAATTCTTTAATGCTTTTGTACCAAACTTCAATTTGTGGATATTGGGGTTATAGTAAAACACACACACATCATCAGCTTTCCAGCATCTGAGACTGTAAGGTTTACACACAAACACACCCACAAACACACTACCCTGAGCCCACTAGAAATTTTTTCTCCCCTTGCACAATTTTTGCATTTACTTTCTTTTCTCATGAAATTCTGGGGAATTTTAAAAAGGAAAGGAAAAAAACAATGGAGAATTTTTCAGTAAAGTGCTACTTCCAATGGGGCAATTGATATTTAAGGGAGCTAAATGCACAGAATTATGTGTTCAAAACTTCCTGGAAAGCTGCACTGAAGCACCTAGAGTAAAGAAACATAGATATGGAAATGGCGAGTTCCACATTGCCAGCACTGCCTTTCCACTCTCTGTTGTCCCCACCAGATATGGCTTTTCCTCTCCCATAATTCATGTGCCTTTTGAATAATGTGTAGTTTGGGACTGAGCCATGGATAGGAAAGTCTATTTCTGGAGAACAAAAGTAGGGAAATGATGGGAAATGTTCAAGATTGAGTCTTGACATCTCTGTGGGGAAAATCCTCTTCTTGGGCAAGCTTTCAATTTACCAGGTAGATAATGACCCCCAAGGCTTCTTGACAGCATGGAGAGTCAGTTTACCCAAACAAAGGCCTAAGGAGAGCCTGGGGAACTAATTAGGATGGAGCAGCTCTTGAGATGTCCAACTGTACCGACAATATACATACCAAGCCATCCAGCTCCAGTCACCTGGACCTCAGTGGGTCTTTTCTGAGGCATGAGTTGCAAGAAAAGCTAACATGCTGAGAAAAAACGAAGCATGGAATTTGGGGAGTTTGTTTATCATCTCATTTGCTTAGGGCTGCAAAGCTCCCAGCCTGACAGATGCATTTATGGCTTTAACAGCTGCATAGAAGTGAGGACTTAATGGGGAGGAATGTATGAAGCTGCCTTATACAGATCATAGATCCATCTAGATAAGGATTGCCTATGCCAGGGTTGTCAATGAACCTGTGGCCCTCCAGATGTTGCTAAACTCCAAGTCAGCAAGTCATCCTCAGGAAGCATGGCCCAAAGATCAGGGATGATGGGAGTTGTAGTCTAGCAACATCTGCAGGGCCAAAGCTTCCCCACCTCAGGTTTTCAGTGGCTGGCAGCAGTTATTGGTTGTGTACCAGTCCCACCTACAGGTCCGAAGGACTGAAGATGGACACCTCCCATAGTAGCGGTTCTCAGCCTGTGGGTCTCCAGATGTTGTTGGACTACAACTCCCATCATCCCTGAGCTCTGGTCTTGCTAGCTAGGGGTGATGGGAGTTGTAGTTCAACAACATCTGGGGACCCACAGGTTGAGAAAGGCTGTCCCATAGGAACTCTACTAGTCAGTTATGCACCTTGTTTTCCCTACCACAATTCAGCAGGGATCGGTGCTGCTGCCACACCTTCTTGTAGGTGTTAGAAATGGTTGCCCGTCCAGAACTACAGCTCTCATAATCCCTGGCCATTGGCTGTGCTCACTGGGGCTCATGAGAGTACAGTGGTACCTCGGGTTAAGTACTTAGTTCGTTCCGGAGGTCCGTTCTTAACCTGAAACTGTTCTTAACCTGAAGCACCACTTTAGCTAATGGGGCCTCCTGCTGCCGCTGCGCCGTGGGAGCACAATTTCTGTTCTCATCCTGAAGCAAAGTTCTTAACCCGAGGTACTATTTCTGGGTTAGCGGAGTCTGTAACCTGAAGTGTATGTACCCCGAGGTACCACTGTAGTAGTTCAGCAACATCTGGACAACCAAAGGTTCCCTCAACTTATTCATCTGGGGAAAGGGCAGGAGTATTCTTTGCACCAGGAGTTGGAGACATGATTAGAGACCTAACAGAAATGCTCTTGGGCAGCCCACATTCTGGTGATACCCTAGGTCTCTATCCAAAATGAAGGATTTAGGAGATGGAGCACCTTGCAGTGCACACACAAAACAACCCACAGTGAAGACTCTGTGACCCTATTGGTACCATTACATGATAATGACTTAGGAAGGAATACGTGAAATTCTCAGAAAGAGTCTGGGTGGAAAACAAGCAAGCCATTCTGTCTTCTGCCCTGTCTTGCCTTGGCTGGCTGCTGCACCAATTATTATGTATGTTCTGACTATGAACTTAATGGATGGCATGCAGTGATGTCTGCCTGCTTGCGCAATGGAAACCTACTTGCTCAATGAGATTTAAGGTCCCTCTTTCCCAGTCCCCACACCCTTACACAAAATACACTCTGGAAGGTCCCCTGATACTCAGGAGCAGGTTTTGGGGGCGCACAAAGAGCTGCAACAGACAGGAGAGGAAGGAGAAACTGCTTTGTGCAAGCGGATGCCTGCTCACCCAATACTGTATGTATACCAGTTGCTCATATGTACACTGAGTATTGAGGCTAACCTACAAACTGCATCTAATTTTAAAAGGCATGATAACAGAGCTGTTGTGGGGAAGGGGAGAAGCCTGGAGCCAGCTTTGGCCTCAGACAGAGGTGGGTGGGCAATTCACACCCTCTGTCTACCCCAGCTTACTATCTGTTTCCATCCCTGAATGTGAAAATCCACAGAGCTCTTATCTCCTCTTCCTGCAGCTACTCTATAAACACACTTGCTTCCTTTAGGATCTTCCTCCCAGCAGTCTTTTGCCCACGAGAAGACCTTCCTCTCTCTCTGTCTCTATCTGGAAGTAGCTAATTTCCTGATGGGAGCACTGCTGCTGTTGTGGCTCTCCTGCCCCCCAAGTCTTCCTCCATCACCTTGCGGCTTGGTCTAGTTGTGGTTTCCCCAACTAGCCCTAGACCTGCCACCAATTTCCCAAGAAATCACATCAAACTGGGTTTAGGTGGGAACCTTTGTTAGTCCCAACAGTAGTCAATGCCATTGCCAATGAAACAATTAACCAGAGGTATGTCCAGTAGAATGCAACCAGAAGGGAGCTCAGGCAGAAACACTCAGAGAAGGGGAATGGCCATAGCTTGGGGGTACAACATCTGCTTTGCATGCAGAAGGTCCCAGGTTCAAGCCCTGGCATCTCCAGGAAGGGCTGCGAAAGATTCCCTGACTGAAACCCTGCCAGTCAGTGTAGATAGGGACAGATGGACCAAGGTCTGCCCCAGTCGAAGGCAGCTCCTTGTTTTCCTATGCCTCTGCACCCTTCTTGTTTCACTGGCATCATGACACCTGTGCAATCCTTAGCGATCTGGAAGCAAAATGGCAGTGATAAAGAAAATGCTTGTATTTATAACCTCTAAATGCGAAAATGTGCACTCTGCATTGTGGGGAAATGTAAATACAGGCTAGGTTAATATTTCAAAAGTTCTTAGAGCCTGCTGCCATATTCAGCGGAAGCTCATTTGGCTTGCTGACTCTCTTACTATGAGTCCCTTGTTCACTTAACATAAAAACAGGGTGCTTATTTCCTCTGTCATATATTAGAGGACGCTGGTACATTTGTAAATAAACATTTATTTATTTTTTATTTTGCAAATGCACCGTATGCCACCAGCCTTCTGTTCTCTGCAGGAAAAGGTTGCTAGAAAGCCTGACCTGAACTATTCCCAACCCCCGCCACCCAGTTCAGGGAAGGGAGCCATGGAATAAAAACATTCCTCTTAACCAGGCCTTTTGCTGATAGACATCTAATGCCCTCTTAAAATGTGCTGGGAGGGTTACTGGGTTGTTCTTGTTTTTACTTTTATTATATATATTGTGATTTTATGTTGTAACTACCCCGGATATACAAATTTAATAAATAAAATACTAACATAAGAAGTGCCTACTGGATCAGGCCAATCTAAGACCAGCATCCTGTTCTCACAGTGGCAAACCAGCTGCCTTTGGGAAACCCACAAGCAGGATTGGAGCAGTAGAGCCTGTGGTTTCTAGCAACTGGTACAGTGGTACCTCGGGTTACAGATGCTTCAGGTTACAGACGCTTCAGGTTACAGACTCCGCTGACCCAGAAATAGTACCTCGGGTTAAGAACTTTGCTTCAGGATGAGAACAGAAATCGTGCGCTGGTGGCGCAGAGGCAGCGGGAGGCCACATTAGCTAAAGTGGTACCTCAGGTTACGAACAGTTTCAGGTTAACAACGGACCTCCAGAACGAATTAAGTTCTTAACCCGAGGTACCACTGTATTCAGAAGACCTGTTGCCTCCAACTATGAAGGCAGAGCAGAGTCATCATGGCTAGTAGCCATCTATCAGTAAATTTGTCTAAGCCTCTATGGCTTGTCTAAGTCATCTATGTTTGTGGCCATCACTGCCTTCTGCAGGAGCTCCATTTTAAAAAAGCAAAAGGTAAAGGACCCCTGGATGGTTAAGTCCAGCCAAAGGCGAGTACAGGGTTGCGGTGCTCATCTCGCTTTCAGGCCAAGGGAGCCGCGATTTTTCTGCAGACAGCTTTCTGGGTCATGTGGCCAGCAGGACTAAACCACTTCTGGTGCAACGAACACTGTGACAGAAACCAGAGCGCACAGAAACGCCGTTTACGTTCCCACTGCAGCGGTACCTATTTATCTACTTGCACTGACGTGTTTGTCAACTGCTAGATTGGCAGTAGCTGGGACAGAGCAACAGGAGCTCACCCCATTGCAGGGATTCGAACCGCCGACCTTCTGATCGGCAAGCCCAAGAGGCTCACGGGTTCTAGTGTTATATGAGAGGGAGGGGAACCGATTTTCTCTAGCCACTTTCTCTATGCCGTACATTTTATAAACTTCTATCATGGTGCCTCTTACTTGCCTTTTGGTGTTTTGTCATCTTGGTGTTTATTTACAAATACACAGGTTGAGCGGAGGCGGAGGCACGAAGCCCAGTGCTCCCACATTGGATCTCCATGGAGACAGACAGCCTCTAAGGCCCAAACTCATCTCCTTCTATATTTGGGGGCCAAACTACACGCTACACTGAAGCTGTGTCTTTTGTTTCTCTTTGGTTAATTAGTTAATTAATTACAGGCACAATTACAGTGCAGTTGTTACTGGGAGAAACAGTGTGTGGAGGGAAAAGAGACTTATCTCTTCTTTCCTCAGCTCATGGGCATAGCCAGGGGAGCAGCTCCCCCCCCCCCCCCGCACCGAATCAATAAATAAAAATACTTAACTAAAAGTAGAAATTGTAGAAAGATTTTGACAGATTTTTCTGAGCACTCAGGGTCGAAAGCGAGTAATTTAAAACAACTGTTGTTGAGACATTTCATTCTGAATCTGCTAGACAGAGCCAGACAGAGGATGGCAGTTGGGTATCCTGCTACCCCCCACCCACCCACCCCCAACATAAATCCTGGCTAAACCCATGCCCCAGCTCCAATTAAAAAATACAGTGGTACCTCGGGTTAATAACTTAATTCTTTCTGGAGGTCCGTTCTTAACCTGAAACTGTTCTTAACCTGAAGCACCACTTTAGCTAATGGGGCCTCCCGGTGACACCGCGCCACCGCCGCACAATTTCTGTTCTCATCCTGAAGTAAAGTTCTTAACCCAAGGTACTATTTCTGGGTTAGCAGAGTCTGTAACCTGAAGTATCTGTAACCTGAAGCATCTGTAACAAGGGGTACCACTGTATATACATACATCTAGGTTTTCTTTGAGCCTTAGGAGAGAAAAAACTCAGTTGATGTCAATAGCAGCTGCACACGAAGTCAGGGATCACCAATGTGTTGCCCATGGGTGCCCAACAGTGCCTGCGAAATGTCTCGGTAAATTATCCCCCCAGAATAAACAATACACAAAAGATGGTTAACTCTTCCTGCTCTGTTCCTGTTTGCACTGGCTCAGCTTTTCCCACACTGAACATGCCCCCTTAAACATGCCTACATTCCAGGACCAGCCTGCTGATAAGGGTTGAAGCAGCTGCTTAGGGCAGCAGAAGGCCATGAGGCAGCGTCCCACACACTCTGCTACCTCTGCCACTGACAGAGAAGCAGTGGCAGTGTCCTCCGGCAACATCTCACACTGGAATCTTGAGAGATCTTGTGCACTCCACGAGATTTCACAAGATCTCGCTGGAGATCTCACCAGAAACCGCCCCTGCTTTGCGGTAGCAACTCAGCTTCAGCAGAGGTGGTGCAGCTGCGGCAGCAGGGCAGGGCAGCACGTTCCTGTTTCGCCTCAGGCAACGAAACAGGACATATTGTCCCTGCCACATTTCATTTGAAGTCAGGATTCAACACACAACCTCCACTGTATTCTGGAGAGGCACAGGGAGTTTTTTTCTGTGAGTGAACATGGCAGAGGCTGATGTAGGGCATCTCAGTGTGGTGTAGTAGTTAAGAGCGGTAGACTCGTAATCTGGTGAACCGGGTTCGCGTCTCCGCTCCTCCACATGTAGCTGCTGGGTGACCTTGGGCCAGTCACACTTCTCTGAAGTCTCTCAGCCCCACTCATCTCACAGAGTGTTTGTTGTGGGGGAGGAAGGGAAAGGAGAATGTTAGCCGCTTTGAGATTCCTTCAGGTAGTGATCAAGTGGGATATCAAATCCAGACTCTTCTTCTTCTCTGATGAGGCAGCTTATGGGGAAGGGCTTCCTGCTTCATTTTGTGGTCCTGTCTCCTTTTCTGTCTTTTTAAATGTAGCAGCCTTTATAACACATGCACCCCACAGCAGCCATTTTGGGTTAAGACACATTCCCATGGCTACCATTTTGTGACAGGAACCCACAGTGTCCTCTCAAAATTCTAAATGTGTCCACTGGTCCAAAAAAAGGTTGGAGACCACGGTGCTAAGCACTCAGTATTACCCAGACCCTCCAAGAGTCCCTATTTTCCAGGAACAGTCCCAGATTTACAAGTACCCTTGTGGTTTCTGATTTGATCCCAGAATGTCCTGCTTTTCCTTAGGACATCCATATTTCCATTGGAGAAATTTTGGAGGGTATGGAGTTATGTGACCCCCAAGCCAAAGAGATAAGTATATTATAGTAGTAGTCTTAGTAGTAGTAGTAGTAGTTATTGTTATTTTCTACCCCAGCCACTCTGGGTGGCTGTCAACAGAACATTAAAAATAGAATAAAACTTCAAACATTAAAAACTTCCCTAAACAGGGCTGCCTTCAGATGTCTTCTAAAAGTTGGATAGTTGTTTATATACAACCTCTAGAAGACATCTGAAGGCAGCCCTGTATCGGATTTATATATATATATATATAATGTTTTATTGTGTTTTTATGTATGTTACAAGTCACCCAAAGTGGCTGGGGCAAGCCAGTCATATCGCCAGGGTATAAATAAGAGAGTAATTATTATTGTGGAACAGAACGTCTCTATTTTCATTGGAGAAATGTTGAAGTGTATGGCCTTTCACTCTCCCTCAAACCACAGTAATTTCTTCCTTTTCACCACAGACACCTATTCTATGTCAACCTTAGATAATAAGTGGCATGAGGGAGAAAGGCAAGAGAAGTCTCCAATTATTTCTTTATCATTATGGGCCATTTACATGTTTCTTTTGGGGGGACTAGCAAAAGGATCATTGCATTTCAGCAATTGAAAGAAAAGTTGAGTGTCAAGGAACCCCTTATTCTCAACACCATCCATTCCTACCCTTTGCCACCACCTCTCTTCATTCTTGCTCTCCTCAAGCTGCTGCAGCAAAAAATATTTCTGCAATGTTATTCTCTATTCTTTTCATTCCCCTCTGATATTCCCTGGGTTCTGCTGGTCCTTCCTTCTTTAGCCATGCCAGATTTTACCTGTGACCTCACTTTTGAGAGAAGGAAAGTTTCACAAGGGGAGGGGGGCAACACATAAGTGTCTATCTCAGCAGAATTCAAGGTGTAGGCACCAAAATACATGAAGTAATTTAGGATATTGCTAGGAGGAAAGAAGGAGGGGGGAAAATAACCCAACAGGAATCTTTGGTTGATTACGAGCAAAGCTTTTCTGTAATGAGATCTGTTATTCAGCATAATAATGCCCCAGGGGAATGGCAGAAGCCTGTTTCATCAGACAGTTTACAGAGAGAGTAAGGAAACTGTCAGTGTTTGAAGATGTATCAGGAGAGAGAAGGATTCGGGCAAAAGAAATGACCAATGACCAGTCTCGGCTTCCCCTGGGCAAGGTCCTTCATTTCAATGTGACCCAGCCAGATTGTATAAAGGTATCACCCTGGATCAAGATCAGTCAGAGCTCAACTTATGCAGGACCCCGAAAGAAAGCTAAAAGTCTCATCCCTGAACTGTTTTTTCTTTACATATCCTTCAATTGTGGATCAAGCACTGCTGGCACATTTAGGGCTACCATGCGTCTGGGTAGGGAAGTAAGGCCATTTTTTTAAAAAAAAGGAAAAGCTTTAAAAATCCAAGAAAAGCCCCAAAACTATTTTTTTGCAGGGAGATGTTCCCAAAAAGGCTCAACTTTGTCTGGATTTTCACTTTGGGAATATGGAAACCCTGGGCACATTCCAAGCCACATGGCTGTCCCATTTGTGGAGCTCAGAAGCCTCCCGTGCATTGAATGAACCCATATGGGGGCCCACAGTAGGCTAGCCTTATTCCCTATTAATGGTGGTCTTTTGATTCCCAGTCAACTAAGACAAATGCCAACCCTCAAGGAAGGGGGAAAGATAATTGCAAAAGATAACCTGGTGGTCAACCATTCCAGGTCCTCTGCGCATCTACAGATATTAATTATGGAAGAACTCTCCTACAGATTTTCGCCTCTGGGCATCTCAGGGCATCGTGCAAGGGGGATGGAGAAGTCTAGGGAATGTAGATTTCAAAGTGGTCTTCTCCAATCAGTGCCTCGCAGGCTTAGGTGTGGATTAGGGATGGGGAAGACATTTGATTTAGTTTGCATTTAAAGGAGATCCAAGCTAGTTTGCACTTTTGGTTCAATACATGAACCAAAACACCCATCCTTCAAAATTCACACTTCTCTAAATGTTGTGGTTCACCTCCCTTGCAAAGCAGCGTGTACAAACATGCATATACTGGAATAAAGCATGCATATAAATATGTGCACTGGTGAAGATTAAAAAATGCATTACATTAGGGGGAATTGCTTTGCAAAAATGTGTATCTTTGGCAAAATTGCATACGAAAATGTGCCTGTTAAGGCCCATTCACACTAAAATGCAGGCAAATTTTCACGTGGACTTTTTTTAAACACACACACGAACAGATGTAGAAATGTGGAGGACTGAAGTTAAGAAAAATGAGAAACAAAACTTAGTATATTCACCCCTCCCTAATGTGGATCAGGTGTGGGACCACTTCAGAATCCACACTCTGTCCAGTTTCCATGACAAAATAGCTGAGTATGAGAGCATCTCTATCTCATAATACTTACGTGGTGGCTAAGGGCCTGGATGAGGACTCTCATCTTCTAACGGGCTCTCTCCCTTTTACTACAAGCAGCCACCTAAAGTAGATAGTGTGTGCATCTCTGCCTGCCACACTTAAAAATAACGTTCCGTTCCCCTGAAGCAATGGGTACTGAGCACATGCTGTCAGTTCCCGTATAATTATTCCAAGAGCAACAGCACACTGAAATCTGTCTGAATTTTAAAGGATTTTTTTGTGGATTTCCCCCTAAAACTCTGCACGGATACAGGAGAGCACAGACTTTGTTCTCCTTTGCACATCTTCATTCTCATCCTAGTGAGATGTCCTCTAATTTGGATAAAACTTCTATTTTTTAGGAAGCCTTATTGCGCCTAATAGCTTCTCGCTTTTTTTTTACTTTTGGCATCCTCCTGGCCCTTTCGGCACTTTTCCTGATCTGTTGTATACACTGCATTTGGGAGTTGTTTAAAAGAAACAACTCTGAAATGTTATGGGGAGATTTGATCCTCTTGGCTTTGCCTTTCAGCTTCGTTCTTACCAATTTCCTCATTTTAGGGGCATTTCCTCATATCGGTCCAGTCTCACTCACATTTTCATCCTCTCGTTTATGCTTTCAGTTCCTTTCATTTCCCCTTCTTGTGGGGGGGGGGAGGTGGGGAGGGCTAGTCTTGGTACATGTGCTGTAATCGCCTACAGCTTTAAATTGGATTAGCAAAAATCACAGATATAGCTTTGTTGTTTTTCAGTCGTTTAGTCGTGTCCGATTCTTCATGACCCCATGGACCAGAGCACCCCAGGCATTCCTGTCTTCACTGCCTCCTGCAGTTTAGTCAAACTCATGTTGGTAGCTTCAAGAACACTGTCCAACCATCTCGTCCTCTGTCATCCCCTTCTCCTTGTGCCCTCCATCTTTCCCAACATCAGGGTCTTTTCCAGGGAGTCTTCTCTTCTCATGATGTGGCCAAAGTATTGGAGCCTCAGCTTCAGGATCTGTGCTTCCAGTGAGCACTCAGGGCTGATTTCCTTCAGAATGGAGAGGTTTGATCTTCTTGCAGTCCATGGGTCTCTCAAGAGTCTCCTCCAGCACCATAATTCAAAAGCATCCATTCTTCAGCGACCAGCCTTCTTTATGGTCCAGCTCTCACTTCCATACATCACTACTGAGAAAACCAGAGCTTTAACTATACAGACGTTTGTCAACAAAGTGATGTCTCTGCTTTTTAAGATGCTGTCTAGGTTTGTCATTGCTTTTCTCCCAAGAAGCAGGCGTCTTTTAATTTCGTGACTGCTGCCACCATCTGCAGTGATGATATAGCTCCTGGGCTTGATAGAATCAGGGGAATCAAACATCTGAATCCCAACCATGGAAAATTGCTATTCAGCTCACCTTCTTGTAGGCTTCTCAGAAGCACCTGTCTGGCCACTGGATGGGTTTGGAGTGGATGCTAGACATTACAGCCCTTTGGGTCTGATTCAGCAGGCTTCTTCTAATGTCCTTATTTCATGCTTTCAGCCGCTCTTCTAGACAAGGCTCATCATGATAAAAGGCTCCTTTCTTCCACTGCTCTTCAGAGCCCTGTTTTGCCATAAATATTTTGAGCGAAGGTTCAAGAAGAATCTTTCCATACCCAGCACGATTGCTCACAGCACCTCCCTGCCCTTTTCTTGCTTTTACTGCATTCGCAGCTTAAAATAAACATTTTTGCATTCCCAGCAGAGAAGCTAGTTAGGGGGAAGGATGCTTAGAAACCATTTACTTTGATAACAATTTGCCAAATGCAAATAACTGACGCTTAGGTGCAGGGAGCAGGTGGGAGTCATTCTAAGAACAGGCTCCTATTCCAGAGATACAGCACTGTGGTCGCATAGCAGAAGGATTAGCTTTGCACCAGGGATGGGCAAATATATCAATTTCGGTTTCTCATTTTTCCATTCTTCAGTTCAGTTGTCCACATTTCTGCATCAGTTTGCTGTTATTATTCTCTTGTACAAGTCCTTTTGAAATTTCATCAGCATCTCAATTTGAACTTTTTTATAACATGCACATTTTATCTATGCACTTTTGCCTATTATTAAAAAAAATCGCAAGGCAGTTTTTCCTATTTTGATGCATTTTTTGGTATGTCATTAACACTAACGCATGAGTTTATATATATATATATATATATATATATATATATATATATGCTTTCGTAGATTTTCACGGGTACAGGAATGCAGGTTTTGGTGTCCTCGGGTGTCTTCCCGTGTAAAAGTTGGGGTGTCTAGGCGACGTTTCGACGAGGTCTCACTCGTCATCTTCAGGCTGGTGCTTTCGGCTTCTTGTTACTGGAACAGAGCAGGATCTCAGTGTTTGAGTTCCTATAAATACTGTAGAGGGGGTGTGGTGTATAGCCTCCAATGTTCTGGGCAGAGAGGAAGTTCCTTCCAGTTCATAGAAACAATAAAGAAGCAAAACCTACATCCTAATGACCTACTTGTGAGCTTCGATGTTGTATCTCTCTTCACACAAGTGCCCATTAATGAAGCCTTGACAGCTATTCAAAACAAATACAATCCCCCCGAATACATCTTGGACCTGACCAACCACTGCCTAACCAACACGTACTTCATCCACAATGGACAAAGATACAAACAGATAGAAGGAGCACCTATGGGATCACCCCTCTCACCGGTCATCGCAAACCTGTACATAGAACACTTTGAAACCAATGCTTTAGACAAGTCAGAACACAAACCCAAACTTTGGCTCAGATATGTTGACGACACCTTTGTAATTTGGCCACACGGGAAGGAAAAACTGGATAGCTTCCTCACACATCTCAACAACTTACACCCCAAAATACAATTCACTATGGAAATAGAAGCCAACAACCAACTTCCCTTCCTTGACGTCCTAATCTACAAAAAACCTGATGGCTCCCTAGGACACACTATCTACCGGAAAAAAACACACACCAACCGCTACTTACATGCACAATCACACCACCACCCTGCACAAATAAACTCCGTAGCCAAGACTCTCATCTCCAGAACCAAACGCCTGGCTGACAAAGACCACTTGACAACTGAGTTACAGAATCTCTCAAACGTGTTAATTGCCAATGGATACCAGCAAAACAGGATTACGAAGCTAATCCAAAAGGAAACACCCCCCAAAAACCAAGACACAGAAGAAAACAATGGCATGGCCCTCCTTCCTTATATCAAGGGCACTACAGATAAAATTAGCAAAATCCTCCATAAACACAATATCAAAACAGCCTTTTGCACCAACCAAAAAATAGCCAATATCCTCAGAAACCCCAAGGATAAAATCCAGTTGGAAAACCAAGGGATCTATGAAATACCCTGCAAAGTCTGCCCAGCCACGTACATTGGACAAACAAACAGACGAATAAATACACGTATCGCAGAACACAAGAATGCCGTCAAAAAAGAAGAAAAAACTTCCTCTCTTTTCCAACACATGAAAGAAACAGGACACGAAATTAATTTTGCAGATTCCAAATTGCTCTTTAACACGGAACATCACCACAAGAGAATAATCATGGAAGCCATCGAGATAGAGAAACACCCTCACAACATGAACAAGCGTGACGACACATCCCGCTTGCCAGACATCTGGAAATTAGCCCTCCCCACAAAAACTGACACCAGATCCAGAGGCACACAGAACGCCAACACCAATCAACCACACCAGACCCAAACCCAGACCCTCTCCACAGATGAATTACAGACACCATCCAGTAGCCAATCCATGGTGGCACCTCCGGATGCTGCACCCCCCTGCAATCCCTACACAGATCTGGCTGACACAAGCCACAAAACCACAGCTCGCCCCTATACACGAAGCCAAGCCAGAGCACAACTAAGTACAGTACAGCCATCTTCTCAGGAAAACTCTTCACAAAGTTCAAGAGGTCAAGACACAAAGACTTTAACAACTAATCCACACCTAATGACCCACCTAAGTGGTACTCAGGATATCACTCAAGAAATCACTCAAGATATCTCTCAAGTAATTAAGGAACAAAAGAAGAAAAGGCACACTAGCCTGGGAACTTCCTCTCTGCCCAGAACATTGGAGGCTATACACCACACCCCCTCTACAGTATTTATAGGAACTCAAACACTGAGATCCTGCTCTGTTCCAGTAACAAGAAGCCGAAAGCACCAGCCTGAAGATGACGAGTGAGACCTCGTCGAAACGTCGCCTAGACACCCCAACTTTTACACGGGAAGACACCCGAGGACGCCAAAACCTGCATATATATATATATATATATATATATATATATATATATATATGCTTTAATGGATTGCTAGTACTTTTAATGGATTACCTAGTATATGCATTTACCTTTCTCCTTTGAAAAGTACAGAGATTTGAAGGAGGAACTTGTAAGCATGACACTTTTTACCACTTCCTCTTTCAGCTCTATGTGCTCTTCATGGCTCAGATGGATTCTAGTGGATCCAGCTTTTACCCAGAGTAGGGTTTCCATATGTCCGGAATTTCCTAGACATTTCCGGGATTGAACTGGTGAAATTAGCGTCTGGGGTTTATACACACACACACACACACACACACACACAATATGTGCATGCTTTGGCCAACAGAACCAGGACATGTGTGTTTTAGCATCACTCTTTGCCTTTGGGGGGGCGATTCCCCCCCAAAAAAGCTCAAGAACATTTGGGGCGATTTCCCCTCAACAACTTTTGTGTCCAGATTTTTCCTTATTGAAATATGGCAAGCCTAACCTAGATCCCTTGGAAAAGCAAAATGGGGTGCACACATGGGTTCTCGCTTTCTGTCCCTGTGGAATGGGAGAGGCTGATTCAAGGGAGAGGGAAGGAAAATGAGCAGGGGTGGTGCCCACAGCAATTGCTCAAAAAATCAAACATGCCAAAAAAAGATTGATGAAAGTTTATCTAGCACATGGAAGACTAAGGGATCTCAGGCTCCCTTTTGTGTACACAGTAGTGGGGTACTGTTAACCTAGTTTTTTCAACTGGGTCCTCACCAGAAGCAATGCTGGAGGCCTCTAGATGGCATTCATTTCAGGCTGGGTTACAGAATCTGCACTGAACTTTGTTCTCGCCAGCAGATTTCCACAAAAGACAAAATTCAGAACAGACATTGAGAAGAATTCAGCTTCTCTTTGGAGTAGTAAGCTCCCAGCCTCACCAAGTGCCCGAAAGGCTTTCCCTCTGTGGCTGGTATAAGGATGAATGTCATTGCTCTAAACACCTCCAAATTTTTTAGATTGAAACAGGCAAAAGTTCAATCATCATTCATCAGGCTGGGAATGGAGACTTATATCAGGTCTTCCTCACTAGTGGCAGGAAAGACCTTCAGAAGAGAGTGATTGGCAGTGCAATTTGCAGGCTAAGAGGCGCTTCATATGGTGACCTGATATATCACCTTGCTATATTGCTTGTAAGCTCCTCCTGGAACATCCGTCATCACTAATGATCTATCTAAGGGTACCATCTTTCATAAGCAGTTCGTCATAGTCTGCCTCGGACATTATTATTGTTCCTTTTTGACCACAGATCCATTGGCCATCCAAATTCATTCTTGTCAAGTTTTAACAACTGCAGCGCTAGTTGCCAGAGAGGTCTGCTAAAGCCTGGAGGGGAAATGATGGAGTTGCCCCATTCATTTCAGTGGACGATTTTAATGATCAAATCCTAAACCTGTAGGACGACATCAGCCAGCCAGCCAGCCAGCCAGGGATTGTTTTGCTTTCTTACGGTGGGAATATTTTGCACAGGTCACTTTGAGTTACAGTGTATGTTGAGCCAAACACATTTGATTTTCATGACTGTGGGAGCTTCGTTGTCTTGGCTTTACTAGTCTCGTATTTCTATTGTTTTGTATGTCAGAGTTTTGGAAATGATTTATATTTGCAATACGTGTAGCATACCTATATTGTAATTCATTCCATTTGCAGTGCACACTTGTATTTCCCCTTTCCTACAAGACAGAGAGATAACAAAATGTCATGGCGAAGGGATGCGGGTGGCGCTGTGGGTTAAACCACAGAGCCTAGGACTTGCTGATCAGAAGGTTGCGGTTTGAATCCCCGCAACGGGGTGAGCTCCCGTTGCTCGGTCCCTGCTCCTGCCAACCTAGCAGTTCAAAAGCATGTCAAAGTATAAGTAGATAAATAGGTATCACTCCGGTTGAAAGGTAAATGGCATTTCTGTGTGCTGCTCTGGTTCGCCAGAAGCGGCTTAGTCATGCTGGCCACATGACCTGGAAGCTGTACACCGGCTCCCTTGGCCAATAAAGCAAGATGAGCGCTGCAACCCCAGAGTCGGCCATGACTCAACCTAATGGTCAGGGGTCCCTTTACCTTTAAGCATGTAGCAAAATGAAGTTTCCCAGGGTGGTAGAATGGATTGTGCCACTTTAGACTGCATGGGAGTCTAAATACTATTCTGGAATTTCCCAGCTTTTAAGAACAACACCACCACATTCCTGCAATCTAGAACCTTAGCACAACATTTGCTGCTGTTCTTGTTGTTTACAGCATAATCCTCTACATGTGTATCCAAAAGTAAGTCCCATTTAAAGGGGCTTGCTTTGAGAAAACTGGGTATATAAGTTTTGCATTCCTGCTACTATTTATTTGATTGCCTGAATTCACAAGCAGAAGAAGCTGCCTGTGGAGGAAAACCTAATACATTTTTATTCAATCCATTCTTTAAAAAATGCTGGCCACATTTGTTCAGATTTTAATTCCCCCACACCAACTTGCCAAAATTTATTTTCCCCGTGAGGCTAAGTACATTTCAGAAATAAGAAATCTAGACTTTGCGTATCAGGAGCGTATCTCTGGCTTTTCAGCACTTCAACAAGGTTTCTTTGCACTGGCAAATCCTCCATGAAGCTAAAATGGTGACAAACCTCTGCCTTTTGGGGGGAAATATGCTGAGAGTGGCTTACAGAAATGCAGATTGTGAGCATTTCAGAAATGGGGAAGCCCAACCCATAAATGGAGGGATTATTTTGTGCTGGAATTCTTCCATTATGGAAAGTGGGGTCCATTTCCAAATCTGCCATTTTATCATCAGTGACATCTACACAAGGTCTTCAGATACATTTGTCATGCCTTCAATATCTGCACTGGAATATTACAAAATCCATTTTGACTCCAGTCCAAATAAATTAAAGGATGACCTCAGTGACACACATACTGGGCACAGTGCACCAGGGTCCAATCAATCTTACTGTCCTATTGAAGGCTAAAAGGAGAGCAACACTTTTACACCTCAGTGGTAAAGGAGATCAAATTTTGTGACAGATATAATGAAGTGCACTTTTTAAAAAATTGACATTTGAACAGAACTATAATTAAATGAGACCCATGCAAAGAAGAAGAAGACAACTGGATGACCCATTTAAGAAAGCCTGCCAAAGTTTATATCAGGAGAGAGAGAGAGCAAAATTCTCCTAATAGGCTTATTTTTACATGCAATTTTGCGCAAAACACATAATTTAGTAAGCAGTTTCCACCAATACAATGCATCTTGTATGTTACCTTCACTGATAGACCCATTCATATTTATGCTTTCCCCAAATAGATGCTTTTTTGTGAATGTGGGTTGAAGAACTGCATTGCAAAATTCAAAGAAGGATGGCTGAATTTTACTTCACATATTGTTTCAGGGAGAGCACATTAGGTAGATTTGCCTTAAATGTGAACTGAATATGATTTATTCCCTAGGCATGATCCTATGTCCTGAGACTTTTTGAAGCACCTCTGGATAGCCCCCTTTGTATATTATTGTATATTATTCTCCCAAACCAATATATTAGCAAATATTTATACCCAGTTGTTGCAAAGGTCACTGATATCAAGCCACAGAAACATAAGTCCACCATGAAAATGTGCACTTTCCCTTTCTGTCTGAAATTAATTTTCTCCCTTTCCTATTCCTGAGTTGGGTTTTAGGCTTGACATGCATTGCTCTCAGGGATTGGGACGCGGGTGGCGCTGTGGTCTAAACCACTGAGCCTCTTGGGCTTGCCGATCAGAAGATTAGCGGTTCGAATCTCCGCAACATGGCTCTCTCATTGCTCCTTCCCAGCTTCTGCCAACCTAACAGTTTAAAAGCATGTCAGTGCAAGCAGATAAATAGGTACCACTGTGGCGGAAAGGTAAATGGAATTTCCGTGCACTCTGGTTTCCGTCACGGTGTTCCGTTGTGCCAGAAGCAGTTTAGTCCTGCTGGCCACATGACCCAGAAAGCTGTCTGTGGACAAATGCCGGCTCCCTTGGCCTGAAAGCAAGTTGAGCGCCTTTGACTGGACTTAACCGTCCAGGGGTCCTTTACCTTTTTTTTTACCTGTTCTCAGGGATATTTGCGGTTAAGAGCTTTTAAATGTAACATCCACTGCATCGAGAGGAACGGCTTTTCTGCAACATCCAGATGGACATTGTTTAAAGCAGCCCTCACTTGTAAGGCCCTTGGGCTCCTTTGGATATTTGCTCAACTGCTCTGGGTGCCACCCAATCTGGACACTTTTCTCCCCCCACCCCAAACAGAACAGACAGAAAGAGGAAAAGTGCACATGCACACACACACACACACACACACACACTTTTTCAAAAGGATTTGGGTAACAGTTGAATCCAGAAAAATCAAACAGCCCCTTGAAAAACACATAGAGATGAAAGGTCTGGCAAGAAAGAGCACCACTCTTCCAACTTCCTCTTTCATCTCTACATCCTTTGCACTGGAGGAAAAGGTAACCATCTGCACCACCTCATGAATAAGGAGGCAGGGAGGAGGGATGCTCAGAGGCGTCCTGAGCACTAGGGCGCCACATTGGCAACCCCTGGTTTAAAGGAACAGGAGGAGTTTCCAGGTTGCAACATGACAACCCAACATTCTCAAGCCTAACAGGAACAGATTTAAAACAAAACAAATTCCTTCCAGTAGCACCTTAAAGACCAACTAAGTCAGTTCTTGGTATGAGCTTTCGTGTGCATGCACACTTCTTCAGATACCATCTGAAGAAGTATCTGAAGAAGTGTGCATGCACACGAAAGCTCATACCAAGAACTGACTTAGTTGGTCTTTAAGGTGCTACTGGAAGGAATTTGTTTTGTTTTGACTATGGCAGACCAACACGGCTACCTATCTGTAACAGGAACAGATTTGTTTTAATGCAATCACTATCCCTTGTGGTCTAAAAAGAGCCTCCCCCGCCAGTGTGGTGTAGTGGCTAAGAGCAGTAGTCTCGTAATCTGGGGAACCGGGTTCGTGTCTCCGCTCCTCCACATGCAGCTGCTGGGTGACCTTGGGCCAGTCACACTTCTCTGAAGTCTCTCAGCCCCACTCACCTCCCAGAGTGTTTGTTGTGGGGGAGGAAGGGAAAGGAGAACATTAGCCGCTTTGAGACTCCTTAAAGGGAGTGAAAGGCGGGATATCAAATCCAAACTCTTCTTCTTCTTCTTCTTCACCAGAAATTAATTTCCCAGCTGATTTTTCTCCTCTCATTATAATGCAAGTATTCAAATGGTCACCATGCATTACAGCTGATAGGGATACAGGGACAGTCCTCCGGAAAGCCTTGCATTCCCAGATATACTTGCATTTCCTCTGAGTTTCCTGAAGCAAATGACAAGCCTGTTTTAGAGGTATTTGTTTTTGTTTTATATATATACAAAAAAAAGATAAAAGGAAAAAAATGCTGTGCTTCTCAGACAATGATCAATACCGCAAAGCCAGTGTAATAAACAGTGTGTCCTGCCCCGAAGCAAAGGTTGCACCGCAGTATTTTTGCTTCCTGATGAAAAGTCAGAAGGAAAAGATGACTGACCCAACTGTTAAATGAAACAGCCAGCAATCTAGGGAGCTGTTAATTTCGTTTCTGAAAAAGACGGTAGACATGCGGAGGCATGCTTTGAAGCCGACGGCCTGCCCTCTCCATTTCCAGAGGTCTGGTGGTGGAACTCCACATCTTTTAACACAGCTGGAGAACTTCGCCGGGTTACACTTCTTTCCCTGCCCCCCAGCCCCCAGCCCGTTGGCTCAGAAGAATCAGTCATATTCTGTATCCATAAATGACAGTTGTGGACTCCCTAACAACACAGTCCAAAAGGTTGCCGGTGCCGGGCACTTGGAGGCAGAGAGGAGATTGTACTGTTGCTTGAGCAGGCAGGCTGTACAACCTGTCACTGAATACAGTCGACTGTCATAGGAATGCAGGAAGATGCCTTGTATGGAGTCACATCATTGGTCCGTCTAGCTCAGTCATTTAAACTTCCAGGGGTCCTCTGACTTTTTAATGTTTGGGGCATGGTTGGCACTGTGGTCTAAACCACAGAGCCTCTTGGGCTTGCTGATCAGAAGGTCAGCGGTTCGAATCCCCGCGAAGGAGTGAGCTCCTGTTGCTTGGTCCCAGCTCCTGCCAACCTAGCAGTTTGAAAGCACACCAGTGCAAGTAGATAAATAGGTACCACTGTGGCGGAAAGGTAAACGGTGTTTCCATGCGCTCTGGTTTCCATCAAAGTGTCCCATTGCACCAGAAGCAGTTTAGTCATGCTGGCCACATGACCTGGAAAGCTGTTTGTGGACAAACGCCCATTCCCTTGGTCTGAAAGCGAGATGAGCACCACAATCCCATAGTCACTTAACCATCCAGGGGTCCTTTAGCTTTTTACTGTCTCCACTGACTGGCAGTGGTTCTCCAGGGCTTCAACAGGGGTCTCTTAAAGCTCCACCTGCAGAGGCTGGGGGTTGAACCTGGAGTCTTCTGCATGCAAAGCAGATGCTCTCCTGCTTATCTATGACCCTTCCCATAATTTACTTATACTACAGTTTAATAGCATCAGGAGCCAGAGTTGGGTGGAATCCCCTTATGGAATAAATCCAGGGTTCTGGGTTAGTTCCACAGTTAACATAGGAGATGAAGGTAGAAGAGCTTTGGCTGTCCTAGATCATCCCTAATGATGATCTCCAAAGGATAATTTTACACAATAAAAACACACACACCAGACATTTGCATTCCCGATGCATTACTTCTTAAAAGCCGCCATGAGGTATGTGAAAAAACCAGGTCATTTTGTTCCCTAAATGAAGTCAAAGTAATTGAGCACAAGACCACTGGCAAAATGGTATCATTTGCACCTCCACAGAATGTAAACTCACGTATGGTGCTAAACTGCAAGCAGAATGGCTACTTTATCTCCATTTCAGTGATCTATTAGGCGAGAAGGAATGTCACAGTGCTTAGTTCAAGCAGTGCAAACAGGGTGTAGCCAGCTTCAATGAATTTTCTCTGATAAAGTTCCCTGTGAATTTCTAGAACTCCCAGTAGCTAAGATGAACTAAGACAAACCCAAAGTAGGGATGGGGTGAGCAGCAAATTCCACCCTGCTTTAGTCTTGCATCTCATGCACTCTTAAATCCATTGCCTCTCATTCCATCCAGCAAGCTCCTGGTGTCCCATTCCATCCTGTTGCACACATTTTGCACAAATTTTGCGTGCATTTCTTAAGTAAAATGTGCACCTTTTCCAATGGATTCACCAGCAAAAAAAAAAAAAAAAAAAAGCATTCTGTATCAATCTCTAACATCATATTTTTGCACATTTTATGCACCAAAGCTGCATAGCAGATACTGGAGGAGGCCATAATGCTTATGCGAATCGCATTTGAATCTGCAACCTGGTTCAGGGATGTTGGACTGTGTTTCTATGCTGCAAATTGTTGACCAAATGAATTCTTCCCCAGACCTCCTCCAATGTTCCTTGAAATAGCAGTTGCTACAGCGTAGCTTCTTCCTGTGTCTTGCAGTACTACATGAGACCTGTAGCTCTTTCCAAATGGGAACATAGCTGTCAACTTTCAGATTTGAAAATAAGGGATTAGCAGCCTCACCTGTCCTGGGGATAGTCTACAGGATATCTAACAATCCGGGATAGCAGCAGGAAGCAGCGGGAAACAGCGCTGGAATAAGGGAATCTCCCACACAAAAAGGGAAGGTTGGCAGTTAGGAGCTGGAACTGTGTGCAAATGGTCTCTCAAAGACTAAACCCTATCTGTGGGCAGAGAATTTCCAGTGGAATGAAAAATTATTTGACAATTTCTCGGGGTCAGAGTTTTATTCCAACTGACCCCTTTTTTGCATCCTTCCTTGACCTAGCATCATTCTAGGGCATTGTGGGAAGGGGAATGGTAGCTACCACAATATTTGTATGTTTATAAATATATAAATATAGACACAGACACACACATTCAGAGAAAACTCTGCAAAACAGCTTTCTTTTACTTAGGGGGCAGGGGAGAAAGACAAAGAGAAATATATGAAATTTTATCAGAAAAATGTTTTGGGAGAAATTGAGACTCAATTCCAATCCAATCAGTGTCAGCACAGTTCCAGCAGAAATCGGGGCTGGAACCTAAGTAGCTCCTACCATTTAGAGACACGGGAGGCGCTGTGGTCTAAACCACTGAGCCTCTTGGGGTTGCCAATCAGAAAGTTGGTGGTTCGAATCAGCGTGACGAGGTGAGCTCCCATTGCTCTGTCCCTGCTTTTGCCCACCTAGCAGTTCGAAAGCATGCCAGTGCAAGTAGATAAATAGGTACCACTGTGGCGGGAAGGTAAACAGCGTTTCTGTGTGCTCTGGCTTCTGTCACGGTGTTCCATTGCACCAGAAGCTGTTTAGTCATGCTGGCCACATGACGCAGAAAGCTGTCTGTGGACAAACGTTGGCTCCCTCTGCCTGAAAGTGAGATGAGCACGGCAACCCCATAGTTAACTGTCCAGGGGTCCTTTACCTTTTTTTTACCTACCATTAATTAGGAGACATTTTGGAGCCAGTTGGCACATTTGGGGATTTTCAGAAAGTGCTATGGACTGCTCCATGGGGTGTGACATAGAACGAAAAGAGCAGAAAAAGAGAGGAGACTACAAAATGATGTAGGCATGTCCCCTGCACACACACCCTGCCCCATCAGCCACTTCCACTAATGGAAAAAGGGCACTTACATTATTATTATTATTATTATTATTATTATTATTATTATTATTATTTATACCCCGCCCTCCCCGACCAGAACTGGGCTCAGGGTGGCTAACACCAATAAAATCACAGTAAAAACATAATAGGGGAAAGAAAAAGGAAAAAAAAACCCAATTTAAAATACAGGTTAAAATGCAATTAAAAATGCAGCCTCATTTTAAAAGTAGCTGATAAATCAAGACCATAAGGGGAGGGCAACATAAGGGTCAGACTGAGTCCAAACCAAAGGCCATGCGGAACAGCTCTGTTTTGCAGGCCCTGCAGAAAGATGTCAAGTCCCGCAGGGCCCTAGTCTCTTGTGACAGAGCGTTCCACCAAGTCAGGGCCAGTACTGAAAAGGCCCTGGCCCTAGCTGAGAACAATCTAACCACCTTGCGACCTGGGACCTCCAAAATGTTGTCATTTGTGGACCTTAAGGTCCTCCGCGGGGCATACCAGGAGAGGCGTCCCGTAGGTACATGGGTATGTAGGTACATCAGGCACCACCATGCTCTTGTGCCTCTCCCCTTTCAGAATGGAAAGGAGGGGGGGGGTCCTTTCCTGGAATCCAATGAAATGTGAGCATGTTTAAGGAAGGGGGCGTCCGAGGCAGAAGAGGCTGACCCAGTGGAAACAGGAACTGAACAGAAAAAGCAAACCGTCTCATGCACTGTGGATTTTTGAGGGGATATTGCAGGCACCATAGGAGGTACTGGCAGGGGAGGGTGCTGCCTGCGAGTGCTTTGCTGGTGACCCCTGCTGTAGAGACTCCTATGATACCTGAAGATGTCAAGAAAGGGCCTAAATAGGCCTCCACTGCTTCCTCTACAGGGACCAGCAGACTTAGTCGTAAGACTGCAGCCAAGCCAACGTCAGCTGAGACTAAAAGAATGTTTTATGTTACCCCAGCATTATGGGAATCAGTTACAAAGATGTGTATAACAGCACAGTTGCCGCTCTAGATCTGTTTTGTTTGCTCCAGTTCATCAGATATCAGAGATCCTCAAGCAGCCCACTCTGGTCCATTGATCTTAGAGAAGCAGTTAGCCTCTTGGGTCAAACGAGAAATGAAAATAAATCAGAGAGTGTTACTTTCCTGAAGCCAGCAATAACAGCTCAACAATCCCTAGAACCACTTGGATTTTATCCAGTGTTTGCTGATCTTAAGCTATAGTGCTCAGCCTGCTGCAACACCAGTAAATATTATAGCGTGGTGGGGGCTAGCAGTTAGCTCTGGGTAATAACCATATCCCGAGATGAACAAATTGCAAGGAAAGACGCCAAAGCGAAACAGCCCCAGATAGGAGCATGCAGGAACTTTATGTCGCTGTTATACTGGAGTATTTAATTAGGCACTCAGGCAGAAAAGCAAAGACAAATAAGCTTCCAAGTAAGCAAATGAAATAAAATCCAGCCGTTTTCATGTCTTTGCTGTTCATTCCTCTCCTCCCTTTTGCAACCCAGTTCAATGCTCTAAGACGAAATCCAGCCCGTTCCAAGTCCCAGGACAATTTAGCAGGTACCTATATATGTAGCCTGCCATGTTCAGAGGAATCACAGCTCAGTCTACTAAAGGCAGACAAATATGGCCCTGTGCTCACTACAACTCCCATCATCACTGGCCATTGGCCACAGAGGACAGGGCTGAAAGCAGTTGCAAAGCAATGTCACTATTTAAGCTGGCACAACAAAGAAACCAAACTCGGGGTCACTGTGGCTGGTGGTGCATGGCCGTTCTTAGTTGGTAGCGCGATTTGTCTGGTTAATTCCGATAACAAATGAGACTCTGACATGCTAACTAGTTATGCCACCCCTGAGCTTAGACTTTGTAAAAGGATTTTATGGAACTGTAACAACCTTTCACGTGGATGGTTTGGACTTTATGAAATGGACACTATTACACGGTTGGACCTTATGCATGAACTGACTATAGAATGATCTGATCCACTGGGTCTTCTGCTTTGTTCGTTTGTTGAACTTTATGAGTTACTTCTGTTGAAATTTACAATTGGATACAATGAATAGTATATCTTATTTATCTAAGAACACAGCCGGTTACGTCTCATGTGTTTATTGACTATTAAAACTGCCAGCATGAAGTACAAACCATTTTAAAGAAAAGCAAAGAAGTATCTAGCCTCGGTTTGATTGTCTCCCTCATTCTCCAACTCCCTTTGTATTAATCTTTCACAAACCATGGTGAAATGTGAAAGCCTCATTGTTGCCTCACGACAGAAGGGAAGGTTTGCCCATTATCCTGGTGTCCTGGCAGATCATAGCTCCTGCTGTGAAAAGGCACTCCTCCCATGTCCTCCGCTCCACATGAGCCAGTGTAGATCATCTTAAATAGAACGATGACCTAATCCTAGAATTCCTGAATTTCAGGAGGCTTAATCTTGACCTCCAACAGAAACTTTTCATTCCATTTTCCAGGTGTATAAAATTATGTATGGCAAAGGGAAAGGGATAGAGGAAGGTTTTTCTCCCTCTCTCATCCAACCAAGCTGAACGTTGAAAAATTCGCATCAGACAAGGGAAGTACTCTTCTAAGCATTGCATAGTTAAACTACAGTGGTACCTCGGGTTAAGAACTTAATTCGTTCTGGAGGTCAGTTCTTAACCTGAAACTGTTCTTAACCTGAAGCACCACTTTAGCTAATGGGGCCTCCCGCTGCCACCGGAGCACGATTTCTGTTCTCATCCTGAAGCAAAGTTCTTAACCCGAGGTAATATTTCTGGGTTAGTGGAGTCTGTAACCTGAAGTGTCTGTAAGCCGAGGTACGACTGTATAGAATTCGCTCCCACAGTATGCAGTGATGGACCCCAACTTGGACAGCTTATATAGAGGATTAGACACAGAACAAAGTTATTGGTGGCTACTAGCCATGATGGTCATGTTCTGCAACTCCTGTTGGAGGCAGTATACCTTTCAATTAAGGTTGCCACTCTGACAAAATACAGGACAAGGTGGAGCATTCCATTACAAACTATTGTAGCCTAACAGGATAGCCCCTCTGGGATATCTATCTATCTATCTATCTATCTATCTATCTATCTATCTATCTATCATCTTCTCTCTCTCTCTCTCTCTCTCTCTCTCTCTCTCTCTCACACACACACACACACACACACACACTTGTAAATCTGTCTGTGTGCTTGGCTACCCAGAGCTTAAATACATGACTTTTCACACATCCTTTCAAACACATGCATTTGGAGAGGGAGAGGAGACCTGAAATACAGAACAAAACTGTTATCAATACAGGAGATAGCATTTTACACTGACGCGGGTGGCGCTGTGGGTTAAACCACAGAGCCTAGGACTTGCCGATCGGAAGGTCGGCGGTTCGAATCCCTGCGACGGGGTGAGCTCCCGTTGCTCAGTCCCTGCTCCTGCCCACCTAGCAGTTCAAAAGCACATCAAAGTGCAAGTACATAAATAGGTACCGCTCTGACGGGAAGGTAAACGGCGTTTCCGTGCGCTGCTCTGGTTCGCCAGAAGTGGCTTAGTTATGCTGGCCACATGACCCGGAAGCTGTACGCCAGCTCCCTCGGCCAATAAAGCGAGATGAGTGCTGCAACCCCAAAGTCGGCCACAACTGGACCTAATGGTCAGGGTTCCCTTTATCTTTACCTATGGGACAACCCTGTACCATACAGGACAGGTGGCTTTCAATACCAGCTGCTGGGGAATGCAAATGGGGAGAGCACGGTTGCAGTTTTTCCAAAAGCATCTGGGTGGCTAATGCCAGAACAAGATCCTGGACTAGATGAATCCTTGGCCTGATCCAGCAGCCCTTAAATTTGTTATCTTTGTCTTCAATTTCGGTTAAACAACCTCACCTCCACTTTTGAGCGACGTGGAATGCACAACTGTGTTAAATAACTGAATTTATTTCTAGCTGTTAACTAAACCGATCTGCCCATCCAATGACGGCCCATGGAAAGTTGCCAGAGCGAAACCTTAAGAATAAAGAAAAATCACCAATGACAGCTGGCCTCTACGGTACTAAACAACTGAAGTTGATAAAATAGCTTTTTAATGTAATCACTGATATATATTTTCTGCTGACATCCCGGTGAATTATTAAAGAGCAACAATGTTCCTATAGAGGCTACCATGGAGTTAGGAATGCCTAATAAGACAGTCGTGCAAACGTTTTAAAAGGCAATACTCCTGCGACAAATGGGCTTTTAAATAAGCTGTCCTTTATCCTCCCCCCCCCCCCCACAAAAAAATAAGCGTGGCTCAGAAAATTGATATGAAATAAACACAGTCTAAAAGCCATGCACAGTAAAAGAAGCTATTACAGTCTCTCCTTGTCCCAATAAAATGCCCACAGTATTCTTCACAATGGAAGAGAAGTCAATAGGAGAAAATGAAGGTGGTGAGAAACTATATCAAGGGGGAAAGGGGGGAAAACAAAACAATAAAATGTCAGTCTTAAAGAGCACAGAGGATCTGGGAAACTGAGGATTATGCAAATGACTACAAGGCCCAGAGGCAATCAAAAATACTTGAGGAAGCCAAATTGAAAAGTGAGCGTCAAATAGTACCGAGAATTTCAGCTAATACCAAGGAATGTTTTAAGCGTAATTATACACCGAACAACTTGACAGGAGGAAAGACAAGTGATGGACTGGAAAGGAAGAGGGAAGTTCCTTTATAATAATTGTTTCTGCACCTGCCTTTTAAAAACTGAAGAGGGAAGATGTTTGGCTTAAGATACAACATGTGGGTTAAACCATAGAGCCTAGGATTTGCTGATCAGAAGGTCGGCGGTTCGAATCCCTGCGACGGGAAGCTGTACGCCGGCTCCCTGGCCCAATAAAACGAGATGAGCACCGCAACCCCAGAGTTGGTCACAACTGGACCTAATGGTCAGGGGTCCCTTTAGCTTTACCTTACAACATGCAGATACGACTGAAGACTTAAAAGGCAGGATGAGATGGAACCTGCAGTTAGCTGGATTGTTCTCCAGATCAGCCCAAGGAGGAAAAGAAGAGTCTTCTAGAAGAAAATCCAAGTAACTGAAGAGGAATGATGGCTGAGGTAACATTTTTACAGCAGCAGAGCCATTGATGGAAGTCCCCCTTTGCCCTCTCCAGTGTAAAGTTTTTGGTATGCACCTGTCTCAAGAAACAATGGAAGAGTGTGCCTTCAGCAAGTCAAACCACTAGAGTAACAGTGCCTGCTGTGGTTGTAGAGTCTGATATGGGAGAGACATGTTTTATTGCAGGTGGGGCAGATAACGGCATCCATTTCTGCTGCTACTGGTGCAATATGAACCAGTCTCTGCTTAGGGCCAGAAGGACTTAATGTTTTGTGTCCTAGGAGTTGTCCTATTTCCTGAACAAGGTTCTTTTGTGCCTGCCCGTAGTGTTTCCCTGCCTGCTCTCCCTTCATGGTGTTCAGTGGGCAAGCGGGTATCCCAGATATGGAGCCCTGGATCCTTTGTAACCACAGACTCAGTGGTGTAATTCTTCCCACTGCGGACTGTATCACATGAAACAATGTAAACTGGGTGGATCATAGACCTTTTATATTCAGTAAAGGGACTGTTCACAACAGTACTGCACGCTGTTGATTATGTTCCTTTTTTTCTGAGCGTACACAGAAATCTATTCATCACGAGCTGGTTGTCTGAACTGTTATTCATGAGTACAGAAGGCAATTTGAACTGTCATCACAAACTTATTCTAAAGCCGGTTGAGTTCTGGTTTGCTAAACTGTGATCCATGCTTCTGATGAATGGGTGGAAATGACCAGCTGGCTGCAAATATCCTGCCTGGCTAACAAAACAAAAGTGAGCCCAGTTTCACAGCCCTGCACTTACAGGAACTGCCCCTACCTTACGATTTTCACTGGAGCTCTCAGTGCCCATCCCTTGGCAAAGGGATAAATGTCAAACGCATTGATCATTTATATTGGCCAAAAACAAAGCAAAGAAACTGAACATTTGGCAAGCTACAGGGAAAGTATATGGGATACCAAAGGACCCTTTAATGCATTTTTCCAAGGTTTAAAATGCATTTATTCAATCAAATTACTTTAGAGAATGGCACCTCCAATCAAGAAGACAGATGAGCCCCAAATATAGGAAACTCAGTAGGGCACAGAGTAGAGGAAGGAGAGAGAGACAAGAGTAAGAGATGTACCAATTATTTACTTGTGAAAATCTGGGTGAGAAAAAGGGGGCTTTCAGAAGTAGAAGTTTTTCAATGCATACACCATGTTTACTTTCTTCAAGCACTGTTAAATGCCTGCTCACAACTGTTTCTTTCCAAATTTAGAGCTTCTAAGACATTAAAAAATAATCAAACATTAGGACTTCCTCCTGAATTGACAACAGCAAGTCAGGGACTAACAAAGGTAACATCACATTATCAAGTACCCTGGGGAGGGGAGGAACCTTATATCATTTTCCCCAGACCACAACTGACATCATGTGAGACATCAGGTGCGGGGCAGTTAAGGACATAGCTTCAAAGGAACTTTTGAGAGTTTGCAGGGGTCAGCAAACTTTTACAGCAGGGGGCAGGTCCACTGTCCCTCAGACCTTGTGGGGGGCCGGACTATATTTTGGAGAAAAAATATATATGAACGAATTCCTATGCCCCATAAATAACCCAGAGATGCATTTTAAATAAAAGGACACATTCTACGAATGTAAAAACACACTGATTCCCGGACTGTCCACGGGCCAGATTGAGAAGGCGATTGGGCCAGATCTGGCCCCCGGGCCTTAGTTTGCCTACCCATGGTTTAATAATAATAATAATAATAATAATAATAATAATAATAATAATAATTTATTTGTACCCCGCCCATCTGGCTGGGTTTCCCCAGCCACTCTGGGCTGCTTCCACAAAGACCAAAAATACACTAATACGTCATACATTAAAAACTTCCCTAAACAGGGCTGCCTTAAGATGTCTTCTTAATGTCAGGTAGTTGTTTATTTCTTTGACATCTGATGGGAGGGTGTTCCATGGGGCAGGCGCCACTACCGAGAAGGTCCTCTGCTTGGTTCCCTGTAGCTTTGCTTCTTGCAATGAGGGAACCACCAGAAGGCCCTCAGCGCTGGACCTCAGCATCCGGGCAGAACGATGGGGCTGGAGACGCTCCTTCAGGAGCTTCTGAGGTGAGCTTCTGATGGTTCGCTTGCAAACAGGGCTCGCTGATGAGATCAGCTACACTTGAGAATTTCCCCACGGGCATTCTGTCAGGAACCTCCTTATGCAGTCAAGGGGCCTCACTGACAGAACTAGTTAGTGATCCCCACTAAAATCAGCCGCACTCGGAATTCCCCAGTGCGAGCCCCATTTCCCCCATTTGCCACACAGTTTCGTGGCTACAACTACAATGGGTCTCACATCAATTACCAATCAGCTAATTGGTGGTTACATGTGGGTAGCCCTGCTCAACTGTCAAAAATGGCCCATGGAGAATTCATGGTCAGAGGCAGCAGTGCTTCTGAATACCAGAGGACAGTGATCTTGCGTTCGAATTCTGCTTACAGGTTTCCCACATGGATCTGGTTGACCACTGTAAGAACAGGAAGCTGGACTAGATGGGCCAGTTGGTTTGATCTAGCAGCCTCTTGCTATATCTCTATGGCCCAGTTCCTCTCACCTGATGTAAACAGTCAGATAATTCCTGCCTTCACTCAGAACGGGCAAAAGTTTTTCGCTTTGCTTTGTAGGTGCACCTCTGTCACCCAGAAGAGGCCCGTGTTTTGCAAGGGATAACGTTTTTCAGAAACATCCCACTCATTTCAGCTCTGCCCTGAGACCAAAAAACAAACAGCTTTCAGCTTGGACCTAGTGCCATTAGACCACCTGACACAATTAGAAATTAGACCACCTGACACAAGTCAAACTCATCCAGCTAGTATTGTAAAGACTGCAGAGAGAAAAATTGAGTGCACTCTTCCCACCTTGGATCAAATCTATGCTTCCAGGTGCCATAAGAAAGCTGCAGAGATAGCGCACGATAGTATGCACCCCGAAAATGATCTCTTTTAGCTTCTGTGTTCTGGAAGAAGGTACAGGGTTATAAAGACTAGGACTAGCCGTCTGAGAAACAGTTTCTACCCAAATGCGATTTTGGTTTTAAACGCAGTGTAAAGAGTCTCTAGGACGTGGGTAGCGCTGTGGGTTAAACCACAGAGCCTAGGATTTGCCGATCAGAAGGTCAGCGGTTCGAATCCCTGCGACGGGGTGAGCTCCTGTTGTTCGGTCCCAGCTCCTGCCAACCTAGCAGTTTGAAAGCACATCAAAATGCAAGTAGATAAACAGGTACTGCTCCAGCAGGAAGGTAAATTGTGTTTCCGTGCGCTGCTCTGGTTCGCCAGAAGCGGCTTAGTCATGCTGGCCACATGACCCAGAAGTTGTATGCCAGCTCCTGCGGCCAATAAAGCAAGATGAGCACCGCAACCCCAGAGTCGTCCACGACTGGACCTAATGGTCAGGCGTCCCTTTACCTAAGGAGTCTCTATGGGAGTATATTGTATTTAAAAATGGGGTATCAGAGTTTTTAGGGGGCTAACCAGGTTGGGATAGCTGAGATAGCAGGCTTGTTGGTTTTTGAATGTCTTATGTAGATTTTTCAATTTCGTTGTTCTGTATGGGACAATGACAATAAAGATTATCGTATTGTATCATAAGCAAAATTTAATTGTGTATCATCCTGCTGCAATGATCCTGGCTTGTTTGAAATGGATAGTGTCGTAGTGTTTGCGATAGATCAATTCCTAAACGTAATTCAGAATTCCAGAAATCCCCGGGTTCATTAAAACATTAATCAATTGCTGGATTTATACTAGATTAGCAAGACAGAAGAAAAAGCACCCTGGGAAACAGAACAGTAGTGTCTTCCAGAAATATTAAAATCTGTTGGGTTTCCTGAGCGTTGAACCTTTTATTTCTCGGCTCCCTGGCCATCAGGGCACAGCTGCCACCCTACATGGTCCAAAGTCAATTTGAAGAGCTAGGAAAACTTGCAAAATAATTCAAATGTCACGCATATGTGTGTGCTGTATTTATTTCTTTAATTCTGCCTATCGCAGGTAGGTGGCTATGCAAGTAGGTTTTACTCCAATTAGACCTGCTGAAATTAATGGACCTATCATGGTCACTTTAATTCATCTTACCTTTAGGAACAAGGCATGTGGATGGTATCTGTGTCACACAAATACCATTTGAATGGGAATTCCGCTCAAATTTTTTTGGGGGGATGGCCCCCTCAAATATTTGGGGGCGCTGAAGGGACATCAGCCCCTAGGAGTTGGCTACTATGGATCATGACTAAGGAGAACAGAGTTTAAACACGATCCTGAGTGTGAATGACCTTTAAAACCCTTTGTGGCTTAGGGTCCTCGGATGTACGGGACCGTCTCTCCTGGTGTGCCCCACAGAGGACCTTAAGGTCCATGAATAACCATAGTTTAGAGGTCCCAGGCCCTAAGGAAGTCAGACTATCCTCCGCCAGGGCCTTTTCAGTGATGGCTCCGACCTGGTGGAATGCTCTGTCCCATGAGACTAGGGCCCTTCAGGATTTAACCTCCTTCCGTCGGGCCTGTAAGACAGAGCTATTCCACCTGGCCTTTAATTTGAATTCAGCCTGATCTTTTATTTCCCTTCTCTTCCCTCCCCCTCCTCTTTTATGAAGATTACCCGCTCTGAGACCCCACAGCTAATTTCCCCTGGCCTCCTCGCTGGCCCAAGTAGGACCAATTCAGCCAGCTAGCCCTGGTGACGATCTAATGCTTATTAGATGGATTTCCCCTAAATTGATTTCTGAACTTTGAATTTTATTGTTATTCATGTTTTTATGCTGCTTTTACAATTAAGTGTTTTAAATTTGCTGTTAGCTGCCCTGAGCCCGGTTTTTGAACCGGGAAGGGTGGGATATAAATAAAAAATTATTATTATTATTATTATTATTATTAATGACATCTTGGTTTAGCTGCCATGCTGTGCTGAGCTAAAAAGGACCAGGGAGAAGCAATGCAGCCACAACAATTCCCTCCACAGGAATCAGCACATTCGCATGATCATGCAAAGCCACGGCTTGGCTTATTGTTACATGTGAATGCAACCCGCTTGTTTTCTCCTGCTCTGGAGGGCAGGACTCGAACCAACACCTTCAAGTTACAAGAAAGGAGATTCTGAGTAAACATCAGGAAGAACTTTCCGACAGTATACAGTAAATTCTATGATTCTGACACACACACACACACACACACACACACACACACACACCCCTACCTGCTGGTAGATAGGGGTGGCTGGAGAGTCTGTAAAATTGACACTACTGTGTAACAAATTCAACATTGTTATTCTGATTTACACCAGCCAAGCCTGAGACCCAATTTCCTTTCAAATTTAAGATCATGGTATCTCCTAGCATCCCAGCAACACTGATGTGTAATTTGTAATGAATCAGTCTTACAGTCTGAGGTCTCTTTTAAAAAAAGGACACACACACACACACACAGGCACACACACAATCACAAAAGGTTAAGTTAATAACTCAGTCCTTTGACAAGTTTATTGCTGAACGAATCTCTTGCAGTTTGCATCATAAAACACTCCCCCCCCCCCCTGGAAACTGGTAAAGAGAACCAATATATGACTATTTGAGCCATTTCAGTGACTGCATTAATGCACAATGATTTATACATATGTATGCTGATTTGACTCATCCTCTTATTTAGGCTAAAACCCAGTAAATTGGGGAAATTAATAAGGCTTTTAAAACATATGCCTGGATAGTCTCCAGGACTCACTTTTTCTTTACAATATTTCATCACCACATCTCAGAATAATGGGTTGGAAATTGTCTGTTTTGCATAAGAATCCCCTCCACTTTCCTCGCCTTTTTGCAAGGCTTGTGTGCCTGGAAGCAAATGAGGAGCCGTCTTTATGCTGCAAACAATTTAGTGCGCCCACAGAAATGCCGAGATTTAATCCTGTAAAATGTAGAACATTTTCCCATAAATCATTGTTCAATTAATTTAAAAGGATTTACGGGTCTGAGATATGATCTTTCCATATATATATATATATATATATATATATATATATATATATATATGAATGAAATTAAACATGGCTCATATAGCCATAGGTGAATACATACAACCTTTGTGCTGTTCAGTGCCAGACCCTGCCCCAAAATGCCAGATTCTACCTCCACACACACACACACACACACACACAGTGGTACCTCGGGTTAAGTACTTAATTCGTTACGGAGGTCCGTTCTTAACCTGAAACTCTTCTTAACCTGAAGTACCACTTTTGCTAATGGGGCCTCCTGCTGACGCTGCGCCGCTGGAACACGATTTCTGTTCTCATCCTGAAGCAAAGTTCTTAACCTGAAACACTATTTCTGGGTTAGCGGAGTCTGTAACCTGAAGCGTGTGTAACCTGAAGTGTATGTAACCTGAGGTACCACTGTCTATATAAAACATGATGTTCTGCCCACCCATATCTGTCAAAAACCTCCCGTATGTTTTCAACCCAGATTTATTTTTTATTTTTCAAATTCTGCAATCCAAATCTGCTCCTTGAACATCCAACACTGGGATGTCATCAATTTAGGGAACAGACTGCTCTTGGTCTATTGAGAATCATTTAAAGCTAGCAGTCTTCTTTAACAGTGCAGAATCTAAGGGATGGTGCCCCAGGCAGCAGGATTGGGTGGTTGTGATGAAATTACCTAAAAATTGAAATCGTCATTTAACATACTAACTGTCCTACCTTAAACAGAATTCTGTTATATGGTATTTAATTCTCCCCATGAACAGGTTGCGCCTAAACGTAGACTTGCCATGGACAAATCCAATGATATCTGGAAATCATTGGCATAAACACTGTATCAGGTAAAGTTTAGGATAAGTATACCGTATTTTTCGCTCTATAAGACACACCAGACCACAAGACTCACCTAGTTTTTGGAGGAGGAAAACAAGAAAAAAAATATTCTGAATCTCAGAAGCCAGAACAGCAAGAGGGATCACTGCGCAGTGAAAGCAGCAATCCCTCTTGCTGTTCTGGCTTCTGGGATAGCTGCGCAGCCTGCATTCGCTCCATAAGACGCACACACATTTCCCCTTACTTTTTAGAAGGGAAAAAGTGAGTCTTATAGAGCAAAAAATACAGTAATAAAAATCTTGTAAGTTTACAAGTTTTCTTTTTCTGTCTTCTTCTTTTGTCTTATAATTCCTTTTATTATTAATATGGAATAATAAAAAAGTTTTGCCAAATTCACTGAACTCAACACAGCATACTTTTTCATGGGCATATGATTAGACCGAATCTCTTCCTGTGAAATCAAGGGGAACTGCAAAGTGCTTAATTTTGGGTCCACTCCCCCGCCCATCTTTAACACAGGCTATTCTTATAATGATCTGAAGAGAGAGAGAAGGCTAAACACCGAGAAGTGTTGAAAGGGAAAAAGAAAATGGGACCAATTAATTTCGTACATATTGAGAGTCAACTGCCTTTCTACCTTAAGTCAAAATTAAATGAGTACTACTTTTCTGGCAGAAGGGGGGGGGGATAAAATAAAAAGGAGAAAATGCTTTGTTCTTTCAGATTAATTTATCTGTAAACTTAGAAGGGAGAGTGAAACTGAAGTTCAGTAACCTTGATAGTTGAAAGAGGTTGGAGTGTGCGGTACACCTGATGCGCAGGAATCTTGTGTGCCCTCAAAGCATAGCTATGAAATCAATTCCCCATCTGCTAAGTGTGCAACACAGAAAGCATTCATCTACACCAACTCAGATTCAAAAGCCCTTCTAACAATTAAGATTCTACATTTCAATTTTGTTTCTTGTCAGATGGCAATAGTGGGGGGGGGGACTGGCCCTCCTAATTCTAGCTCTGCTTTATCTGCTGCAAAAACACTGCGGTTCAGGCAGCTCTTCTGTCAAAAGAAGAAGTTTATAAATACTGTATCTGGCAATGTAGCCTTCAGAAATTCTGTTCTTGGAGTTCTCTGTGTCAGCTTTGAAGATGGGAAGCTACCATGCGCCTACCACAGGCCTAGCCTACGACAGCACACCCCAGAGCTCTCCTGCTGCTGGAGACCTGTTGGCAGAAGATGCTGGAAATTCAGCCGTGACCACCTACCATGTAAAGCAGGTATGCTACAATGGAGCTGTCTCCACAACATCTGAGATATATACACATAGAATCACAGAAATGTAGAGTTGGAAGGAACCCTGACAGTCATCGAGTCCAGCCCTCCCTCTGCAATCCAGGAATCCTGCCCATAGTCATCTTTGCATTGCCTCAAACCACCAACCTCCTGGTCAACAGTCAGATGCACTGATCCACTGTGCCAGCCACAAACAATTTGCTGGCAATAAGAAGTGGGGAAAGTGTGTGGTTTTTTGCACTCCAGGTTCTGCACACGCTCCTCGATTTTCTTGAGAATATTGGCTCTCCATTGTGCAAGCATGGGGAAGCCTCTGTATTTGGAGAGGGGTAGGAAGACAAGTTTATGTTTGATTAGGATTAAATTCCCACTATTTCGGGATATTTTGTCGTGGGCCTTTTTGGGTGGATTTGAGTATAAAGGGTTTCCTTGAGGAGTCTTGTAGGAAGTTGATTGCTTAGGATTTGGGATTTCCTTTAATTTTCCTGAGACTCCACTAGGAAGTGATGTTTGTTCCACTAGGTTTTGGGGCCTAACCTCTTGATTTTGGGTTGTTGTACTGGAGTTCTTTCCATGATCACTGCAGATGGTGACAGCAGTCATGAAATTAAAAGACACCTGCTTCTTGGGAGAAAAGCAATGACAAACCTAGACAGCATCTTAAAAAGCAGAGACATCACCTTGCCAACAAAGGTCCGCATAGTTAAAGCTATGGTTTTCCCAGTAGTGATGTATGGAAGTGAGAGCTGGACCATAAAGAAGGCTGATCGCTGAAGAATTGATGCTTTTGAATTATAGTGCTGGAGGAGACTCTGAGAGTCCCGTGGACTGCAAGAAGATCAAACCTATCCATTCTGAAGGAAATCAGCCATGAGTGCTCACTGGAAGGACAGATCCTGAAGCTGAGGCTCCAATACTTTGGCCACCTCATGAGAAGAGAAAACTCCCTGGAAAAGACCCTGATGTTGGGAAAGATTGATGGCACAAGGAGAAGGGGATGACAGAGGACGAGATGGTTGGACAGTGTTCTCGAAGCTACCAGCATGAGTTTGACCAAACTGCGGGAGGCAGTGGAAGACAGGAGTGCCTGGCGTGCTCTGGTCCATGGGGTCACGAAGAGTCGGACGCGACTAAACAACTAAACAACAACAACTGGAGTTCTTTGTGTTTGAATTCTCCAACAGCTTAAATAGCTTTGAGAAATTCATTTTTCCAGTCCGAGAGGACAGCTTTCGGCATCCCATTTTAACATTCTTAGGCATCTTCTTCTTGTGCATTGAACACTTTCCCTTTAAGGAAGATTTCTTGGGGGCAAGTGGTTTTTCCACCTGGCCTGGTTTACTTCTAATTGCACACACTCCTTTTTTTACTCTGCATTCAGTGCACTCCATGGGTGCAAAGTATGGGGGGCCATGGGGGCCAAGGCCCCGCCAATAATCCATATTAGAGGGCCGGAACCCCTCCTCCCTCCCCAAAAAAGACTTCTTTGCCAGCCTCACACGCATGCTGGGGGGCATCCACATGCACGTCAGCATGCCCCATGACATGCACATGCAACGTCAGCAGTGAGTGGGAATGGGGCGGTGGGGGAAGCAGTAACCGCTAACAGGCTTGTTAACAGGCAGAGACAGAGAGCAATGTCTCCTTGTGCAGGAGGAGGAGGAGGCTGCAAGGTGGGGGGACCTGAGCATTCTCGTGTGAGAGATGCCTTTCCCCACTTTTCTATTGCAGTTCCCAGAAAGTTTGTTCTCATTCATAGAGAGCACATGTTGCGGTGGGGTCTGGCAGGTCACCCCTCTGTTGCTGGGCGGGTAAGTTTGGATCACCATCCGCAGTGATTAGACCCTGATAGCGACAGGCTTCGAGAAAGCCAGGACTACAATTCACCAGCGTATCTGGGACGTGGAATTACAATGCCACATGAGCGAAATGATCAAACATCCAGCAATAAGGGACCATGGGAGAGGTTTCTCCCCAGTCTTTTACCCTCGCCAGATTTAATGTTCTCCCTTCTGCCTTACTTCAGGGCAGATTTGAGGGTAAACCATACACAGCACGGGTCTGTCCTTGTGGCTCGTTGGAAGTTGAAACTGCTTCACATGTATCATTACGTTGTCGTTTTTATGAGGATATACGTTTGACTTTTATTACACCTGTTTTGCAAAAGTCTAGGAAAGAATTGGAATATCATAGTTTAAAACTACTGCTAGAGGACAAGAATCCCAAGACTACATTAAATGTAGCTAAATTTTGTGCGTCTGCAATTAATCGCAGGAAGCAAGTGGTACCCCGTAATGACCAAACCCCCAAATGTTAATTACAGGGGACACGATAACAATTAATTTTTAATTTTTATATTTAAATCCTTGTTATATTCATATTGTCCCTTGTATATTTGATTTTTTTAATGATATGTGATATTGTGTATGTTGACGCTGGTCTGTGACCGTATTAATAAATTCATTCATTCATTCATTCATTCATTCATCCGCAGTGATTGGGCGGTTGGGTTGCTGGGTAAATTTTGGTGTTGCCATTTAGGGGGTTGACCAAAGGTTATAAAATTAAGTCATGCAGCACTGACTGGGCTCTTTTGCTGCGTGCATCGGATCACCCATCCACCCTCCCTAATTTAGGGCTCTTGGTAGTCCTTGCTATGCCTGTCATGGGGTCACCTGTTTTTGGGGCAGGGGCCTGGTAGGAATTTTGTCCAATTGGCTGACTGGCTGGTGCCATTTGGTTTTTGCCTACTGCGTAGCAAATTGTCACAACTTGTAAGGTTGTGGTTAGGCATTGGTTAAAAAAATTGGTTGGTGGAGGGGTAAGGATTGGCGGTGCCTGCCCCTCCAATGCTGCTGCGGAAAGGGAATTCCATTAAAGGAATCCAGGGGCTTGCCATTCTTTCGTCCATACCCCTGAATGGCGCAAGCCCCCGGAAGCATGCGGGGGGTGAGGGTCTGGTGCCCGGCTCCATGCTCTCCCCAATATTGTTTTCCCTGGAATCCAGAAGTCAGTTCTGTCCTGGACAGATAGTCATCTGCCTAAGCAACCACTCACATTTTTGTATTTTAATAAAGTTGTGGCCAAAATTATGCCAAAAACCTTAAACAAAAATTATTTGTGAATAATTTTCTTCTTTCAGCTTAATTTATCTGTAAATTATTTAGGGGTGGCATGGGGACCTTGACACACAACTGTCTTTTGACTGCATAACACAAAGAATGGTCAATGGAGGGGAAAATGTCTACTCACACTTCCCCTTTGTTGCCCCTTCTACAGTGGTACCTCGGGTTACATACGCTTCAGGTTACAGGCTCCGTTAACCCAGAAATAGTGCTTCAGGTTAAGAACTTTGCTTCAGGATAAGAACAGAAATCGTGCTCTGGCAGCGCGGTGGCAGCAGGAGGCCCCATTAGCTAAAGTGGTGCTTCAGGTTAAGTACAGTTTCAGGTTAAGCACAGACCTCCAGAATGATTTAAGTACTTAACCCGAGGTACCACTGTACTGTTAAGATGCATCTGTGTGCTGCTCAATTAAATAGTGGTTCTTGCAGGGAAGAAATGATCCGCATGCAGAAAATAAATCTTAAGTTTCTTGTGTGGTTTGGTGAGGTGGGTTTTTGTTTTCTGTTTACGGCAAGGGGGTGATGGAGCGCTTTTGTATTTAACGAAGTTGACGAAACTGAAAAGCTTTCTGGGGATTTTGTCTCGTGCTTATGTTAAATGAATAGAGTGAAAGATTATTAGTCATGGGGGCATAGAGAGTGTGTGTCTGAACGTAACACCGCTTAGCACTTTTTTGGGGTTGCCATTTTGTTAATGTTCCTTTATAGGTTATAAATGCCATATTGATTGGTTAAATGGATAATATGACTTTTGCTGTACTTCTGATGCTTAGCTTATTTGTAGTTTCCTGCCTTGTTAATAGCGTTTTCTAGATTGTAATTGTAAATTTGTTAATTGTTTTAGATGATTTATGATGCATCTGTGATGTTCTGTTATGTCTTACTGTGGTATTATTATTTATTGTTTGTAAGCCACTTTGAGATTCGTTTGAATGAAAAGCAGCATCGAAATAAAGCACAATTGGTTGGAGTGTTGTGCTGCTAACGCCAAGGTTGTAGGTTCGATCCCTGTATGGACCAGCTGCATATTCCTGCATTGCAGGGGGTTGGACTAGATGATCCTCAGGGTCCCTTCCAACTCTACAATTCTATTATGAAATCAGACATTCATAGGATTGCATTATTCAGTTCTAAAATATGCCCGACGATGGTCATAAACATCTCCCCACCAACCCACTTTTAAATGGATTTATGAATTTGTAAACAGCTCCACTTTTTTTTTAAAGAGCAGTGTAGAAATTAATCAAATGTTAAGTAAGTGAACGAATAAGCAACCAATATCCTACAACTAATTTGGGGCCTGTGAATGAATGGAATGAGATTCTGCCAGTCCTGAGAATGAACATAATACCGTCTGTGGGAGAAGAGGTGCACTCGGCTAATCTCCCAAAAATAAAGCAATTTCCAGGGTGTATTTTAAGTCTGCAAGGAGCCAGCTGTACCTATCACTTTTCCCCCTAAGGAAAGATTTAGTTCCTGTATTGTTCAATATGTAAATTCTAGTTACAGTCTAATGAGATTCCTACAAAATATCCTATTAACACTAAAGGCCCTGCGCGAAGATTGTACTTAAGGCATGTCGCTTATCTCTTTCCCATCAGGGATCTTTTGTGCTTTTGGATGTGTCGCTCCACTAAATCATCCTTGAGCATACAAATTATGGGGCTGCTTACCTGCACTTCGGAGAGATTAGCTCCCCAAACCCAACAGCACCTCCATATGCTCTCTGTGGTGGTGGAGAAACAGCCTCTTAGCTGAAATGTGTACTACTTTGTGGGGAGGGACGATATGAAAGATCGCTTCGCATTGCTTCCAAAGAACGCTGCTTAGCTGGTGGGGCTGGTTTACAACTGGGGGATGATGGCACTCACTGCAAAATGGGAACAATCCTGTACTGTTTGCTGTATTGGTTTATCTTGTCTTGTTTAGGGAAGTTTTTAATATTTAATGCTGTATTGTTTTTAACACTTGATTGGAAGCCGCCCAGAGTGGCTGCGGAAACTCAGCCAGATGGGCGGGGTATAAATAATACATTATTATTATTATTATTATTAGCAGTAGTAGTAGTACAGTGGTACCTCGGGTTACATACGCTTCAGGTTACAGACTCCACTAACCCAGAAATAGTGCTTCAGGTTAAGAACTTTGCTTCAGGATGAGAACAGAAATTGTGCTACGGTGGCGCGGTGGCAGCAGGAGGCCCCATTAGCTAAAGTGGTGCTTCAGGTTAAGAACAGTTTCAGGTTAAGAACGGACCTCCAGAATGAATTAAGTACTTAACCCGAGGTACCACTGTATCAGCTAGTGTCATGGACTGGTTGGATGCAGAACCATGGTGGAAGGCAACAACTAGGGAACCCGCAAGAGAGCCCCCAGGGGAAGAAGGCTCAGAACCCAGGAATTGGTAGTGGGACAACAATGAGTGGTCAGAGGGAGAAGAGGAGGTGTCAGAAGCAGAAGGGGTAACAGGCTTTAGTGAGCAGGGAGAGACTGGGGCAGATAGCAGTTCAGAATCAGAGGCAGAAGTGGAAGCTGGAGATGAGGCAGGCGAAGAGGCAGAGATGAGGCAAGCTGCTGAAAAAGCGAAGGGGTCTCCCCCTCCTGCTGCGACCAGCTCCCCTCCTCTCTGGTCTCCCAGAACCAGAAGAGATATGAAGAGGGAGGAGCAAAAACAGACTAGGCATTAGAGTCTCCAGTTGCTTGGAAAGGCCCTGGGGGAGTAGGAGACTCAGGGGGCTTACTCAGGCAGGGACCTTCAGTCCTCGCAACTGCCTCATTGAGGCAAGATCTCCCAGCAATGCAAATGGCAAGCACAAGGTGATCTGGATCAGGACTTCAGAAGTAGGCATAGGGTAAAGCCTCTTCTGCTACCTTCACACTATTGTACCAATCCAGATCAGCCCCTCTGAGCCCACAATTTTATTTTCAAAAGCTGTTATTGTTGACTGCACAAATGGCATCTTGTATAGTTTTGGCCCATAGTCAACAGTGAAAGTGGGTTGCGGCGTCTGGTATTGGGGGGGGGGATGTCCCAAAACATACAAAAGAGGAGAGTGACAAAAGGTCATTCGCAGGAACCCAAGTGAAAGTGAAATGATGTCGGGGAAAACGATTATGTAAACATGTGAGAGTACACGCTCAGAGAATTAAAAATTAAGAATACAACTTATCCAAGCTATAGCTGCTATGTAAGAAACAATGAAGCTCTCCAAATAATGCAGATAATAATTGGCAAGATCTCCAGGATTAGATCTCATTTCATGCTCCTTCAGAATCAAACAGGAGAATTACACAGAGACGGCAGCCATTAATCCCCTTATTGCCTCAATTCCCTTTCCCCCTTCTTTCGTGAATTGGTTGTTGCTGTTAATTGTGACGGGCACCAAGTCACAGCTGTGATCTAGGGGGGAGAAAAAGCGGGCACGATCCCACTCAGGAGCTTGGATGACCCACAGTGTGGGAGAGAGAAGAGAAAGGTATGGGAGAGTGAGAAAGAAGAGACTCCGAGTGGGGCAGCCACTGCCTACAGCCACAGAGATAGCAGCAAGTCAGAGGAGGCAGCAGTGGCATCTCTGGGCATCTCCAGCTGCAGAACAGGTGCTCTCTCCAACTCTCAGGGCTCCACAGGCTCCAAGAAATGAAATAACACCTGTTGCGCCTCAGCTGGTGCTTCCTAGAGCAGTGTTTCCCAACCTTGTGCCTCCAGCTGTTTTTGGACTACAATTCCCATCATCCCTTGCCACTGGTCTTGCTAGTCAGGGATGATGGGAGTTGTAGTTCAAAAACAGCTGGAGGCACAAGGTTGGGAAACACTGTCCTAGAGCAGCCTATCTCAACCTGTGGGTCCAAGATGTTGTTGAACTACAACACCCATCACCACTAGCTAGCAAGGCCAGAGCTCAGGGATGATGGGAATTGTAGTCCAACAATATCTGGGGACCCACAGGTTGAGAACCACTGTCCTAGAGGCTGGGGAAGAGACTGAACGTTGACTTCCCCAACGTTTGCCTTTTGCTGCTGTCAGCCTCCTCTGGAGTAGAGATGGGGGAGCCATCTGTATCTCATCTGGTGGGGTAAAGGTAAAGGGAACCCTGACCATTAGGTCCAGTCGTGGCTGACTCTCGGATGGCGGCGCTCATCTCGCTTTATTGGCCAAAGGAGCTGGCGTACAGCTTCCAGGTCATGTGGCCAGCATGACTAACCCGCTTCTGGCGAACCAGAGCAGCGCACGGAAACGCCGTTTACCTTCCCGCCAGAATGGTACCTATTTATCTACTTGCACTATGAGGTGCTTTCGAACTCCTAGGTTGGCAGGAGCAGGGAGCTCACCCTGTCGCGGGGATTCGAACCGCCGATCTTCTGGTCAGCAAGTCCTAGGCTCTGTAGTTTAACCCACAACGCCACCTGCGTCCCAATCTGGTGGGGTAGGAGAGCTGAAAACACTGCCAATGTATTTCACATCTGGAAACCCATGCACCCCTTTGGTTTCAGATAGTACATGGGTAGACGAGTCTATGGTGGCTCGTTTACCAGAAGTAATGTGTTTAGCATTAACTCTGGAAGTATATTCTAAAATTCTGACCAAACTAAGCTATCTAGAGCAAAATATACATCAGAGGGTTTCACCGTGAACCATTAGTCCCTGTTTTACTAGTCTGTCGGCTGAATCAGTTCTATTTTGTACAGGAAATATTCTTTTGTGGTTTACTCCCTCTTTTCCCCAACCACCCCATGGAGAGAGACATCCATTTTTCCATGACCTCTAGCCTCTCAGTGACATACGCAAATTCCTTTCTCTTAAATGCCAAGTCTCCCCAGAGGTATTAGAGTAATTTGAATAAGTTAGGCATGCAACGAACCATCCTGTTTTCCATTGTACTCCTCTAAAAGGCAAAAAACAAAAAAACAAAATAAAACTGAAAAGAGGAACAGGCCAGAGAACAGAATTAAAATGACAAATCCCTTTGACAACTGGGGAAGAGTGATTTATAGTATCGTAAAGAATGCCCCCCCCCCTAATCTAATATCTTCACATTAGAGGCTCCCAATCCGAAGGGTCAGACAACGCCTCAAATTCCACACAGAAGCCTTCGTCATCCAGAGAAGTGCCCAATGGGAGTAAATGTCTCCTCAGGAGTAAGACCATCCGCTGAAGGATGCATGTGGATGAGGGTAGCTGAGAGGGGTCAGCTGAGATCAGAGTGTATTTTCAGCAGCTCCAACTGAAAAAAACAAACAACCAGTGCTAGGCTGGAAGAGTTGTCAGAATAATATCCGTTGTTCTTCACCCATTGGATCTTCTGCCTACTCTGAGCCTGACCATGGACTGCCCCTGACCTGTCTCTTGCCTATGACTTCATTTGCCCATGGACCAATTAGAACACAACCTTGGAGCCACCTGGCTTTGTCTTTGACCTGACCTTTTGCTTTTGCTTACTTGGACCACAACCTCAGACCAGCCCTGGATATCACTGCTGCTTTTGTCCATATTGGGACTTCTAGGCAAATACCCCAGTTGTTCGGTTACTTCATGAGAACAGAGCTGTTGGTTAATTACTCACCGGTATGCTCCATTCTGTACAGTCCAGGCAACCCCTGCTGGTAGTTTGGGAGCTACTATTTTAATTTCGCACAATGCCTTAGGCATATTGTGGGACATTAAAATGGCAGCTCTCAGACCACCTCTGGGGACTGCCTCCCATTCACTGAAGGGAGCAGAGAGTAACCATCAGAGTTGAACCCTGCCAAGGTGCTGAGGCAATATAGCAGCTGTTGGAGAATGATGTGTGCTGATGCTGGAATATGAGGGTGTCAATATGATTCAAGACACTGTAAATGTGGAGCTGTTTTACAACTGAAAAATCTGCCCAGAGTCCTCAGAATGTAAGGCCATGACGCCTAAGGAAGGAGTATGCTTGATCCAGGAGACTAGTTGGTTGGTTATCTACTCTCTGCTTTCTGTAACCATGACAGCATTCCTTGACATCTCAGCAGCTGAGCTGAGGGCTTATTTCAATCAACTAAGGAGCCAGAAGGTTGAACCAGCTAGCCCCATCCTGGAGAGCAACTGTAGGGCCTTTGCCACAGCTGTAGCTGTTTCCAGGGAGAAAGCTATCAAGTAGACAACTGTTGATGGGCAGCAGTTGTGTTTGTCATGAGAGCAGAAAGGCAACTCATGAATTTATAAAGTGTGGAGCATGGTGTGCCTGAGTTTTTGCTTCTTTGTATTTTTATTTATTCATTTAATTGTTGTGCTTCTGTATTAGGACTAACTGTGGTTTTATTGCATTCCTTTTTGTATTAACCTGTTTTGGTATCTTAGCCAAAAAAGCAGAATAGAAAGACAACAGTGATGACGAGTGTCTCCCAGCTAATGGCTACAGAAGCTCCAAAGCTTGCAGCCTTTGTTTACTTCAGGTTTCATCGGGTCTATCAGATGTTCGGAGTAAATTGGTAAACTCACTATTTCCTTGGCAATCTATGTGCCCTAGATTTCAATTTTGATCTGCATTATCTCTCTGGGACCACAGTAAGTGCCATAAATGTGTAGGGTGCTGTGGAAGGCAGGCCCAGATGACATAGTGGGAGACTGACGTCCCAACAGCTTCTTACCTGAATGGAGAGGAGAGGAGAGAGATGGCAGGGAGGTAAACATGGTGCAAATACACTGGCTGAAGCACCTGGTGGTTTCTGTTGATGTGTTTGCACCATGCTGACCATCTTGCTGCCACCCTGCTACTTACTGCTAAACAGCAGAGGAACTCACCTGTCAGGAGATCAGGTAAGCGGCCCTATCCACTCAGAGGCATAGGAAGGTCAGGTGGTACCCAGTGTGGAAAATTTCTTGTCACCCCCCCACACACATTAATTATTATTATTATTATTATTATTTTGCCTGCAAAAATGGTTTTACGTTATTTCACATTTTCTTACAAAGGAATGTGGATTCTGGGCCTCTGATAACAAGTCGGCGACTATGGACAGATACTTAAATCTACAGGATGGATTGTGTTTTGGCTTGTGTTATTTTATTTCTATTTATTGTTTATTTATTTAATAAAATTTATTTTTTTAAAAAAACCCTGCAAAGTGGTTTACCAAAACAAAAAAACACCACAGCATTAAAATCAAGAAAAATTAACAATCCTACCCTAAAACATACAAAAGCTAAAATATTAAAATTAAAATTACGGCACTTCAACTTCCTAAGGATCTAGGTATGCTTGCCTAAAGAAGAATGCAGTGGTGCCTTGCAAGACGAAATTAATCCGTTCTGCGAGTCTCTTCGTCTTGCGGTTTTTTCGTCTTGCGAAGCACGGCTATTAGCAGCTTAGCGGCTATTAGCGGCTTAGCGGCTATTAGCAGCTTAGCGGCTTAGCAGCTATTAATGGCTTAGCGGCTTTAAGAAAAAGGAAACAAACTCACAAGAACTCACAAGACATTTCGTCTTGCGAAGCAAGCCCATAGGGAAATTCGTCTTGCGGAACAACTCAAAAAATGAAAAACTCTTTTGTCTAGCAAGTTTTTCGTCTTGCGAGGCATTCGTCTTGCGGGGCACCACTGTGCTTTTAGCAGGTGCCCGAAAAGAGTCTAGCAAAGGCATGTGCTTTGTTGCAATAGGCGGGGAGTTCCAAAGTGCAGGTGCTGTCACAGTAAACAATGCAGTACAGATATTATGTGGAACCTGTAGTAGTGCTTGAAACTACTGAAAGGGATGTTTTATTTATTGTGATTTCACCATGCTCTGTATTATCTGAAAAGGAAAACATTTATTTAAAAAAACAGGACTGCACAGCGGCAATCTAGTCTCATCATGATCAGTGGGACTTATTCCCGAGCCGACGGTGCATAAGATGGGCTGCAATCCTATGCACCCCTTGCATCCAACTTGTACCTAAAACTCTGCACAAGCCTGAGCCAGAGAATTGTAGAGTTGGAAGGGACCCCTGAGGGTCATCTAGCCAAGCCCCTGGGGCAATGCAGGAATTTCAACTGACCGATGGCCATCCATCTTCTGTTTTCCCCCTCAGCCAGGACACACAATGGATAAAGACACAAAAATGGAGACTGGAGGTGGGGGAGGGAAGCCCAACGGAGGGTAGGGCAGTAGGGCGGTTCATAAAAAACCTTTTTTTGAAAATGCCTGCTCCAAAGCTCTTATCTTACTAAACTAGGGATTATATCTCTATATCTGAAATTTCATGCATATCAGTTAATATCTTGACCCTGCTCCACTGAATTGAAATTTCAGCCTTCACGACATAAGAAAAGTAAACAGCTATTTTCGTGGAGGAGGGTCAAGATATTAACTGATATGCATGAAATTTCATATATAGCTATATATTCCTTAGTGCAGTAAGATAAAACCTTTGGAGCAGGCTTTTTTTTTTTTAAAAAAAAGTTTTTTATGAACTGCCCTAGTAGGGCAGTAATTGTCCCTTGATAATTTGTCACCCCCCTCCATGATGGCACCTGGGGCGGACCGCTCCCCCTGCCCCCCCTTCCTACACCCCTGTATCCACTTGCATACAAGAAGAGCAAGCAACTATAAAGATGCCATATCTGTAAATGTTTTCATTGTAATATAACATTGTTTGCACATTTGTTGTTATCAAATTTCCAATGAGAACATTAATAGGGAAAAACAACAACTGTGCAGAACAGGACTCAGAAAAGGCAGCATAAGTCTCTACAAAATCTGTACAAGTACTCAATGTCTTTTGGAGATCCTTAAAGCAATCGACTCAGCCCATCCAAGAGTACCGCACAAGCAAGTAGCCTAGGCACACAGTTCAGAGACACAATGTCCCATTCAGGGTCACTTAAGGACTGTCTTCCAGTAATTCTGCCCATCTAATTCTCCCAGATGTCTCATACGTCAGAGGTGGAACATGGACTGAAAATGGATGAAAGGCAGGATAGAAACGAAACGAATGAATAAGTAAATAAATAGTGTTGATCTTTAGCCCCACCTTCCCCCTTTAACCACATCTATTTAGCAATCCTCTCTCCAATCTTTGACTCTCCCATTGCCTTGAAGCAGTGATGGCCAAACTTCGCCCTCCAGCTGATTTGGGACTACAACTCCCATCCTCCCTAGCTAACAGGACCAGTGGTCAGGGATGATGGGAACTGTAGTCCCAAAACAGCTGGAGGGCCGAGTTTGGCCATCACTGCCTTAAAGGCAAGATAAGAAGTGATAAGGTTGAAACACCACTGAGTATGTACAGAGTGCCTTTCTTTCCTGTAGCACTGAGCAGCTGCAGCAGCCTGCTGCCCTGGGACACACAGAAATTAAGAGAAGGGCTTTCTTCCAGGGCAGAGATATCACCTCAAAATGTGGGGAAGGGAAACTTAGGTAAAATTACCACCACTAAGGTATGCGTCCTTGACAGCATTCTGAGATCACAGTCCAAAAGTACATTGGAAAAAGTTTTAACGCTCATAGCCTGACTTTAGCTGCTCAGTTTTACTGGCTCCTGGAGCACACATAGTATTTTTCCCACTCTCAATTTTCCTTCTGGCAGGTCTAATGCTAGAGATGTTTTTAAAAGTAGTTCAGGGAAGGAGCTGCTAAAGTGGAACATCGCAAAGGATTTTGCCTTAGCCTGATCCATTCCCATGTACATCTCCTTCCCACCCTACCTAGTCTTGCCTCTGAAGCTGATAGCTAGGACCGGCTCTACCATTAGGCAGAGTGAGGTGCCTTAGGTGGCAGATGTTGTGGACCAGCAGTGGCAGCAGTCCCCTGGCAATTTCTACAGGAAATAGCTGGCTGTATCCTCCTGCTGGAAGACAGAGCTGTGTGTGCCTTGTGGCCTGGCCTGTCCCACCTTCACTCCAATACCTAGCCCAGGTTTAATAGAGGCCATTCTCCTCTTGCCAGTACTGAAATATTCAGTTGCCAGTCAGTTGAGTGGGAGTGGGACCCCATATTGTCTTTCGCCTCAGGCAGCAAAATATACAGCCCTACCAACAGGCATCCATGTGGGAGCACAGATGTTCTTAAAGATGTACATACAAATAAACCCAGGTTGCACAGTTGATATACCAACTGAAATACTGCACTTGTCCGCTTTTCGTTTTCTGCACATACAACTTTAAAAAATCTTATGCCCGTGTTTGGACAGCCAGCAGCATCAAAGGTGGGTCAAACAGAAGGGGTGGTTGGATTGGAAGACATGGTCTAGGTCCTGACTGCGTTCAATTCTTTGTGTAGAGCAAGTATGAAGAAGCTGTGGCCTTCCAGATGTTGCTGAGCTTCACCGACAACTGGGAAACACTTGCCTGCGAGCGCTCCAGTTGGAGAACAGCCTTTACCAAAGGTGTCATGGGTTTTGAAGACACTCAAACTCAGGACGCAAGGGAGAAACGTGCTAAGAGGAAGGCACGCTTGGCAAACCTACACTGTGATCAACTCCCGCCCAGAAACCAACGTCCCCATTGTGGAAGAACGTGTGGATCCGGAATTGGCCTCCACAGTCACTTACGGACTCATTGTTAAAACCGTGTTTATGGAAGACACCAGTGTGGTGTAGTGGTTAAGAGCGGTAGTCTCATAATCTGGGGAACCGGATTCGTGTCTCCGCTCCTCCACATGCAGCTGCTGGGTGACCTTGGGCCAGTCACACTTCTTTGAAGTCTCTCAGCCCCACTTACCTCACAGAGTATTTGTTGTGGGGGAGGAAGGGAAAGGAGAATGTTAGCCGCTTTGAGACTCCTGAAGGGGAGTGAAAGGCGGGACTCTTCTTCTTCTTCTTCTTCTTCTTCTTCTTCTTACTCGGCTACGAGTGATCGCCACAGAAGAAGAAGAAGACCTCCCATCATCCCTGGCCACTGGCCATGCTTGCTGGGGCTGATGGGAGCTGCAGTTCAGCAACATTTGGATGCCCGATGATCCCCTAAACCTGGTGTACAAACTCTCCACAAGCTGAATTAGTGATTAAACAAACTCTGATGAGGCCTCGGAGCCTGCACAGAGAATTAACCAACCTCTCCAACCAGACCACACCTTCAAGTCAGTTCTCCAGATCATCACTTTTTCTCTTTTCTCTTTTCTGCCAGATATTTAGCTGATAAGGCATACATTGAGCTAACCACATGTAGGAGTACAGATCTGGACAAAAGTATAATCTGATCTGGTCCAAAATTATCTCAGTACTTCCGTATTTGAGTCGTCGGTCTCGGCTTCAGTAAATTTGACAAAGCACCTGAAAGCACTTGCGTATTTTTTGCTCTATAAGACGCACCAGACCATAAGACGCACCTAGTTTTTGGAGGAAGAAAACAATAAGAAAAAATATTCTGAATCTCTGAAGCCAGCACAACAAGAGGGATCGCTGCGCAGCGAAAGCAGCGATCCCTCTTGCTGTTCTGGCTTCTGGGATAGCTGTGCAGCCTGCATTCGCTCCATAGGACACACACACATTTCCCCTTACTTTTTAGGAGGGAAAAAGTGAGTCTTATAAAGCAAAAAATACAGTATTTTCCGAGAGAACTTCAATCCCTCTCCATTTTTGCCCTTTTTTTAAAAAAATACACCTTCCTACTGAGAATGCCCCCCCCCCCGCCCTGCTCTCCTGGAGATCTAGGAAGCTATATAGGTGTCACGCCATATCAGCAAAATCGACTAAATCCTGAAAGTGGTGAGCATTACACCTCTACTAAAATTCCTGTTTACAGCATGTTAAAACGAAGAGGAGTCAGCAAGTACGAGAGACGGGTATTTGGTGGGTATCAGCAGAAAGAGTCCTGCTTTTCAATGAATTTAAAGACGGCTTTGATAAAAGCCAGTTTTAAAGTCACCTGGCACTTCCCCCTCCCCTTTCCTCTTCTTTTTTTAGGACGCAGGGAGAAAATCCATTAATGTGTTGTATATTAATTAGGCCAGACACTGTGGCGGCAACACTAACAGAAACTGAAGGATGGGCTGGGCTGTTAAGAGCTGAAGTACAGTTTTGGCCTCTGCATCAACTCGTTGTTAAATAAGTAGAGGGATACTGCATCTTAAGAGGGCTGACATCTGGAAAATGCAATTATTATTAACCTACAATGCCTAACAAATTTGCACCAGAAGAATATGTGTGTTGATCATATTTAGCGAAAATGGGTGAATGCTCTTTGACTGCATATATGGGGAACATTAAGGTGCCGTGTGTCAGAGTACGACGCTGACTCAGAGGTTTTTGTAAATAAAATAAACCTTTCATAGTACACCATCTCAGCAGCACAGAATGTAACTTAATTTATATCCTACACGCCATAATACCCAGGATATTAGAGTGAGCAGGCCGTTACTGGATAGAATCACTTCACTTTGCAAAAATGTCCCTACTGAGTCCAAAATGAGGCTTTTATAAATAAATGGTGTCAAAACAGGGTCTTTCGAAAAATAAAATCAAAAAGAATAGTGGAAAGGGGGGAAAGCATAGCCAGGATAAATTGCTATATTGTGTAAAAGGTTATGAATAAAGTCACGCTGTAATATCTGTCAACGTTCCTCCTTGGGCTTCTAGTCTGTCATGAGATCAGAGCTTTCGGTACTGAAAATGGTGGATAATAGCACAGTCTATGAACCAATCCGGAAATGAGTAATACACAGCAAGAAATCAAAATATGACTCTCTCACACAAATAAAATGACGGCGCCTTTTCTGCACAGTGACAAAGACTTCTTCAGAACACATCTTCGGCTGGTGCAAAGTAACAGTGAATGTCTCCATTTCCCCCTGTTCTTTTTTGATAAAGCTTTCTGACCAGGAGGTTTGAAATCACCACCATTCATCCATATTTAACAGCTGTATAAATGCTCCCCATTCAACGGAGCCATGAAGTTCAGACATTGAACACTTTCAATGCTTGAAATGTCTGGTTATTGTTACCCTACTTACGAGGGGTAAGTTCTTAAGCATGGAGGAATTCTATGGCATTGTTAAAAAGTATCGTTGCTCAGTGGTAGAGTACTCACTTTGCATGCAAAAGATCTGAAGTTCCTGCTGGAAGTGCAACAGCAGAGGTCAGTTAGTAACCTAAGGGTTAATTCTGTTGACAGGTCAACCAAGGTTGGTGGTGGTGTTGCCTAGCAACCAGCCAGACTGGCATGATCCTTGCTGAGGTAATTCATGCTCTGATTGGCTTGTAGTTCTGAAGGTTAAATGGAAACGTTTCTGGTTAAAAACCTGCAGGTGAGGGAAAACACACCTGAGCAAGACTCTCTGACTAGAATAATCTGATCAGGTATAAGGCGGCTTAGGGTTCAGTGCAGAAAGGGAATGGTGATAGTTCAGTGGTAGAGCATGTGCTTTGTGCCAAGATCTCCAGGCAAATAGGGTCCCAGGCAACCGGGTCCCTGATCATAAGAACTCATCTTCAGAGAATGGATTGCACCAGTTTGAAGTTGCAAAATTTCAATTTCAGGTGCCGCTTGGAATGCAAATTCATACCCATATCCTTCATGCACATAAGCAACAATATAACATTACTGGATAATGAGTCTCTATTTTTAGTAATGCATTAGTGAATAAAGTCACATGCTCCAAACAAGGTCTCAGGATTTCAGACCACAAATCTACCTTTCTTCCACTGACTAGCCTGCTTTCCCCTTTTCTACTCCATTTGCCTGTGATCTGTCACCAGGAAGTAGGCTGTACACAACTGCCCATGTATCAACTGGGGGGGGGGGGCAAACACAAAGTCTATAATGACTCATAACTTTCATGCAATTGGAAATTTATGCAAAGTAGATTCATCCTCTTGCTTTCTCCACGTGGTTTTTTATCGGCGCTGAGAGCACTGGGCATGTCAGACACTCACCTAATTGATTCGTCTCTGGCTGTGCATTTTTATTAAAAGAGTGGCTCAAATCACAAAGTCAGAGACTCGATCCATATTTGGAACATCTCATTGGTCACAAAATGCACAGTCGGAATCTGGACATTTGGAAGGTGGGTGGGTGGGTGTTGTATGCTACTTGCAATTTTCAAAGAAGAGGAAGAACCATTGCAAAGTTAAGTCAATGACACATTAAATCAGAAGGCCAATAAAAACTATTCCACACTGAAAACAGTAAAAATCCATATTCATTAGTTTAAAATAAGGTTGGTGATATGCTGGAAGACTGGGAAAACTTTAATACACTTTTGTTGTTGGCAAGGTTCTATATTTCTTTTCTCCTGTTGGACTCCTGTACTTTTATCATTCGTGGGGCAAAGATATTCCTGAAGGAGCGTCTCCACCCCCATCGTTCTGCCCAGACAATGAGGTCCAGTGCCAAAGGCCTTCTGGCAGTTCCCTCACTGCGAGAAGCCAAGTTATAGGGAACCAGGCAGAGGGCCTTCTCAGTAGTGGCACCCGCCCTGTGGAACGCCCTCCCATCAGATGTCAAAGAAATAAAAAACTATCTGACTTTTAGAAGACATCTGAAGGCAGCCCTGTTTAGGGAAGCTTTTAACATTTGAGGAATCATTGTATTTTAATATTCTACTGGAAGTCACCCAGAGTGGCTGGCAAAACCCAGCCAGATAGGCAGGGTATAAATTATTATTATTATTATTATTATTATTATTATTATTATTATTATTATTAAAAGAGATAGGGTTACCTTTGTCCCTCTAGTTGTTGTTGAACTCCCAATGGTCAGTGGCAAAGGACATTGTGGTCCTGCAATATGTGGAGGGCCACAGATTCCCCATCCCTGCTCTGTAAGGATGGAGAGAGATTTCCATCCATTAAGGGACATAAAGACCTTTCGTCAAGTCCTGGATTGTCCATCAGTTGCCGAGTGACAGGTCCATTCACAACAATCAAGGCAGCTGAAACTTGTAACGGCATTATCTGCCATCTATATCTGCAGCAGGAGAACTCATTAGAGTCGTTCCCGAGCTCTGCCCTTTTTCCTTTGACTTGTCCATCTTGAATGGTAAAGATTTGCCAAGCACAAGCTAAATTAAATCTGTCTGCAGTGCAATTCTGGTAGTTCTGCCAGCAGTGCAGCTTGCGTGCGTGTGTTCATGTGTTTATGTATTCAGATCCCTCTAGATGAGGCATTTTCCCAATGTCCAAACCAGTTATCACTCACGCACAGCTGAAATGGTTTGTATGTGAGAGACACTAGTTTAACGTGCCCTTTGATGGGGGCTGTTTCCACTACTGTTTTCTGACATTTAGCGTTTGCTCCTTATTGGCAGCTCTCCTAATTGAACAAGACTGACTGATCAGGTAAGTTGTTCAAATGGCATCAGACAGGGACTGCTCTCCTAGGAAGAATCTAATGGGAGGCTTCCAATGGAAATGACAAACTAAATGCAACCTGTTACGATGTTGTTCTGTAAGACATAGGCTTATGGGGTTGAAAGGGACCAAAAAAAGCTTTGTGGTCCAATTGGGAGAGGGACCATGGCTCGGAGTAGAGCATGTGCTTTGGAGACAGGATGTCCGAAGTTCAGCCCCTTGCATCTCCAGCTGAACAAGTGTATCAGGTAGGAGGTGATACAACAAAACTCCACCTGAAATCCTGGAGTTCTGCTCCCAGGTAGACAATGCTGCGCTGGATACATCTGTCATAAGAAAGTTTCCCGAAGAAGCACTTTGTAAGTATTTGATAACCTAACACTTAGGTTTAGATAGCAGCAGTCCCCTTGCCCTGAGCAAATGGTCACACATTTGGTCACACATTTTAGCAGGGGAGAATCAATGTGGGGCAAGTTCATCAATAGCAACCATAAGTATACAACCTCTTCTTACCTGAGATCCACCTAAAACCCAAACACACAGATTTCTAATTTTGTGAGAGCCAGTGTAGTACAGTGGTTAGAATGTTGGACCGGGACCTGGGAGATGAGGGTTCAAATCCCGACTCAGCCATGAAGCCCATTGGGTGACCTTGGGCAAGTCATCGTCTCTTAGCCTAACCTACCTCATAGAGTTGTGGTGAGGATAAAATGGGGAAGGGGGAACCGTAAAGGCCATTTTGAGCTACTTGGAGGAAATGTGGGATGCAAATCAAATAAATAAATAAATATCTGGGAAAGAGGAAAGCAAAATTTGTAGCACCCTACTCTTTCCTGTGTTTCCTGGGCTCAAGGGCACATCTTGCGGATGAACCTGCCGGTGGGGATATTCCATACGATGCAAACCATCTCCCAGGACTGGAGCAGCAGTTTGGCAGCGTCTAGATTCTCTGGGGCTCTTCTTATGTTCCTAAATCAATTACCTTTGTAATTGTCAAATTAAAATTAATTGCAAATCAAATGCTCCATTATAACTGCAGTCTCTAATTTTGCTGCCATATCCCAGATTCGCAGCTGGAGAAAACATGCAGCCTAGTCGCTATTAGCATTCACAACACGCTGGCTGTTTTATGTATTTGTTTTCAAATATTCTAATATAGATTATCCTTTTCCTGTTAACCCCAAGGCTTTGTTTACATCTACCTAGCCCAGGGATTGCCCTTATGCTTACATCAGATTGTTTCCCCCACCACTCACTTTTTTATATATAAGAGTGATAGGCTCATACTGATGCTCATACTGTGTACACAGCCTTATTCAGAATTCACAAGTGTGTTCTACTTTATTAGCTCAATTTGTCTTCATTGTAATCCTGCTCTGTTGACCAATAAGGTATACGGCACCATCTGGTGCGTAAGCACCAACAAGGGTACTTGGGGCCTCATTCATTAGTGTATTGGACACCATTTACAACCATGTGCGCAGAAAACAGCAAGAAGGACCCAACGGATCCAAATGCCCCAGTTTTACAATACGCTAAAGACTTCTTACTCTGTAAAACAACCCATAACTCTCCCCTTAACTACTAACCAGAAAATCCCAAGTCCACTGCAGTTGCTGGTAGAGCTATCGCTGTGGGTCCAACAAGGGTAAGGTTTGTGTTTGATACCCTGCCCAGCGACCAGTTCCTCCTAGGAATAGCCACCTGGTAGATGCTACAAGGCAGGTGTGAAGAAGAAATTTGTTCCATTTGCATTTTGAAGTGAGCTGACCTAACTGCCGATACTAGACGTCTTTGCGGATCGGATCGCAGCTATCAGCCAGATTGTACATTTCTCTGAATTTTGCAATGTCGCTTCAGTTCAAAATGAATGCATGCAAAAAAATGTGTATTTTGGAGGGGGGGATGCATGCATGTGTATTTGAAAAGAACATGCATTAGAATGCACACAAAATGATGTATTTCGGGGGAGATGCATACAAACAGCATGCAATTTAAATGTGATTTTTGGTGCATTGTTGTTGTTTTTTAAAAAAACCAACTCGCAACAAAATGGAATGGAACGGAACAGACCAGTGATTGAATGTAGACAAAACTGACCCAGAACAGAAATAAACTAATCTGAGCATCGCAACTAGAGCAGAAGGTTACTCCATCTTCATCTTAGTTCTATTGCAACCTTACAAATACCAGCTAGTAATACACCATCACTGTTTATGCATGGAATGCAGCGCACACGTAGTAAGGTCAGAGTACCACCAGTTCAAGGACTAGAAGACTTCAAGATTTACTATTTATACGCAAATGTTCAGTGAGTGAGATCCAATGGAAAAACGGAAGTTGAATGGCGGAATCCTGTTTTCAAATACTGCTTATAAGCCACAGGCTTTCTATATGCCTGTGTGCCGAGACAATCTCAGTGAACCTGTCTTCACCTGCAAAATAGGACGGATAATGGCCTACCTAACTAGTCTATTGCAGGGGCAAGGACAAGAAAATAATGTTTGTACACTTTTTTCTATAATTATGTTTTGTTGTGCAAGTGTACAATGCACATGTTATTATACCATGCTATATCATGCGCCTCCTGCTATGTTCCACCTGTATATTTCTAAAGACACCCAAGTATTACAAAATGCCAATAAGCCTTCAGCAACCTCCTGCCAATGGGATCTAAACGTGAGTAACTGAAGATATCAAGTTTAATTTGAGAGGGGTTGGAAACTCCAGAGTTCCAACTTAGATATTTCTAAATCCTGCTTCAGCTTCCACTGCATATTAAAATTTCGACAAGCTTTGACATTTCATCCCCCCCCCCTAACTTTATAGCCAGGTACAGATAGGTAGCCGTGTTGGTCTGCCATGGTCAAAACAAAATAAAAAAATTCCTTCCAGTAGCACCTTAAAGACCAACTGAGTTAGTTCTAGGTATGAGCTTTCATGTGCATGCACACTTCTTCAGATACACTGCATAGCCAGGGTCTTAATTAGTAGAGCTGATGAGCCATCACCAATATCTCGGTGATCACTGCAGAATCTCATGCCTGACATTGATAGGAATAAAAGACTACTCTCAACATTCTATCTCACCCTTGCATCATTCCATCACGCTCTAGTGTGACCAAGATACAGAAGCCAGGATGGGGCTATACATACAAACAGCCTGATTGATTCTTAATGTTGGGAGACAGAAAAGATGGACCATAGCTTTAGTCCCCACATCAATAGTGTCTTTGAGTGCAAATTTTTATTTCCCATATATATATGAATGGCTGTCCCTCACATTTTGCTGAATTTTTCCCATGGGCCCTTGGCCTTTCATCCTGAAGTGCTGTTATATGGTACATCAGAGCACAGTGAAGGTAGACCTCCCTCCTTCCCTTTTCCTCTGTATCCACTACATCCACTGCTGGCCAGTAAGATTTTAAGTGAAAGGGGGAAACAGGAGTTGGGGGTCAGGAGTCAAGCGATTTCTGGGGTTTTCTTATGAATCTCAATTATTCCTTTGGCAGTGCCGATGTGTGTGCTTAACGGTGCTCCGTGAGGTAATATAATGCAGCCACACTGTTCTCCTAGAAAGTTGTGGATTTTTTCCCCCTTCACAGAGGTTGCTAATGGTTGCAAACATTACAGGTTCTTTGTGATGTGGAGAGAGGTTAGGGTCAAGTCATCGAAAATAATTAAGTTTGAGATTTGAAGGTGATGTAAAGACAGCCATGGGAAAGTAAACTAAAGAAATTGATAATCTTCTATCTTCCAGACTTCAACACATCGTTTTTGCAATCAGAGGCGCCGTTTCAGATTTCAGGGAAGGTGGGAGGGGGAGATTCAGCAAAAAGTCTCTTTCTTGGGTTCAAAGAAAATTCCAATTAAATGGCGATGTAGGAGGGAGAAGTAGTGTATAATAGGAGCATTCATTGTAGTTATTTTCTCATGAGACCTATAGCATTATGAGCAAGCAGATGCCCTCTTCTATGGCTTGGTTTCCATGCCTAGAATTCAATTTAGTGTGCAGAACCAGGACCAGATTTAGGAGGAGGCAACCTGGGCTCAGTCAGGGTGCCAGTCACCTCGCAGAGGCTTTCTTGACAACTGAAACAAAGATTATGAAGCTTTCAGCTTCACTTGCAAAGCTTGCAACAACAACAAAAAGATGACCTACATGGTCAGCATAGTGCTAATGTTCACTGTATTTTGTTCACAGGAAAACTTACAACATCAGTGCTCGTTCAGCAAACCGACATGTCTGTGACCGATTGTGATCGGAACTGTGTGTGCACCTCTGTCACCTTATATGACAGGGATAAACCAGACATACAGATAGTGCATCAAATGCAATTTTAAAAAAACCCACAAGATATTCAAAACATTAAAATGGAGGTGGTGCTGAAGATGGTCCACACCTGCAGTTGTATTTGGTCTGGAAGAAGCCCGATGCAGAACTAGTGAACTGAAATGCCATGAGAAGAGAGACAATCCTTAAAGGATTGTCCCATACCTAGCAGACCACAGTATTTGGCTGTTGAGCTGCAGTCAACTGTGGCCTCCTAGGTACGGAACAATCCTTCCTCTTACATGGAAAAAACATAGGTGTGGAAGGAGGTAGGGAGTAGGGAATCTGCCACCATTCAGGTGTTGATGGACCCTAACTCCTATCAGCCCCAGCCAACATGACCAATGACCACTGATTGTGTGAGTTGTCCCCCAAGAACCTCTGCAGGGCCACAAGTTCCCTGTCCCTGCCATGCATCAACCTTGCCTGGTACAACCTGCCCATTCCTCATGAGCCTTTGTGTTTCTTGAATTCTCTCTCCTAATTACATTTAAAGATGAAGAAATTGAATTATTAGCTAACTACATCACAAAACATTGATCTTTTCCAAGACAGCTTGTTTTGCAAGTACCGTCTTCTAGATATTTAATGAAGTGACAGCTACATCACACAAGACTTTGGGTTCAATTTATCAAAAGCAAACTAACACTTAATTTTTCTGTAGCCCCAATGCATTATGTAATTTAAAAACAACAAAAGCAAGATCTTTAACTGCAAAAATCCACAATGTTTTTTTCCCCCCCTCTCTCTCTTTTGCCTGGAAGTCAGAGATCTTCATGGGGAGGAAATAATGATCAAAAGCACGACACAAAGAAACTGGCAATAATTAACAGCAACTTTGATCATGCCTGTAGATTATTTGTTACATTGAGGAACACTGCAATCTGTCATTTTTATTCCATCACTCCATAACCAAACAACTGTAATTAAAGGACAGGCGAAACAGATGCCAGAACTCTTGAAGGCATTGAATAAGGTTATAGATAACATTAGGCTGACCACCTGCCTTGCATTTCACAAAGCACACGGCATTTCTAGCCCAACAAATGGTTGTCGCAAGGCCAACTTCTGGTCTCAGAAACTAGGGGGAGAATCTATTATTAAGTCCAAGCATTTTCCAACCAGAAATACAGCTGGTCTTTGGGGGATACTGCAGATGCTCCATGTTCAGCCATCGCATTCTGGCAGGACAAAACCTCTTTATACTAAAGCCGGAGCGGGAAATCTTTTCCAGCCTGAGGGCCGTATTTCCTTCTGGAGAACCATCCAAGGGCCACATGCCAGCGATGAAAGAGCCAGAGAGGAGAGTGGGCTGGAGCAACAAATGTCAATGTTACATTTGAAATGAAGTAATAATAATAATAATAATAATAATAACAATAACAATAATAAATTTGTATTTATACCCTCTCCTCCCCAGCCAAGACCGGGCTCAGGGCAGCTAAGAACCAATAATAAAAACAAGTTGATTAAAATACAATTTAAAAGATTAAGATACAATATTAAAACAATTAGGGAGCAATCTCATCATAGGAGGAGAAACGAAAAAGAAAAAGGGGGGAGGGAATCAAACTGATTCTAAGCCAAAGGCCAGGTGGAACAACTCTGTCTTACAGGCCCTGCGGAAAGAGATCAGATCCCGCAGGGCCCTGGTCTCAAGAGACAGAGCGTTCCACCAGGCCGGAGCCACTGTTGAGAAGGCCCTGGCTCTGGTTGAGGCTAATCTAATTTCCTTAGGGCCCGGGACCTCTAGGGTATTGTTATATATGGACCTTAAGGTCCTCCATGGGGCATACCAGAAAATTGCAATCCCGTAGGTACGAGGGTCCTAGGCCGTGAAGGGCTTTAAAGGTCAAAAACAGCACCTTAAATCTGACCCTGTACTCCACCGGGAGCCAGTGCAGCTGGAAAAGCACTGGGTGAATATGCTCCCATGGCAGAGACCCCGCGAGGAGCCTCGCTGCAGCATTCTGCAGCCGCTGGAGTTTATGGGACAGCTTCAAGGGCAGCCCCACATAGAGCGAATTACAGTAGTCAAGCCTGGAGGTGACCATCGCATGGATCACTGTGGCCAGGTCGGGGCGGGAAAGGTAAGGGACCAACTGCTTGATGCGGCGAAGTAGGCTAGTTCCTACACTGTGAAACGCACTGCCTCCGTGCATCGTGGAAATGAATATTCCTCTATTCCAATGGCGTGCTATAGCATCTTATCCATTAGGAAGCAGGAGGCCTTAGCTTTACGACGGGGAAGATCAGGCAGCAATTTTAATAAATGTCAATACTCTCTCTAATAACATGGCATTTTCACATGTGTGTAGTTCCAAAAGTTAGAAGGCCAACCCCATAAAGGGAAATGATGACAGAACCCCGCGGGCAACTTTTGCCTCTGCCTATGCAGGGAGGAAAATATAATGTGCACTTTGCGGACACATAGATCTAATCCAATGGTTATGTCATGTGCTAAATAATTCCAGAGATCCATGAAGTTCCAGCAGTTCACAGGTAATGTTTGGAAGAGTCACTTGCCAGCTGAACTTTACTAACTTGAAACAGATTTTAGCCTTTCTTTCAGGGGAGTTATGGCAGAGGTTGAGAACCCAATGAGAGCAACTGGATGCCAGTAATTAGGAGGGGAGATCCAGACATGCAACAGTATGTCAAGGAGCGTTGCACCTGCTTTCCCTGACCTTTTGCCTTCTTGGCTAGAAAACAGGGGTTTTCCCCTGACCTTTTTTCCTCTCACAATTTGTTCGTTAGACATAACGCTTGGCTGGAGCATGACCGGGGACGCAGACGTAATCAAGTATTGGGGGAACATCTGAGGGAAACACCCGCTGACACGTGTATTTGCTAATGCTGGAAATGTGCTTAGATGGGAATACGTTAAGTTCAGGGTGGTTTCACTACTGTTTCTATTTGTTGACTTTTGCTAATAAAAGGAGCCACGGCAGAGCTAGTAGGCAGCTTGCTTGGAGCATGCTTGCCAGCGTAATTCTGCACAGTTCACCTGCATCCAACCTCTTGTCGTCTCTTTTATTCCTAGAGCCCCCTTACTCAAGCTCTGAGGAAGCAGCATTTGTGGTTTAGTTTGGCTTGGCCAAGGCAAGTGACATGGGCTGGAGCGGGGTCCTCCCTCCTTCGCCAGCCAGGCCAGCTGCTGAGGACTCTCCCATGGGCCACACATGGACCAAAAGAGAGACCCCACCTTTCAGTCTTCCCTCTGGTCCACTCCCTTGAAATATAAGCCCCTCCACAACTCAGTTATCTTCCAGATTCCCATTCTCCCTTCCCTTAAATGTGTGTCTGGTAGCTGCCCAGGTGCAAGTGGGCAAGCTTTGGTTTGGCTTGCTAGGGTCGCCATTTTGGAGGCCAGGAAGGAATTTTCCCTGCTGACCAACTGGCCAGTCTGGAGGTTTTGCCTGCCTCATAGCAACTGTCACAACTTGATGGTGGATTAGGAATGGGTCTCTAGACTAGTGGTGTGGGTGGAGTTTCTCACATCATGGTAGCAGCACTGGCAGACGAAGGTGGGGAGGAGCATGTCGCCCCAGGTGCCATCCGGGGAGGGTGACATCACAGTCACCCCCTTGGGACATGCGCCGCCTGCCACACACCCCAGGACCTGCAACGCACACTCCCCGTGACCCGCACCCCGCGACGCATGCCACGCCCCCGCATGTTCACTGCTCTGGATCATGCCACTGGGTAGCAAAGTATCCCTGTAAAGGGAGTCTGGGGAAGGAGCTTCTTGTCTAGATGCCCAGCTTGGGGGCTGACGGGTCATAGCGCCCCCAAATGGTGATTATGAGGGTTGCCTAGAATTGATGCACATTATAGGATGATCCATAATTTGCCAACCAGCAATCCGGCACGTTCCAGGATATATACCCAATGCCTGCAACCCAATCCTGCTGATATCTTTAATCAATTAAGTTGTGGCCTGTTTCATCCCACACAGCTGTCCTGTGTTTTACAGCTGCCTGGGTTGCATTCAGCCTCCCTTTCACTCTTGGCACCACTGAGCCTGGGCTCGCAAGTGTGCTAAACAGAGGGTTATCATTTGATCCATGAAAAAGGTGGAAATTGAAGTACAGTGGTACCTCGGGTTACATACACTTCAGGTTACATAAGCCTCAGGTTACAGACTCCGCTAACCCAGAAATAGTGCTTCAGGTTAAGAACTTTGCTTCAGGATGAGAACAGAACTCGTGCTCTGGCGGTGCGGCAGCAGCAGGAGGCCCCATTAGCTAAAGTCAGGTTAAGAACAGTTTCAGGTTAAGAATGGACCTCCGGAATGAATTAAGTACTTAACCCGAGGTACAACTGTACTAATTGCTGCTGCTAATACCGCTGTAACCACTAATAATAACAACTGTACAAAGCACACACAGGCCTCATTATACCACATTGTGAGGGGTCTGTGCTTGTGAATATGTGCCAGTTGTGGGTAAGACTAGCCAAGCCAAGTAGGAATTGAATCTGCGCTGTGAAACCTGACTTTTGCCGATAAGCGTCTCAGCCAGGTAATGCTAGCATGCATGAAGGTAGAAACAGCCATGGAAAGAAAAGACATAGACTTCAGCCAGGGCAACCCACTATTGCTCGGTTTTCATACGGTGCAGCAGAGAAGGTTGGCAGGTTACACAAAACAAGTGATGGGGTTATGGCCTTTTCCAGTCTTGTAACTGTCACTGTCATGAGACTGCATTAATGCAATCCTGCTCCTGCTCATCTACATTGCAGATTTACGCCACGTGAGCGCTCACCTCAGCACTTTTGCTCCTGACATATTTATGGGCAGAGGAGCGCATGATGCTCCTTTGACCTTTCGAGAAGCATGGATTCGCTGATTCACCCTTGGCCCCACTCCAGCTTTGTGGGACACAGAAGGCTCGTTCGAGAGACACAGATTAAAAATGGCTGGGCTAGGCAGAAAGCTCCGCTGCCATTTTGCATGTTGCAGCTCCAAAGGTGTCCTAATTAAGAAACAACGTGTTCGTTTTCCCCCTTCGGGCTCCCCAAGTGTCTCTCGGCTGTCTCGTTCAGAAGCAAGAGAGCACCTAGCAATTGGATAGACAGTTTGAACATGCCTTGAGCATCCTTCCAGGCATGATTCCTCTTCCACAGCTAGAGCGGGTGAATCAAAATTGATCTGATAATACAGTCGCCTCCTTCTGCACCCCTTGCCTTCAATACCTTGACACGCAAGGGAGGGAGGATGGAAGAAGCACTCTGGTCACCAAGCATAATCTAATCCTCTCCCTTAAAAAAAAGAAAATCCTCCGCTGTTGCATGTCAAGTTCATGTAAGGCCTGGTATGTTGGAAAAGGTCAGTGAGTACAACTCCCGTGCCTGAAAAATTCAGAGTTGGATTCCCATTTCTAACGAAATGTGATGTCAAGGAGTAAGTTTGGGTGGGGGGAGGAAGCTGGATTTGCATTGCAACATAATTTGGTGTAAAAGAAGAGAGATTTGGTATCCAGGGGCCAAAGTGCTCAAGAATGCTTTTTTGCCATTTGGCCTTATTTTATTTAATCTCCATATATAGCAGTGGAGGAATGTCAGGTACCCTGGTCTATGTGAGTGTCTGGACTTAGCACAGCCCAGGAAAATACAACTGGTCCGTTCTTCCGATTTAGACCATGGAACCATTTGCAGTTCTAGAACACACACATCCTTTCCCTTTTGGTATGTTTTTTCATTGACTACGTAAATCACATAGCTGCATTCAATACTTCTTTACTGGCAATTGTGACAGCTTACCTTAGTTTCTTTATTTCTGAAACCTGTTTGTTGCTCTTAAAATGCAATAAGAAATATTTTGGAAAAAAAAGAGGATATGCACCTAGTTTAAAATTGTTTGAGCCCCCACCTCCACCGGATCTGCCGCTTTCTGTTACAAAAGATCAACTGAGGAACAAACAGAGGCATCAAAGGTCTGCTAGTTCTTATTTTGAAACAACAAAGTCCACTGTATTGAAGCACAGTTAGTGCCATGCCATAAGAGGATCTGAACAACTCATCGCTCGCCAGACCAGTGCCTTGCAACACGCAGAGCATTATATTACTACTACTACTACTACTATTTCCTGCATCTTTCCCTGACAGATACTCAGGTGCTGGACACTTCTGCACCACAGATTTGTAGTTTCAGACAAAAAGAGGAGGCTTGCTGCGACCTTGGTGGGCCACCATTCATGGATGCTGCCGGTGTGCATGGTCTGGTGAGTTGCAAGTTGTGCAAACCTGCTACAAATACGCAATGAGTAATAATAAGTGCTGGCATGTTAATTTGATCACTGCTGAGCCTTTCCATAATCATGGCATCCAAAATGGACATCGCTTCATGAAAAAGCTCAGAACAAAATAGATTTCCCAAGGTTCTTTTGAGACATTCTTGACTCTCGCACAATTTTTCACACTTGCCCAACACTAGAATTTTTAATTGGAAAATTAGATAATCAGATGATCAATCAGAGAATCAGATTCCTCTAGGTCTCATGTAGATCTCAGCAATACTTTCATCTGCACTATCAAATGTACACAGAAACATATCAGCATCCAACATAAAGGTAAAGGGACCCCTGACCATTAGGTCCAGTCATGACCAACTCTGGGGTTGTGGCGCTCATCTTGCTTTATTGGCCGAGTGAGCCGGCATACAGCTTCTGGGTCATGTGGCCAGCATGACTAAGCCACTTCTGGCAGCGCACGGAAACACCGTTTACCTTCCCACTGGAGCAGTACCTATTTATCTACTTGCACTTTGACGTGTTTTCGAACTGCTAGGTTGGCAGGAGCAGGGACCGAGCAATGGGAGCTCATCCCGTCACGGGGATTTGAACCGCCAACCTTCTGATCGGCAAGTCCTAGGCTCTGTGGTTTAACCCACAGCGCCAGCTGCGTCCTAGCATCCAACATACAGTTCTTTTAAAAAGAAGTTGTTCAAATTCACCTTATTTTGATTCAAGCATAATTTCCTTTTGCCAGTATGTAATGCAGGAAATATTTGCAAATGAGCTGAAACATTAGATAGCCTGAGCATTTCACTACAGGTTTATCTTGTAGTGATAGTCCAATGTAGTAATTACTTAATACTTGATTGATCTTGTTTTACCTCCTCGTAAGCAGAACATGAATGAAGTAGCATAGAATCTGGCAGGGTGATAGTACACTATCAAAAGCTTTGTTGCTAAACAATCAAGCTAGCACTTATCCAAAGAGCTCAGAGCACCAGATAAGGGACGGAATAATTAAACGAAGAAGAGGTTTGCATGCAAGAGCTATCCTCACCAGATCTTTTCAAGATTTCTGTCAGATAAATTACAAACAGCTATCGATTTAGCGCACAAAATACAAGGCCAAACCTTGATTATTGGCATTGCAGCACGTCAAACCGTCATGTGTCACAAGTTAATACGATGTAATCAGAGAGCAGAACGGAAATCGCTTTATCCGTTTGTTAGTTTGTTAAAAGTTTAGCAAGCTGGGCATCTTTCTCTAGACTTGGCTCCACCCAGCCTTCATACACGGGCTCACCTGAGGTGTCAAGCTGTAGGAAAGCCATGGAAAGCTGCCTTATACAAACCACTGGTCAGAGAAATTGCTGAAATTATAGAATGAAAATTGAAATTTGCAGCAGAAGAGCTGAGCAAGTGAAGGCTGGAATGTGAAGGTTGTGTTTGCAAGAGAACCCTGGAAGGACGGCACAAAGCGTACGCAGGAGCTGTTGCTAAAACTGCTGAGGACAAAGTAAGGAAGGAAAGAAAGATAAGATCCCACCTTTTTTCCAAAGAGCTGAAGGTGGACTACACACTTCTCCACACACATCCTCGATTTTAGTACTCACAACAGCCCTATGAGATAGGCTGAGAGAGAGTGATTGGCCCAAGGTCACCCAGTGAACTTCATGGCCAAGTGAGGATTTGAACCGTTGTCTCCTAGGTCCGTGTCCAGCACTCTAACGACTACACTGCATATAATTCCCTTTCCTTTCCTGTGTCTGGTTAACCCATTGGCAACCTTTCCAAAAAATGGTTTAAGTTACAAAAACCTTTGCACTGGAGGCTGATAGAAGTTGCCTTTTTCTGAACTCTGATTATTTTATGACCGACTTCAGTGTTGGCTGGCTTGCTAGCTTGCTTTGGTTTTTTTAAAAAATTATATGCACATCAAAATGAGAAGAAAAGGGGGGGGGGAGCAAACATCCAATACAACCCAAAAAACAGATAACAAAAATAACAAGCAGACAATAAAAACAAGCTGGATCGATAAGCATGAAAAGAACAAAGATTTCCACTAATTCTACTTTGTATCACAAGATGACACGTAATTCAATCATGCATCTGCTGAAACCCAAGAAGTCCATTCTGGTCATTTAAAAGAAGCTTCCATCTCCTTCCATGCCTACCCCCAAGCATCGATTTTCCATTCTCAGCTGGTCTACCATTACTGCAAGAGTCCATATCATCCATAAGATCTCAGCATCTGTAGGGATACTCAGTAAGATTTCCATTGCACTCAAAAATAAATCCAATGCTTGTCTCTACAAAAACACAACTTTCTTCCGGTGTAACTGTAACCCCCAAAGTTCAAAGAAAATAAGCATGTTTCTCATGGGATCTGTTGACAGATTCCATAGTATTTGTATCTCCAGGTTCTTTTCTTTTTTTCTTTTTTAAGGGGCTGGGTAGCTGATGGTGTGAAAGATGTGCTATGCCCGAGATCCTCCATCTCAGTAGAGTCTACTCATACTGGCAGCGGCTTTCCAGAAACTTTCCCAGACTTACCTGATAATACAGGGGACTGAACCTGGGACCTTCTGCATGCAAAGATGCTCCACCATTGGTTCTCTACTGCCAACCTACAGTTCTTTCTATATAGACCCTTCCATATAAACACCGGAGAGGTACTGCTGATCAGAGGAGATACTATTGAACCAAAGAGCTGTGGGGCTGACCCAAAACATTTACGCAGCTGAAGAAAAGAGGCATAGCACCTAAGGCCAGTCAAGTTATTTTGTCACCTAAGAAAGAAATTCCCACAAGCATCTCTTCCAGGCAACACAGGTGCAACAGTAACACAATAATACAACAACAATAAATTGAATGACTATTTGCTGACCCTGACACCCCATATCAGTAGCCTGAGGCAGCTTGCTCACACTGCTTAATGGGAGGGCCAGTTCTCTTGAGCTAGATAGGAAAATACCCCAACCAAGTACCGTATTTTTCGCTCTATTAGACGCACCGGACGATTGGATGCACCTAGTTTTTAGGGGAGGAAAACAAACAAAAAAAGAAAGGGACCCAAAGCATCCTGAGCTAAGAGGGAGCGCTCCTCCATCTTCGCTCAGGAGGCTTTGCGGGGCTACCCCTGAAGCCAGGAGAGCAAGCGGGATCGGTGTGCACCGATCCCTCTTGCCTTCCTGGCTTCAGCGAAAGCAAGCCTACTGGCTTTCCTCCCGCAAGAGCCACATGCTCTTTAAAGGGAGCGCAGCTCTTGGGGCTTTTCTGGGAGGTGGGGGAAGGGACAGAGCTGCGCGCTCTGTTCCTTCCCCCACCTCCCGCAAAAGCCAGGGATAGCCGCACAAAGCCTCCGCAGGAGAGCGGGATGAAGGCTCTCCGCTCCCCTGCGTAGGCTTCGCATGACTAAGCCAGAAGCTAGAACAGCCAGCAGGATCCCGCTCGCTGTCCTGGCTTCCTCTTTAGCCACGCGCAGCTATGGCAGAAGCCAAGACAGCCAGCACGATGCATCCTGCTCGCTCTCCTGGCTTCTTTAGCCGCGCGCAACCTCTCCCGGACAAGGGGAGCCTTCATCCCCTGCCTGGGAGAGGCTGGGTGTAGCTAAGGCTCCCCCAAGAGCCGCACTCCCTTTAAAGAGCCCTTCTCCCTCCTCGGGAAAAGCCCCCAAGAGCCACACACACATTCCACGCAGCTCTTTAAAGGGAGCGCTGACAGAGCCTCCCGCCTGCATTCGCTCCATAAGATGCACACACATTTCCCCTTATTTTTAGGAGGACAAAAGTGCCTCATAGAGCAAAAAATACGGTAAACAGCACCTCACTATGCTATATTATGACGACAGGCCCAGCGATGATGTTAGCACTTTCCGTTAGGTACGCCATATTTCCACCAACAATAATAGCACTATTCATTTTACCCATCCTTTCAGATGCCAACATGATCTTGTAAAAAATAAAAACAAATCCCTTCATAATGTAACTCCACTGGGCATCTGTGATTATCATCAATGTTTTTCCCAATTTTTCTTTACTTCTTTCTAAATGGTCTGCTGCTTCTTGTGAATATGAACTGTCATATACAGAACTCAGCAGATCCTTTGTTCATCCTGTTCCCTCCCTCTCCCCCATAATATTGATTCAAATTTCCACCAGGAGGTTCCTCCGAATGAAATATCTTTTCATCAAATCTGCAGGTGCTGAATCCCTTTCCTTTACCATGCCTGTGTCTGGACAATGTGGCCATCTTTTTATAGGTCACAAATTCTACTAGCTCCCTTCTCTATCCAATATTCTTACAAAGCTAAAATTGGCACAATAAACCACAGAGGGTAAAGGGGAAGCAAGATTTGCTAAGATCGTCCCTAATTTCTTTTTTTTAAAAAAAAAAAAGAAAGAAAAGTTACTGCTGGCAAATTAATTTCGGATTTTTTAAAATTATCTATTATTTATGATATATTTATGCAATTTTTAGAGTCTGTTTTGCTTTCTAGTCCGCTAGAAAAGTGCAATAAAATACCAGGAAAAAAAGAGGTGGTATGTGCAATCTGTTAAGTGAACTCTTTTTATAAGCTTGTCTGTACTAAAAGCAACATAGCAAGTTAGGTCAATTGGGCACATGGAAGGAACAGCAAACTGTCATTCTCTATTCCCAGAGAAAGGCAAATATGATCTCTACTGCTGATGGCACTAGCAGGCATCTTCACACAATGATGCAGGCATCAGAGGTTTGAGCTCCATCAAAAGGTTAAGTAAAAATTGCCAATTTGGGGGGGGGGGGAGGAGAAGATGGAGTCACTTGGAAAGTTGTCTGCTTCAAAGACTGCATTACGTACAAAAAAACCCCAGAAAGGAACATAAAATAAATTTGTTCATAAGCATGACAGTGTTCCCTGTTCGATACACTTACTTGCTGTACAGTAGGATATAAAGAGACTGATTGCCTTGGTTGGGTGATCAAGCAAATAATTGCTAAAGCCAAGTAGCATTTGGGAGTTTTTCGGGATGGGTTCCTTCACAAGATGCTCTCGCTGTTGACAAAATAAAAAAACCTGCAAACCCCAAACAACAAAGTGGACAGTGACCTGTAATACTGAAGTGTGGCATGGACCGGTGGATAAATGGTTGCAGTTAGAGATAGGTGGAAGGCATGTCTTCTTCCTAGGACCTTTGTATACAAGGAGAAGATGGATAGGATCACTGCACAAAGGCTTTTGCATCAGCATTACTAATTTGAAATGATAAGGGAAAGCCAGGGAAAGTTCCCTAGGATGGGATCACTGGGCAGCTGCAAGCAGCACCGGATTTACGTATAAGCTAAACAAGCTATGGGACGCGGGTGGCGCTGTGGTCTAAACCACAGAGTCTAGGGCTTGCCAATCAGAAGATCGGCGGTTAGAATCCCCGCGGCGGGGTGAGCTCCTGTTGCTCGGTCCCTGCTCCTGCCAACCTAGCAGTTTGTAAGCACGCCAGTGCAAGTAGATAAATAGGTACCGCTCCAGCGGGAAGGTAAACGGCGTTTCCGTGTGCTGCTCTGGTTCACGAGATGAGCGCCGCAACCCCAGAGTCGGTCACGACTGGACCTAATGGTCAGGGGTCCATTTACCTTTACCTAAACAAGCTATATCTTAGAGCCTCACTCTCTTGGGGGCCCCAAAAAAAATTAAAGGGGAAAAAACTGGATGTACATTTCCAAAATATAAGATTAAAAAAGCAAATAAAATCACTGGTTTGCTCATTTCTATATCAATTACTTTGATAAAATACATATTTTGTTATGTGCAAATGGCTTTAGATACCTGTTAGGTCCATAAATTACCATACAGCACAGGCTTCCTCAACCTCAGCCCTCCAGATGTTTTTGGCCTACAACTCCCATGATCCCTAGCTAGCAGGACCAGTAGTCAGGGATGATGGGAATTGTAGTCACAAAACATCTGGAGGGCCGAGTTTGGGAAAGCCTGATATAGCTGATATTCAACACAAAAATCAGTGACAATTTGTTGTTGACAAAGGACAGCTGGACATATACAGTGGTACCTCAGGTTAAGTACTTAATTCGTTCCAGAGGTCCGTTCTTAACCTGAAACTGTTCTTAACCTGGAGCACCACTTTAGCTAATGGGGCCTCCTGCTGCCACCGCGCCGCCGCTGCACGATTTCTGTTCTCATCCTGAAGCAAAGTTCTTAACCTGAAGCACTATTTCTGGGTTAGTGGAGTCTGTAACCTGAAGCGTATGTAACCCGAGGTACCACTGTAAAGGGTTCCATTACCTTCAGTAGCTTAGGGCTTCATCAAACCTAAATCCGGCCCTGTCTGCAAGGACCACAAGACCAGCAGAGGGTCTCCTGCCCCCTGGCAGTGCTATAATTTCCAGCTTGGACAGATCAGATGCGTCCAAGGAGGATTCCCGGTTTGCATTTCTTGCCTATTCCAGGTTAAGTTGCCCCACGGAGGGCGCCGTGCTCAAATCCTTCAGGAAACGCAGCACCAGAAAAGGACTCTTACCTGTGTAAAGTTGTGCATATCCTGATGAAACAATTGCGAGAATTTAAACAAAAATGCAAAAGCTTTCCCCACTGAGACCACGTGGCCTGGGCACTTGCTCAGTCTGCAGCAGTCCAGGGGAATAACGGCCAGCTTCAAAGACCCCGCTGTCATTTTTCAACGGTTCTTTATCTTTAAACCAGACTTGGACAAGACAGCTCTCCAAGCAGAGGACTGGCGTCTGCAAAATAAGGCACACAAGCCCCTCTACTCAAGGCCAGATTGAGACCTTTAGAGGCCCTTTTAAGCACACACAAAATATTACGGTGCCCATCAGATGCAATTTAAAATAGAAACAATGCTAAACCCTAAAATAAAATAAAAAATTCAGAACAGTATTTGTTTATCTATATAGTGGGACCATGGGTTACATACGCTTCAGGTTACATAGGCTTCAGGTTACAGACACCGCTAACCCAGAAATAGTGCTTCAGGTTAAGAACTTTGCTTCAGGATGAGAAGAGAAATCGTGCAGCGGCAGTGTGTCGGCAGCGGGAGGCCTCAGTAGCTAAAGTGGTGATTCTGGTTAAGAACAGTTTCAGGTGAAGAATGGAACTCCGGAACGAATTAAGAACTTAACCCGAGGTACCACTGTATCAGTAGAGTGTCTCCTTGTTTGGGTGGCGATAAATAATAAAAAGAGAACAGAAAAAGGGAGTGTAAGGATGTCTAAAAAGTTCTGAATTTTTCCATGAAACCTCCTTAAAAATTTTTTAATCAAATGTCAAATTCTTTCTCCCCCCCCCCTTTTTGTGCCCCTGCTTAAATGATGCCCCAGTGATAATCCAGCACTCCCAGCAGATGGTACCATGAGCCATTAATGCCTTGGAGGCCACACACATGCAGAGAGACAAATTTCAGCTTGCACCCCTTCCATCCAGAATGGAACCCTCTCTTCCACTCCCCTGCCTCTGGCTGCCATGAAGTAGTGATCCTGTGAGCAAGTATCGCCGGGTGGGGCCCCTCAGGCAGGTGGTAACAATTAGTCCCTACCCCAAAGTGGGGGCATATTATGGGACTGGCTGCATTCCCCAGCATCCCTATAAATCTTCGAGTTAACCTGCCGGGAGAGGAAGAGAACACGCCGTGTTTTAGGCTTGCCGTTTGATGTTGTGTAGCTGGTGCCAGAGAAGAAGCCAATAAAGCCTGGTAATCCGTTTGGTGCCTGTGTGCGATTGATTAGTAGCTCGGAGGGAGGAGTTGGGAAAGCGAAGCCCTCTTTGACACTAGCAAGTCATGAAAAGGAGAGGGGAGAGAATGCTTAGCCTTGCCAGGCTGAAGCGGGCTGCAAGTTTCAGGGAGACTAGAAGGTACCTGTACACTCCTGAAGCCATCAGGAGGACTCCAGGCCCCAGAGGCCTCGTCGAAGCATAACTGACCCATTAAAAATGGATTCGCTTCAGATGTCCGGCAAACGTCCTCTTAATTAATCCGTCTTAACAGACCAATTACAGTTTGGACTTGGGGACTCTGCCCATCACTACCCTTGCCAGCAGCCAGACACATCGGAAGTTAGCAAGGGCCATCACTTATCTCCATGCCGGGAAAAGCTTCAGCTACTTAATTCCTGTTATTAAATGCACAGGAGCAGTGAAATGGTATTTTTGTATTATTGTGATGGATGCTGGGCTCCCTTTGGAGAGGAAGGTTGAATTATGCCTTTTCTCTCAAGCAGGTCCTTCATCGAACGCCTTCCAGTACCTGCTAAAAACATTTTTGCTCAGGCAAGCCGATTCAGACATGTAGAATGTCAACATGTGCTTTAATATGGTTTATCATTGATTTTAGTTATTTTTGAATGTTTCGATTGTTTTTTACTTATAATATTATTGCTTTCTTTTTAGGTAAACCACTTTGAGGTTTTATTGCTATCAAGCAGTATATTAATCTGGTGAAATAAAAAAAAATAGAACAAAGAGATTCTAAACTGAGTCAATGGCAGCTTGTTAAGAAGAACTATTCATGTAGTCATGGCTTAAATATGCCTTGGTGACATCTTCAACAGCCACACATATTATGCTGAGGGATTAACATCAACTACAGGAATGCAAACAATAATTCAGACGTTGGATGCAATTAATAAGAAAAAGATAAAGGTAAGGGTAAAGGGACCTCTGACCATTAGGTCCAATCGCGGACGACTCTGGGGGTACAGTGCTCATCTCACTTTATCGGCCGAGGGAGCCGGCGTACAGCTTCCAGGTCATGTGGCCAGCGTGACTAAGCCACTTCTGGCGAACCAGAGCAGAGCACAGAAACGCCATTTACTTTCCCGCCGGAGTGGTACCTATTCATCTACTTGCACTTTGATCTGCTTTCAAATGGCTAAGTTGACAGGAGCAGGGGACGAGCAATGGGAGCTCACCCCATCGCGGGGATTCAAACCACCAACCTTCTGATTGGCAAGCCCTAGGCTCTGTGGATTAGACCACAGTGCCACCCGCATCAAGAAAAAGATAGATTGCACAATTTTATATTATTGTAACTCAACCTGGGACCTCAAGGTGAAGGGCAGGAAAGTAATCTTAACAACAACAACAAACAAACAACAACAAACAACAACTAGTATTATTATTGCAAAATTCAATGCTGGGCATTTGACAGGAAGTGACATCTAATGACAAAGTTCACAGGGTACAAACTTCTTTGTACCCTGAAACTGAAAAGAAAATGTGAAAGGAAGCAACTTTTAAAAAATGTGTTTGGATTACAAATTGCTGAAAGAGTCGGTGATGAATAATGCCACGTTTTTTAATTCCCTTTTGTTTTCAAAGAACAATGTGGCAGTCTCAATAGGAGAGGAAATTGCCTTGAAGTTTAACAAATTGAAAAGCACTCTAAATACATTACTTAATCATTTTCTTCTCCTTGCACATTAAAGACTATTTCTCCCTCTACTGCAGCCCCCCTGCCCACCTGCCTCTGGGGCTTCCAAGTATAAAAGTTGCAAGTTTAAAAGTTTCGTCACACTGTTGTCCTCATCATATTTCAGCATGCAGCTGCAAGAATAAACTCGGCTACCATATTGGTATCTGTGGTATGGCTGGGCTAGGGAACCTGTTTGCTTTGAAATATTGCTGGACTCCAGCTTCCATCAGCCGCATTCAGCATGGCCAATGGTCAGGGATGATGGGAGCTGTAGTACAGCAACACTGGGAGCGTCACCCAGTCTCTCCCTCTCCATGCTACAAATACAGAGACAGGAAAAGTTTAGAAAAATAACTACCAAACTTTTAGAAGACATCTTGAAGGCAGCCCTGTTCAGGGAAGCTTTTAATGTTTAATAGGTTTAATAGGTATTTTAGTCTTTTGTTGGAAGATGCCCAGAGTGGCTGGGGAAACCCAGCCAGATGGGCGGGGCATAAATAAATAAATTACTACTACTACTACCACTACTATTACTATTATTATTATTATAGAATGACCACACAACCTCGGGTTACTTTTTTCTTCCCCCAGAGCATAATAGGGAACTGCCTCCAGAAAACTATGGAAATATGCAGGATTTTACCATAGATGTGATTGAGCAGTAGCATACCCTCGCCCTCAAACAAAAATTCAGAAAAAAATTAACTGACATTTTCCATTGGAAACATAGGTTTTATTCATTTATTTTTGGCCCAGAGTGAAAATGAAGCTCAAACCTATGGTGTAATTTTAGAACAGCTTTGGATGTCATTAATGTTTATAACACAAAGAGTAATAATGTTATCAGATCAGTTACAAAACACTCCTCCGCGATTGCTTCATAAAACCCAGTGGCGCCTCCCTTCCCGGAGCTCGAGTGGGTGAACTCCTCCGTTGTTCTGAAGTACAAATTGATCATCTATTAGTTTGCATTCATTCTACAGGCCACTCATGCACCCCACAATCAGCAGGTCAGTGGGAGATTTGCCATTGACTCCAGCGGCATGCAGATCGCTGCATGTTCACACTGTGCTCAGTGGAGCTCAAATCCTTCGTAAGTGAAGAGTTTGGATTTGATATCCCGCTTTATCACTACCCAAAGGAGTCTCAAAGTGGCTAACATTCTCCTTTCCCTTCCTCCCCCACAACAAACACTCTGTGAGGTGAGTGGGGCTGAGAGACTTCAGAGAAGTGTGACTGGCCCAAGGTCACCCAGCAGCTGCATGTGGAGGAGCGGAGACGCGAACCCAGTTCACCAGATTACGAGTCCACTGCTCTTAACCACTACACCACACTGGCTCTCTCACCACAAGTGGCTTCAGGGTGGTAGTTTTAGGCACAGTAAACAGCCTCACACCAAGTCAGAACACAGATTCATCTGGTTCTGCAGGTTACACAGGGATCGCTGAGTTCCGCATTACATTATCCAGCTGCTGTTGGTTCCTACTGAAAACCAAGTAGTGGTCTGTGAAATTTCCCTTCTTCCTACTTCTGTATCTGTCCCTGTGGCACAATGGGTCGGCATGTCTGGCTGTTAACCAGAAGGTTGGTGGTTCAAGCCCACCAAGGGGCAGCTGTGGGTAGGATTCCTGCAACTCACTGCAGGTGGTTGGACTGACCCCCAGGGTCCCTTCCCCCATTCTGTGATTGAAGCTGAAAGCATGAAGGTCCATAACCAAGTGGTAGATCTGCACATGCTTTGTTCATAGTTCAAATCCTAGCAAATTTGGTTAAGTGGATCTTTGATCTGGGATCTCTTCCCAAGGCCTTGCAAAATAATAAAGTACAGTGGATGCTTGTTAACAACCCGCAGTGGTGTGTCTGTGATTCGGTGCTTCTGCGCATGCGCAAAGCGCAATTTAGCGCTTCTGCGCATGTGCGACTGCTGAAACCTGGAAGTTTGACCACAAACTTGACATGAGCCAACAGTGTGATGCGGCAGCTAAAAAAGCCAATGCAATTCTGGGCTGCATCAATAGGAGTATAGCATCTAGATCAAGGGAAGTAATAGTACCACTGTATTCTGCTCTGGTCAGACCTCACCTGGAGTACTGTGTCCAGTTCTGGGCACCACAGTTCAAGAAGGACACTGACAAACTGGAACGTGTCCAGAGGAGGGCAACCAAAATGGTCAAAGGCCTGGAAGCGATTCCTTATGAGGAACGGCTAAGGAAGCTGGGCATGTTTAGCCTGGAGAAGAGGAGGTTAAGGGGTGATATGATAGCCATGTTCAAATATATAAATGGATGTCACATAGAGGAGGGAGAAAGGTTGTTTTCTGCTGCTCCAGAGAAGCGGACACGGAGCAATGGTTCCAAACTACAAGAAAGAAGATTCCACCTAAACATTAGGAAGAACTTCCTGACAGTAAGAGGTGTTCGACAGTGGAATTTGCTGCCAAGGAGTGTGGTGGAGTCTCCTTCTTTGGAGGTCTTTAAGCAGAGGCTTGACAACCATATGTCAGGAGTGCTCTGGTGGTGTTTCCTGTTTGGCAGGGGGTTGGACTCGATGGCCCTTGTGGTCTCTTCCAACTCTATGATTCTATGATTCTATGATTCTATGATTCTAATCCATTCTGGTACTTCCAGGTTTCAGCAGTCCGCAACCCAAAAAAACGCAGCCTGAAGCATCTGTAACCCGATGTATGACTACTGGACTAAATAGCTCAGTAAAAGGCAACTTCAAAAGATGAGTGAATGGGCAGTTTTTCTTCCCATTCCTTCCTTCCTGGGTGCAATAATCCAATGACTGTCAAAGTCCAAATGGCCAAGAGGTTATCTTTTGCTTTCTCAGATTGTTGTAGGAGAATGGACACATGGTGTATGCCTTCTTCACCATATGCAACACTGTCTAAGACTTCCGTGTGACTCAAAGCTCTGCATAGTCATTTCTGCCTGCCTGATATACCACTTTACCTGTTTCTGCTGCTGTTATTTTATGGAACCACGATGGCGAGAACTGTCTGCATTGAATTTTGCTTGGGGGAAAATTCCCATCCCACCATGTATGGTGGAGGCTGTTTACTAGATTGGCGAGCTAAGGGGAAATTCAGTGTAGGAATTCAGGCTTGACCTGGGAATGAAAATAGTAGCAGAGCTTTATTCTGGGTGCTGCTGGGAGACAATGATATGAGCACAGCTTCTCGGGGGCAGAGATTACTGCAAACTGACATTCCTAATTTTCCGAAATAGGAAGGCTGCCACCTCATTAAAGGGAACACTGTGTTATTAGTCTCTTGGCACCGTACCAGCTGTGGAAAATGCAGTGAGCATTTCCCTGTGACCAGGGGAAAGAAGCTGAAAAGAGGCTGTCAGAAGATTATTTCTTGAGGGAGGTAGTAGCGGGAGGGAGAGAGGAGCTTTTCAACATTCCTGAAACAATAACTTGACATGAAAGCCTCAAGAGTTTTGCAAACTCTACAAGCTGCACTGTGCTGTGTCATTTTACCCTCTGTGATTCTAATCCACAAAGCCTCCCCCCTCCAAAATGAAAACCCCAAACCCTTCCTCTCTCCTCCAGCTGCTGAAGAATTCAAACCATTTTGGTCGATGGTGTTATGCTTAAAGAAAAGAGGGGGGAAACATCCTAACAAACAAAAAGCGGTGATTATAATAAAACAGCCTGAAGTTTGCTGGAATTCGACTTCACATGCTTTGTAGAAGGCACACAAATGCAATCTCCTCTCGTTCTACATGTCAGTTTCCCTTGTGGGGGCAGTGAAGGCTAAAGTGGGGAGGGGGAGAGAAGCAGCTTTTAGTCTTTTCTTCTTCTTCTTTTGCAATTCTTTCAAACATTTCAATAGTTATCTCCCAGGCCGCAGCAGGAAACTAATCCCCTCCTTCTATCCTCCTTGTTTAAAGCAACCCAACAGCAACGATGGAAGAGAGATGAGTGAATAATATGGTCTTTGAAGGGTTTTGTTGTTGTTCTTTCAACTGACTGGGAAAGTTCTGATTCTCATACTTGGGGCAGTTCAGTTGTCCTGAAGCTCCTCTGGTTACTGGGCTGGGTTGTCTACATCCAGACTCGAACCATTAAGTGTCAATGCTGTACAGGACAAACAGAAGGATACCATGTCTCTCCCCTGATTCCAAGGATGCCATTTCCCCTTTCCCACAGATCAGCTCCTTCATTTAAATCAACCTCTTTATCATCAGGAAAGTAGCAGGGCCATTGGAAGAACTTGAGAAAAAGCTCTAGCATTCTTAACATGTGTTAATTGGCATGTCATACACCTTGTTTCCATTTCACGTGAAGGATTACTTGCAAATGGAATGGATCTGAAATGAATGGCTTTGTTCCATCAGTGTGTGTGCTGCCCTTTTCAGAAGAAACAACTAATCTTAAAGATGCATTGTGTCTATTAGGGCTTACAACCTAACATTATCTAATTAGTCATGATATGTCATCCATCATCGTACAATCCTCTTCCCAGGACTAGCCAGAACAGGCTTCAGCTAAACAAAAACAAAAAAACTGAACAAAACCCCTAATACCAATAGGATTAAAAGTTAGCAGGATCATAAGAAGCACTTCCCACATTTAATTGGGTCATCTAGCACCTGCAGAATTTGGCCCCATTTTTTTTTTTTTAAAGGGGGCGACTGAAGCTTCGGGAACGAGCAAATCAAGTAGCCATGGCAACCGAGACTTTGCAAAATTCATTGTCTTCATGCTAGAGAGAGTTTAATTTTCTTTGTGTTTCTACTGAAAGCATCCTACCCTGCTTTAATTGATCATTAATAATTACAGCAACAGTGGTAGAGCTGTGCTGCTAATTAGTTAAAAAATATCAATTAAGAAACAGAAAATTACAAGGGCCTGGGTTTAGAAATGCCAGTCAGAAATCCGATGGTATGAAAGGTCAGAAACTGGATGATAGAGACTTTGGGGGGTCACAGGATGCTGATGCTCTCTGTCATGGGGGCTATTTGTTGCTATTTCTATTCATTGCAGCCAGACAGGAAATATGATCTGCAGCACCCATCTGAGAACATCCACCAGGCACATCCATAGCTGGGCACCCAACCAAATTGCTACTATCATCTTTATGGCCTGGTCACATGATTAAGCTACCATAGATGCGGTGGCGCTGTGGGTTAAACCACAGAGCCTAGGGCTTGCTGATCAGAAGGTCGGCGGTTCGAATCCCCACGACGGGGTGAGCTCCCGTTCCTCGGTCCCTGCTCCTGCCAACCTAGCAGTTCAAAAGCACGTCAAAGTGCAAGTAGATAAATAGGTACCACTCCAGCGGGAAAGTAAACGGTGTTTCCGTGGACTGCTCTGGTTTGCCAGAAGCGGCTTAGTCATGCTGGCCACATGACCCGGAAGCTGTATGATGGCTCCCTTGGCCTATAGAGCGAGATGAGCGCCGCAACCCCAGAGTTGTCTGCGACTGGACCTAACGGTCAGGGGTCCCTTTACCTGTACCATTGATGTGGGATGCAAAACAAGAGGTAGTAGGAGTTCTTATTGTAAAGAAAGACGAGATAGAGAAGTTCTATGGTGTAGAGCAGGGCTTTCCAAACTTGGGTCTCCAATTGCTTTTGGACTACATCTCCCATCAGTCCTAGCTAGCAGGACCAGTCGTCGGGAATGATGGCAATTGTAGAAGAAAAACAACTGGAGACGCAAGTTTGGGGAACGCAGGTGTAGAGAAGGTGGAGAGGAGAAGCTCCCCCCCCCTTCTGTTGTAGTACTAGGGCTCTCCAATGAAGCTGAATGGTGGAAGACTCAGGACAGACAAAAGAAAGCACTTCTTCACCCAGCACACAGTTAAACTTTGGGATTTGCTCCCAGAAGATGTAGTGATGGCCACCATCTTGGATGGCTTTAAAAGACCATTGGACAAATTCATGGAGGTTAAGGCTATCAGTGCCTACCAGCCACAATGGCTATGTTCTGTCTCTGCTGTCAGAGGCAGCATGTCTCAATAACAGTTGCTGGGAAGAGCACTGTCATATTATATTAGGCATAGGCAAACTCGGCCCTCCAGATGTTTTGGGACTACAACTCCCATCATCCCTAGCTAACAGGACCAGTGGTCAGGGATGATGGGAACTGTAGTCCCAAAACATCTGGAGGGCCGAGTTTGCCTATGCCTGGTCATATTCATGTCATGCATCTGGTTGGCCAGTGTGAGAACAGGAAACTGGACAAGATGATCCAGCAACGCTCTTGGTCTGCACTGTCCATCAGAAGAGAATAGACAGCAGGTGAATCACAGCCTAGGACTTTGGCCAAGAAGCCATTAATATACTTTGTTTTACAGCTCGGTTCAAGACCTGACAAGGATCTCTAGCCTTGACATTTGCTATTTTTCTTCCTTAAAAGATGAGCATCATGGCATTCCTGCCACCGGGGACGATTATGCAAAACCAAAACGTTATTCCCTCAGGCCGTGCAAGCCAAGTCTTTGCCACCATGGTGCAAGGCCAGCTAATTGCATAAGTCCTAATTATGCTCTGGCAACTTGGGAAATCTTAATTCCTTTTTGAAGAGAAAGAGCTAAATGAAGGGGAAATGGAATTACTAAATATTTCTAGATTGAATTAGGCTCCACATTTCCGAGCGTCTCCAAGAATTCAGCCCGCATGCCTATATCCATGGCTCCTGGAACTTCACTGCATGTTGTGTTTGGGGCTGGAGAAGAGACATAGCTCAGTGGCAAAACACAGGCTCCATATGCAGGAAGTCCCCCCAAATCTCTAGTCAAAAAAGATCAGTGAAGAGAAAGACCCTTACCTGGAAACCAGTCACTAGTCACAGCAGAGAATACTGGACCAGTTAGACCTGACTTGATGCAACTGGCTTCTTTCAAGGCTCCTCGAGATGTTCTGCTTATTGAGCCTTTGCTTGCACAAAGTTTACATGGGGCTTTAATGATCTCTGGCCTTTATTGAGCCAGTGTGGTGTAGTGGTTAAGAGTGGTAGACTCGTAATCTGGTGAACCGGGTTCACGTCTCCGCTCCTCCACATGCAGCTGCTGGGTGACCTTGGGCTAGTCACACTTCTCTGAAGTCTCTCAGCCCCACTCACCTCCCAGAGTGTTTGTTGTGGGGGATAAAGGGAAAGGAGAATGTTAGCCACTTTGAGACTCCTTCGGGTAGTGATAAAGCAGGATATCAAATCCAAACTCTCTTATTTGTTCTGATTTGTTTGTAGGGAAGCTATGCGATAATGAGAATTAGTCGTGGATTCATCCTGATTGACTTGTGGGATGTTTATATATCTTCCCATTACTCACACTTCTCATTGCATCTCCCCATCCTAACCTCAATAGAGCAGTTGGGTGGGTGGGGGGCTGGATATGTTGTGTCAGGGTGAATTGTCTCTTTAATGTACTTTAATTGCACAAATATCTTATTTGTGCTTGAATCGCTCCCACAAAATACTGACAGTCTAGAAGCAACCTCACACAGGCTAATGTTGCTGTGTCTGTTTTATACAGTGGTACCTTGGGTTACATACGCTTCAGGTTACATACACTTCAGGTTACAGACTCCGCTAACCCAGAAATAGTGCTTCAGGTTTGCTTCAGGATGAGAACAGAAATCGTGATCCTGCGGCACGGCGGCAGCAGGAGGCCCCATTAGCTAAAGTGGTGCTTCAGGTTAAGAACAGTTTCAGGTAAAGTACGGACCTCCGGAACGAATTAAGTAATTAAACCTGAGGTACCACTGTATCGGGGGGGGGGTTGGCTTTGTGTTATTGTTTTAGCCTGGTGTGTATGACAGGGGAGAGAGAGGAGAGGAAAGGAGGAGAGAACGTGAGGAGATGAGAGAGATTTGTGCATGATTATGGGCCTATTTTTGTGCATCTGATACTCTAGTAATGATCAGCCTCCAGGTTTTGCATTCATGCTTGGGCTTCTTGCAGGAGGCTGATAGATGTTCCTGTTCAACCTTCCTTTTCCTGTGCCCACTCTAGGAACAAGTACAATCTGGACCTAGCACAACAAAAGCACATTCACTGAAGTGAGCTGAAATTCAATTACAGAATTAATCCATCAGAGCAGGTGGTTCCTGGTGTAACCCTTGCCAGAAAGAGAGTTTTGCAACCAGGTAAAATCTTACTCTCAGTGGCAAGGAGCTAATCAAAAAGCTATTACAACTTATTACTGGTTTAATTCTGGGCTCACAAAGCATTGTAAACACTTCTGTGCTATTTTTAACTTTCTCTTTCTCTACCCCTCCCTCTCCCTCTCTCTCCATCTTCCTGTCCCAACATTAAGGCAATGGCAAAATGCACAGGTTGGATAGAGCAAAACTGGCATTAGAGCCAGGTGAGGATTATAGAAGGGAAAGGGAAAACTTTCTAAATATTACTGTAAGTGAGGCAGAGACTGTCACAGGTAGCCCAATGCAATTCACTTGGTAATATCATGATCTGGGTTCCTCTGTAACTGGCGGGTGACCAGGAGAAGCCACTGCAGCTCTGCTTTCCATAAGAAGCTGCCACAAGCTTGATTTCATTCCATCCATATCTCCTATCACTTGTTGGAAGCCAGGCTTTAAGAAGTGAATCTCTCACAAAAGCACCTCCTAACCTGCCCCCCTTCTGCAATTCCAAATTAACAGCATACTGTACAGCAAATTAAAGAGGTGATGGCCTGGAAAGGGTTCTTCCATGAGATAGAGCAGTGGAGTTGTCAGACCAAGCTGTGGTGAGAGAACTTTTAACCTATGTTTTGTTTGGTTTTGTGGTCACGGGAAAGGACCCTGATCCTTGTTTTGATTTAACTATTTAATTGCTATACCTCTTAATAAAGAAATATCCATTCCCACTGATAGGGAACAGATGAGGGCGGCCAGCTAGCAACTTGGGCACTGCACGCGAGTCCTTAAATCTCCCATTGAGCAGATCTCAATATCAACATAGCTTCTCTCATCTGTAATCTCTCCAGTATTGCAGGCCTTCCACTCCCTTCAACTGCTAGGTCAAGCAGGTCTCCTACTTGCATGTCGGATGATCCTGACACACCATCCAATTTATTTTCTGTTTAATTTATAAGCCACCTTTCCACACTACTATGCTCAAAGCAGTTCCCAATCCATGGAAACAACAAAAATTACAGAATAAATTACTTTGCCACCCAACAACAACTCAAAATGCAAGTAAACAAAACAACCAAGTTCAAGAATCCATGTTCATAATAGTATTATGCAACAACAGGCACAAAGTATCAGCAAACAGTAAAGCAAAATCACCCCCAACACATGACAATGAATGAATATTGGCAAACAGATCAAGACAGCAGATGCAAAAATACAATCCACCAAATGCCAGAAGCCGGTCAAAAAGAGCAACCAAGCAGCTAAGTCACTTCTTTTCTTCAATTCCCCTGTTAAGTGGGGCCTGCCCACCTACAATGGGATGTCCTACCACTCGAACCAATCTCATTCTGAGACTATATTGCCATCCAACATATTGCAGCATTGCTGCGGCAGATCTTAGTACAACAGGGTCAACTTCTTTGTCACAAGTTCTGTGCCATGGTAAAAGAGCCACAGAATGGAAGCCCTTTAGCTGTTAATATTTGGTTTGTGCCAATGGCTGGCACCTTGGGCCCAAGCAGCTCTTAAATTAATAAAACACCTGCAAATGGAGGGGGGGAGAGAGAGTGAGACAAGACAAACTCAACTCACTCTCCAGGTGTTTCCACTTCTGCCATCTCCACCAGCCTCTGTGACAGGACAGGTAGGAGTAGGGCTGGCTGCCTTGTCCCCTGCTTGAATGGCAGGTTTCAAAAGCTTCACGTTCAAGGTCTGTAGAGCCAACATGTGTAGTGATTTTGAACAATCTCCAAAAGCCACCCAGTGCTCATTGGTTGTGTGAATCACCCCTTAGCAACATTTCAAACATCCATGGAGACAGAGAGACAGTCCACACCAGGGAGCATCTCCTTCGATAAGTTCCAATTATCTTGATGTGTTAGGCAGACCTTTCAGCTATGGCATTTGCAGGCATCTTGGGAGGATTTGCTCCATGGAGCAGACGGGAAAAGCTGCTGCTTTCATAGAACAGTGTGGAATGTGGGGAGTGGGGGGGAGAAGGGAGAGGTGTTCACACCATGACCTGTGCTGCTTCATCAACAGATGCAAATGCATCTAACAGCTTGGTGACATGTGGTGCTTAATTTTTTAGAAAGTCAAGAAAAAGTGCAGGGGCAAAATGTTGCTTTGAAGTCATGCCCTTTGCCTTTCTGCTTAATCCTCGGTATATATGGGGCACTTGGGGTTACTCAGAAGCAGAGGGGTGATGCTCCACAAGAGAATCATGGTGGTCTCCCTCAGTCAGCACCACCAGGTGCCTGTGGGAAGCTCACAAGTATGTGATGGCAAGATCAGCCAGTGCAGCCACTGAAAGGAAAGAGGGGCACCCAACTTTCAGATGACTCTGGTGCTTGGTTGAGACAATAGGCAAGAAGGTCCTATTGAGAGCTGTCCAGGGTCCTGAAAGGCCTGGCAGAGGCTGTTGTAATTGCTACCACTTCCCTACAGACCTCCGACCCCAGCAACCTCATACATGGTGCTGCTTATTCTGGAGAAAATATATAGCCATTATGTGCAGTAGCCATTGATAGACAAATTCATGGAAAATAAGGCTAAGTTCTCCAAGTTCAAGGCCACCACTCTACCTTTCAGGGCACAATGTTTAACTATGTGCTGTGTATGAAGATGCCCAGAAATTCTGCAGGCATCAGCAACAGATACATGTCCCGAGTTAATTGATCCTGAGCCAATGAATTATTTTCATTCATGCATTTTCACCATGCATTCAGCCCATCACCACCATCAAAATGTGACTTATATATATATATATAAATCTCCATTAATCCATTGTTTAAAATGCAGTAAAATCAATTAAAATGAATAACTAAAGTAGCAAGACGGAAGACAAAAGAATTTTAAAAATAAAAATGAAAAATTTAGGGGACTGTTACAGTAGTGCAAGTTGAACTGCTAAAAGCTTTGCTTAAAAAATTGTCACCCTATTTCTAATAAAGCTAGGGATGTTCCAGAGAGAAACCTCCTTCAACAGGGAATTCCTCAGGAAATGTGAATGAACAGAGAAGCTTTATTAAGCACTCCCTGAATTTCAGGTTGCAATGGGGCTCTCCTAACAAACACAAGCTGTTGGGAGGAGGGATATGAGGCATTCATTCAGGTATTCTTCAGGGCTCAGTGAGTTCAGGTCAAAACCTGCCCAGTTTGGGCCCAGAAATACAGATTGCTAAATACAGATTGCTAAAGACTTGCAGATTCTCTGGCCAGCACCTACAGGCAATTTCTCAGCTGCATTCAGTACCATTTGTAACTTTTGTTGCACTGGTACAGTTTCTGGGTACAGACGTGTGTGTGTGTGTGTGTGTGTGTGTGTGTGTGTGTGAAGTGTAAATGTGATTCTTGGGATAGCCTAACTGACAAAGCACGGCCCCAGCAAGAACACCTAGAAACACTGTGCAGCTTCCAAGACCCAATGTCCTGGCAGGAGCCACCAGCATTCAAACCTACCCATCTACTCCACCCACTCATCTTGCCTTTTGGCTTGGTCTGAGTTTACCAGGGATGCAGGTGGCGCTGTGGGTTAAACCACAGAGCCTAGGACTTGCTGATCAGAAGGTCGGCGGTTCGAATCCCTGCGACAGGGTGAGCTCCCATTGCTCGGTCCCTGCTCCTGCCAACCTAGCAGCTCGAAAGCACGTCAAAGTGCAAGTAAATAAATAGGTACCACTCCGGCAGGAAGGTAAACGGCATTTCCATGCGCTGCTCTGGTTTGCCAGAAGTGGCTTAGTCATGCTGGCCACATGACCTGGAAGCTGTACGCCGGCTCCCTCGGCCAATAAAGAGTCATCCGCGACTGTACCTAATGGTCAGGGGTCCCTTTACCTTTTACCACAGTTTACTATTTTAAACCTCTGCAAGTTGCACCATAGTGCCTGATGTAGCATTGATGTGGAGCACTACAGAAAATTAAAAATGGTAGGGAGAAGCCCATGATAGAAGTGGGCCATTGATGTAGGAGGGGACCAAATGTTGTGAACTGCCCTGAGACTTGTGGATGAAGCACAGTATAAAACATTAATTAATTGAAATTATTTAACTGATTGCACTTTTCCGAGGACCTTCTCAACTTTTGAGCGGACTCTTCCCAAACAGTGGCTCTCCATAGTTTCAGCAAAGATGGATCTTTTTCAACCCTTCCTGGAGATTAAACCTGGATGAAAAGCAGATTCTCTGACAATGAGTCCTTCCCAGCTATGCGAATACCTTATTCAAGGCAAATTCATTCCTCTTTTTTTTTTCCTTTATAGATCTTCTTACTGAATGGATTTGCCTCCTCGACTTCTCTCCTACTCTCCTGCATTTTATCTTCGCATATTAGACATCCCCAAAGCACTCATTACTATAACATATAGGATTTCACTAGAAACATGATGGCTTGTAGTAAGCACTTGAACAGCTCATAACCAAATTCGGAGCTGAGCTGATTGAATACAATTTGTTTAAAATCCATGAACTTGTCATCTGAGCAGCAGATCTGTTAAATCAATATCTTTTAAAGAAATATTCACCAGCAGCTTCTTTTTACAGATCCCTCTCTGTCTGATTAACTTGTGTGCTACATTCCCGAAGTCATTACAATTCCAGTTGTCTGAAGCAGAAAGAATCAAAGCCCCAAAGACCGCTTGGTGACAAAGCTTCTTACCAAGCCATCTTCTTCTATAGCTGTTTATTAATACCTCCATCTCATTGTTCTCAAAACTATTATTGGCATGCAATGAACGCAATGCTACCACGAGAACCAGACTAGATGTGAGGCTAAATCAGGGGTGGGAAAATCTGTGACTCTCCAGATGTTAGTGAGCTCCAACTCCCATCAGCTCCAGCCAGCATGGTCAAGGATTGTGGGGATTGCAGGGCCCTTCCAGACTGTCACTATAATAACAATAATAACTTTATTATTTAGACCCCGCCCATCTGGCTGTGTTTCCCCAGCCACTCTGGGCAGCCTACAGCACATCTAAAAATATATTTAAAACACCAAGCCTTAAAAACTTCCATAAACAGCTCTGCATTCAGAAGGGGGTGGGATTCAATGGCAGACTGGCAAGTTCAAGTTGCAACATTTACACTGGATTTGAAGCTCTTGTCCAACAAGCCCACATTAAAAACAAACAAACAAACAAACCAGACTTTTGTGGTATTGAAAGTGATGGGGAACTGCAACTGAAGGCAAAGGCTAACAATTGCTCAATGCAACATTTTATCACCTCTCTGCAAACAAATTGGAATGAATGCTCACTACAATGTTGTATAACCTCCCCACAATTCTTGTGCAATCATAGAATTATAGAATTGAATAGAATCATAGAATCATAGAGTTGGAAGAGACCACAAGGGCCATCGAGTCCAACCCCCTGCCAAGCAGGAAACACCATCAGAGCACTCCTGACATATGGTTGTCAAGCCTCTGCTTAAAGACCTCCAAAGAAGGAGACTCCACCACACTCCTTGGCAGCAAATCCCACTGTCGAACAGCTCTTACTGTCAGGAAGTTCTTCCTAATGTTTAGGTGGAATCTTCTTTCTTGTAGTTTGGAACCATTGCTCCGTGTCCGCTTCTCTGGAGCAGCAGAAAACAACCTTTCTCCCTCCTCTATGTGACATCCTTTTATATATTTGAACATGGCTATCATATCACCCCTTAACCTCCTCTTCTCCAGGCTAAACATACCCAGCTCCCTTAGCCGTTCCTCATAAGGCATCGTTTCCAGGCCTTTGACCAATCAGTATGAACGCATCATACACAAGTCGTATAGAAATGGTCGTTGGGAAGACCCGTTGAAATTTTAGGCTCGCTAACTCCAATGGGTCTACTCTGAGAAGAATTTAATTGGCTTTGAGCCATATTCCACGACTGCATGGTTGCAGATGAAAAAACAATTTAGTTCTCCTCTCTGTGACATCTAACACAAATTTGTAATGACCCAACTGTTGGAGGAGGTCGTATCTTGATGGTAGATTATGTGCATTGTAGGCAGCTGGTTTGGACGCAATCCCTGGCATCATCAGTTAAGATTATTAGGTAGCTGGTGGTGGGAAAGATCTTTATCTGAGATCAGCTGATCTTTCTGAGTTCTAAATTACATAAGGAGCCTTGAACATAGGAGGTTGCCTGCTTCAGAAGTTCGCCATCCAACCTGTGGAGCGTAGCAGCAACACAGGAGGCGTTGAACAGGCTTTTCTCCTCTCCCAACATGATATTACTCACATCGGGGGGCGGGGTTATGCCACCTGAAGAAGAGGCCTTACAGGATCAGGGGTACTGCCAATCAATGCATTAATTGTTTGATGATAATAATAATAATAATTTTGCTGCTGTCTTATGAAGTATGGGACTGTGAATCACAGAGCTAAATTACTAAACCACTAGTTTCCAAACTATGTGTTACAGCAGAATAGAATGCCATGAGAAGAACTGAAGTTTTACTTAAAATTTAAGCCATCGTTTTGATTGCATCCACCATTCTATGCTCCTTAGAATGGGAAGGCTGCTGTGGCATTGATCTCTCTCTCCACCCCTCTCTCTCTGTCAATGTGACATCATCCTTAGGGAGGAGGTAAGGAAGCAATGAGATTTCTTGAGCAGAACATGCCATAGTTGAGAGGCAGGGAGGAATTCCAAAAGCATGACAGTTGCCTAGAAAACACAAAACACTCCCTGACCTGACTGCTCAGGTGGGAGGATATATGGGCTATTCTGCAGCTGCAAAGACGACTGAGAGAATACACACCTATATTTTCTTTTCTTTTTTAAAAAAATAATTTTTATTAACAGGCCAATCAAATCACATTAATTCCAAATTACACAGCCAAATTTTAAATTTTTTGATGGGGGTACCCATACTTCGAGCTCTGAAAGGGATCCAAACATCTCTCTTGCTGCTGCTTTAATAACACAGTTCTGCCCAAATAGTATTCACAGTTCTAGTCCATCTTCTCTTTGTTGTTTTCCTCATCTTCTTGTTTTCTTTATGATCTCTGATAGTCTCCACAAGCGCGCACCTATATTTTCAAGTATAAAATGCGCCTTCAGTTTTAAGCCAGGAATATGCCATACCAGATACAAAAAGGTTGGGGAACATGAAGGATCAGCAGGCTCACAGATCTAGCAGTAGTAGTGATAGTTGGACTTATCAAATTATTCTCACCACCACCACTATCTGTGTTTAACACTTTAAGGAGGTTTATGAGTGACAATAAATAGTCTAGTTTGGGAACACTCAGTGAATCTATGGGTGTGTTCAGAGCCAGTGCAAAAAGAGATCGTGCAGGGATGTCACTGTTAGAATTCCTTTATAGGAGTATATAAAAGTTATAGAATCATAGAATTGTAGAGTTGGAAGGGACCCTGAGGATAATCTAGTCCAACCCTCTGCAATACAGGAATATGCAGCTGTCCCATACAGGGATCGAACCTGCAACCTTGGCGTTATTATGCTCTAACCAACTGAACAAGAGAGAAAAAAATGGAACCAAAATGATCTACTAAAATCCTCTCTCATTTGTCCCTTTCACTCTCTAAGAGGGAATTCTCAGACTAATAGTGCAATCTGACGCATACCTACTCAGAAGTAAGTCCCATCGAGTTCAAGAGGGCTTACTCCTGGGTAAATAGGTGTAGGATTGCTGCCTTAGTCACTTAAATCTGGCAGCACAACTTGTACGGTCCTGAGCTGAGGAGGCATTTCATACTTGATTTAGTCCAAATATACAAAATTGGCAAGCATGCCTGTCCATTTCCAAACTCGCTGCAGAGAATAAATTAGGCAATTCTGATTCCTCTTATCAAATACAACATAACCGGAACACTCAGAGTGCACTGGAGTCTTTCAGAACGGCTTTGGTTCTGCTCCGCACTATTGAAGTCGGTGACAGCCTTGCCAGTAACATATGAGAGCAAAGGATTAGGGGAGAGGAGAGGATCTTAAGGAGAAGGCTGTCTGCAGCAGTCATGCTCACGTCCCCTATGGACGAAATTTTCATATAAGCTGTGCATGCTGGGTAAATTACATCACAGCAGCTCTTCATTGAAAAACATGCTGCTCAGTCAGGAAAGATCAGGGGAAGAGCCCTAGCTCAGGTGTAGGAGCAAGGGCTCCCATGAGCATTAATGAGTATGGTCAATGTTCAGGATAATGGGAGTTGCAGTCCAGTCACTTAAACGATTAGCACACTTATCCAATAAGGTTTGCCCAGTGTTTCCTGCTTGAATGCCCCTACAGCAAGACAACAACAAAAAAACAGCCTCCCTGCATTGGAAAACTAGCAGGTCAGGCAGCCTAGCTTTCTCCCTGATATCGTTTGTTTTCCAGACAAGGATTTTTTCTGCCTCTTATGGGAGCATTGCCAGTAAGCAGCCTTCTATCTGCAGCCCAAAAAAGACTAACCAAAAAAATCTACTTAATATATAAACATTCATTAAAATACTTGCATTGCACACGTTGCTACTGAATACCTGCATTAATTTTAAATAGATTTGAATGGTGCATGGTAAAATATTGCAAGTAATACATTAGTCACTGCCATTCAGACCCCTCATTCTTTATCCATTGTTTTCTTGCAGATCGCCCCTGTTTAAGAACATAAGGTGAGTTCTGCTGGATCAGGCAAATGGCCATGTACTCCAGCATCCTATTTTCACAGTGGCCAGAGACAGATGCCCTTGGGAATCTTGAAAGCAGGACCTGAGCAAAACTCCCGTCTTCTGATTCCCAGCAACTAGCATTCGGAGGCAGACTGCCCGATGAAACATTAAAGAACAGTCTCATTATGATACACAGCATTCAGCTCCGTCTCATGCAAATTCGGATCTAAACACAAAACTCAAAGACTGTCCTGTTGATTAAATTTTTGCCATTTATTATTTGCCAGTTACCATCACAAAAGTTTTTTTTTTCCCCCCCTTCTTCTTCTCTTGCCAAGAGGTGAGCAAGTGGCTCCCTCTGGTGCCAAAACCTCTAGCAACTTCATTGAATTTATTCTCTCGGTTTCCTACTTAAATGGAAGCAGCATATAGACAGAATCAGGACCACAGATCAAGCTGGGGAATGCAATTATGAGCTGGCAATGCTGTCTATTTTCCAGAGCTGTAAAAACTGCAAAGGAAGGCAGCCCATTGTATACGCATCCAATTACTGGCATTGCTTTCACATTATCAGGATTTTTTTTTAAAAAAAAATGCATTTAAACGTTTATAACTGTGCTGATGAGAAAGAGGGCCCTTCCTTACAGCAGCTGATTGTGGACTTGATGCTCCTCATGCATGCAGGTCTTGTGCAGCATTCATATAACATCATCCTCATAAAAATGCCTTCCCTTCTTCTCCCCCGCATTTCATTCCGATTCACTGTTTCCATGTTGCAGTTTTGACTTAGCAAATTTTCCATGGAAACAGTAAATCCAAACTGATGTCACATCCACTCTATATAAGGGCCGGCCCACCCAAGAGGCAAGGTGAGGCAAATGCCTCAGGCAGCAGGATCCACAAGGGCAGCAGATCCCAGTGTTGCTCTTTCTTCCCCTCTTGTTTCTGAGGTAGATTTTCCCTCACCCCTTGTTCCTGGTGGGAAGAAGGGCACCATTTTGGGGTCTGCCTCAGGTATCAAAATATATTGGGCCAACCCTATATATTTAAAGCACATGTCTTTCCTCTACAATAATCCTGGGGAACTGTAGTTAAATAGATACTACATGTAGATAGGACCAGAATGGGGAAATAATACGAGACAGTGCAAAACTTTAGAGAATGAAGAGCATCGAAGTTACATCCACACCATACATTGGAAGAACTCTTGTACCACTTTAAGAGTCATGGCTTCACCCAAAGAATCTTGGGAACTGTAGTATATCTGAAGGAGCATCTCCACCCCCATTGTTCTACCCGGACACTGAGGTCCAGCACCGAGGGCCTTCTGGCAGTTCCCTCACTGCGAGAAGCCAAGTTACAGGGAACCAGGCAGAGGGCCTTCTCGGTAGTGGCACCTTCCCTGTGGAACGCCCTCCCACCAGATGTCAAAGAGAACAACAACTACGCGACTTTTAGAAGACATCTGAAGGCAGCCCTGTTTAGGGAAGCTTTTAATGTTTGGTGTATTATAGTATTTAAATATTTTTTGGGAAGCCGCCCAGAGTGGCTGGGGAAGCCCAGGAAGATGGGTGGGGTATAAATAATAAATTATTATTATTATTATTATTATTATTATTATTATTATTATTATTAGTTTGTTAGGTCCTGGGAATTTTAGCTCTGTGAGGAGTCTCCTGACAACTCTCAACACATTTAACAAACTAAAGTTCCCAGTGTTATTGGATGGTGGGGAGAAAGACATGGTTGTTAAAGTGGTACAGGAGTGCTATAAACGCATGTGTGTGGATGTGACCGCAGTCCACAATGAACTTGCAGGTGGAAGCCCCCAGAGAGAGGGATGGAGAGCGTTTGGGATGCAAAGCAATGATGGATGACTGCTCAGTTCCAGTGTTACCACAGCAAAAATTGTAGTATTCACTGTGCGTGCTAACTACTATGCATGTAAATATAAGGGGCTGCTTTTCACTGGAGCATGCTGCAAAAAATGAACCCATTCCATACGTATCTGCCTTTATATATGGGGAGGCGTATACTGTGTTTTTAATGCACAGAAGATATGTGTGAATCAACCCTCTGCAACAAATGTTTTTTATGCATTAAGGCTAAATGTGAATCAACCCTCTAATCAATATAATAATATATAATATAGGAACAAGTATTAAAACTCCATCTCCTCTAGTTTATTAGATTACATGTTTATCTGCCCTCTTCTAAGTGAAATCAATGACGTTGTTAGGCACCACTTGCCGAATTTTCTGGATATGATGCCACACGCATGAATACGCCAGAGGTATGATAAAGTTTCACATTAAAACATTTGCGGAGGGGAAAGATTTATTATAATGAACATTAGAGTGCTGCGTTTGCCATAGCTCTGTGATGCCTGAAGGTCTGCCATCATTTAATTTGCAATTGTTGATTTGTCAATGGGATTTCAAAACAAATTACAGAACAGAAATTGACTGTGCAGTTCACCTAGTGGGAAAATGAACCGCTTTAGATACTGCTCTGCTCCACGTACACACTCCAGAGTAAATTTAAGCACGCATTCCTACGATGTAAGAATGCTTAGAAATAAAAAAGAATGCAGGCACAAATGCTGGAACAACATAGAAAAAAGCTAGCAAGCTGCCTTATATTAAGTCAGGTCTAGCTAATGACTGCCATCTCTGACTGTCAGTGGCTCTCCAGGCAGAGGCATAGGATGGTCATGTGGAACCCAGTGCAGAAAATTTCTTGTCACCCCCCCCCCATTGATTTTTCCCCCCTGCAAAAATAGTTTTGCATTATTTCATATTTTCTTACAAAGGGCTGTGGATTATGGGCCTCTGATAACAAGGAGGTGACTGTGGACAGATACTTAAATCTACAGGATGGATTGTGTTTTGGCTCCACTGAATTGAAATTTCAGCATTCACGACATATGAAAACGGCCAAGTAAACAGTCATTTTCATGGAGGAGGGTCAAGATATTCACTGAGATGCATGAAATTTCAGATATAGCTATATAATCCCTAGTGTAGGAAGATAAGAGCTTTGGAGCAGGCATTTTTTTTTTTTTAAAAAAAAAGTTTTTTATGAACTGCCCTAGTAGGGCAGTAATTGTTCCTTTTTGACACGCCCCCCCCCATGATGAAACCCAGGGTGGACCGCCCCCCTTCCTACACCCCTGTCTCCAAGATTTCAGGGAGCAGGCATTCTCCCTACCCAGGCTCGACACCTGGGAACTCTTGCAGTCAAGCTATAGACCTTGAACAAAAGCTGCCACCACATTGCTTTCTCCTGGACATGGGTATCCTCCAGGTTTGCAAAGGGCAACTTGCCTGGTCACGTCTAGGGCGCAACCATCGCCAGCAGGCTGGCCTAGAACCAATGCAACATGCTGAATTTAGCAATATGAATCAAAAATTATCTGAAGTGGAACAGATTAATTTTCTGTCTCAAGTGCCCCCCACCAAAAAATGGACCCTGAATTGGGGTTTAGAGTGGATCACCAGTGTCCTAGGCCCTGCTGTGACAATCCTTGGAAAACATACAACTGCACCACCCCACACGTCTGATACAATGCACAAACTGGGTGAGGAGGGACCAGGCAGGATTCCAGCAAGCGTCACCACCAGTACTATGGAAATATTTGGCTGGATTGCAGCAGGTCAAGCGTTTGATTCAGAATGGGTGGAAAGAGGCAGATGCTAGGAATCTGTTTCTGACTCAGATAATATCAGTTATGGAGTTTGCCTCATCACACTTTTACGAGAGTGGCTCAGGTGATTGAGAAACTGATAGAATGGTTTAAAAAAATAGTATTTGAAAATATGTAAGTGGTACACAACATAAAATCAGTATCATGGAAACAGAGAGGCAACATAGATACCAGTAGAAGAGTATGATAAAAATAAATCTAAAAATTCACTCTTAATTATTTAGAAGACATCGGAAGCAACTGATGCTTCATGTATAGCAGTGAGAAGGGCATTCCAAAGTACAGAGGCAATGGCAGCAGATGCCCATTTTCAGATCACTGCCCTCTGATATATTGTAGAGTACAGTGCCACAAGTTAAAAGTTCCCTGGATGATCTAAGTGGTATTACAGATCTATGCAGTGGCAAGTGGTCCTTCAGGTACTTCCTGTTCCTCTGTAGACCTGGCTTCCTCTCTAGGCTTCCTCATTTCCTGTATGGCTTCCACTCTAAGCATGGTTTAACAAAGTGGTAGGCAACATGATAGCTTCCAGATGTTGATGGAGTACATAGCCCAGTAGCCTCAGCTAGAATGGCCAACGGTCAGAGATGATGGGAGTTGTAGTCCAACAGCATCTGAAGGGCACCACATTGCCTATCCTTAGTTCAGTGTGTCACTTTCGCCCTATGGAGCCCTAAACATTGTCAACCTCTATTTCTTTTGCTTTGACTCCCATTAAAACAACCATTAAATCTGGTTTAAAAGTGCCTATTTCATGCAATGCTGGAATGCGTCTTGGTTGCCAATCACAAAGCCTGATCATTTTCCAAACAACACATCCTTTATCCATGCCTCCTTTCTTTCCTGAAATGGCCCAGCGTCGGCAGCCCGCAATGCAGGAATTGTGGGTATCAAGGTTTGATATGCAGGGTTGGTTCTGGGTTAGCAACTGGTGTCAGCTCAGATCCCTGGAAGACTCAACGAATTGTCGGAAGGAGGCAGAAAGGCAGGTTTCAGGTGTCAGAAGACACAATCAGTTCTTCCCTTCTAGCATTCAAGGAACCGGTTCAAAAACAGGCACAATTTCAAGAGTCCATGATAAAACAGGATCAATACCCATGAAGCAGAATGCAATGAGGATAATCGAGCAAGAATGCTCAGTGTTTACCCTAGAAGGCAACTGAAGTCTGTTGAAGAAAGAAATGACCATTCAGTTCCTTCTTTCCCCAGGAGTTTCATGATCAAGACGGAGTGTGATGGGGTCTTATCCTTTTATAAGGGACAGGTGAAGCCACCGTATTTATTTTTTTAGCAAGCAACACTGAAGAATGGTATCTGATTCTGCACTTCCCATTGTCCGATGATCAAAAGCTAAGGCCTGGTGTTGATTAGAGTTTTATTATATAGATCCACTTCCCATTCTGCATCAGCAACCATCAAAAATAACCCATGAGAAACTAAGGGTAAAGCTATGCATTTTGTCTACACAGTGGGGTCCCACAGAAAATGCCCTTTTAAAAATACATTGCGGATAGGTTCAACTGGTAGGGAAAGGATAAGGGATGCATTTGGTTTTCACATTGGGCAATTTTTAATTTAGTCACTGCATTGCACTGATATCTCACTTTTCTTCCATGATAGAACTCAAGGTGCCGTACATTTGTTTGCAAGATGGTCTCCCATCCAGGCACTGAAGAAGACCCAGACCTGCTTAGCTTCGACAAATCTGTTTCATCAAATGCCTCAAGACCATGCCCTGGGGACCACGTGTCGGTCTGTAGCATATAGTTTAGACTTGCATATCTCTTATGACACTTTCTCCCCCTTAGTAGGAAGAGGTTAAGCACCTCCGATTTGCTAGGTGGTTTGGGCAATGTCAGAAACAGCCCCATTTCAGTGATTATTCAGAGATAGCTTTGAAAGGGGTTTAAAGTCCTCATGCTTTCAGAGTAAAGAAAATTCTTCCAGCTCTGCTTTCCAAACCCACAGTGACATCAGCACACAGCCAAACCCAATTGGCTACATACTACTGTGATGTCACCCCCAATTAGTTAGGATCACTCACATGTCTAAAACAAAAAAGGTCTGTTAGTTTCATTTGACATCAGCAGCCAATAAAACTAGTACAGTGGTACCTCGGGTTAAGTACTCAATTCGTTCCGGAGGTCCGTTCTTAACCTGAAACTGTTCTTAACCTGAAGCACCACTTTAGCTAATGGGGCCTCCCGCTGCTGCCGCGCAATTTCTGTTCTCATCCTGAAGCAAAGTTCTTAACCTGAGGTACTATTTCTGGGTTAGCGGAGTCTGTAACCTGAAGCGTATGTAACCTGAGGTACCACTGTAGGTTGTGATGATGTCATCCTGATTCCCCAATCTGATGGGATTCTGCATGTGATTAAACCAAGAAGAGGAGGAAGCAATAAATAAAAGAACAGCAATGAAGCAAACAGATTTTTAAAAGTGGGACAATCTTATAATGTACAGTGGTACCTCAGATTAAGTACTCAATTCGTTCCGGAGGTCCGTACTTAACCTGAAACTGTTCTTAACCTTTAGCTAATGGGGCCTTCCGCTGCCACCACGCCGCCGGAGCACGATTTCTGTTCTCATCCTGAAGCAAAGTTCTTAACCTGAAGCACTATTTCTCTGTTCGCGGAGTCTGTAACCTGAAGTGTATGTAACCCAAGGTACCACTGTAGTTCCCTACCCCCCACCCCACCCCAGGAAATATTTCATTACCACCAGTCCAAAGAAACCCTTTCACACATCCCAAATTGAAATGGGCTAATGATTGGCACAGCTGCACTCCTCAGCTATGTAGATTTGGACCTGAAATGGGTTGCAGCCCAGTTAATAGGTGCTTCCAATTGCGCCCTTTAGAGATTTACAATGTTGGCTACCCATCTCCCAGTCTGTAAGGCACCACTTCAGCAGACAAGCTTGCATTAGGTATTTGCACACAGCTTAGCCCAGTGAGTTGATGAGTTTTAAAGAGGCCTCTGAGTGCCCCTGGAATTTGAGCAATAACTAACAGTAAGCTCCACTGAATAGATCTAAAAGCTCTTCTCTCTTAACTGAGTGACTTTTCATTTTCACTGTACCACCAATTTAACAATAAAAATTGCCAGCCAGATATGGCTTTCTCTGGAGTTTCAGCTGCAGTTAAGCCCCTTTTAACTTTAATTTTCTAATAAATATGCTTAATTAGTGGCTCAGAAGGGTTTTTCCCCCCTTCCTTAATTCCTTTTTCAAAGTTATTTTTTTTTAAAAAAGTTAAACGTTTCTCAGCTGGAGGTGAGACTTTATTGAAAACAGCGAGATAAGTTAATTCTGCAGAAGAAAATGCTGAACACAAAAGGAAAAATATGAGACAAGAAGTAGTCAACATCAAATACCACCAGCTAATGTGGAGTCCTTAAAGAGTGTAATTGCATTAAGTTCCTTTTTCATCTGAACTTTTAAAGTCTACCGAGTTACAGAAATTAATGGAATGAAACTTTAAGGAGAGAGAGGGGGCCTTGCGCATTAATTTGGATGATGTTGCATAATATTTTTGTCAGCTCCCCATGTTTAAACATTGTGTACCTCCCACAGACTTCAAAAAGAATGCGAAAGGAGCTCCCTGCTGGATAGCCAACGGGTGTGTAGATATTTTCCCCTTGTCCTACGAAACAGTGTTTTACGCTCAGGAGTCAAAGAATCTAAGGAAATGTATCTCTGGATTCTTAAAGCGAAGACTGATGTGGCACCAAAACTGTGGTGGGTGTCATTTGGTCACATGAGGGGATGGGAGAGCATTTCAATTATGTTCACATTCCAAAGGTGGGCTTCCCTAATTTGCACAATAGGCAGACCGAAACCCAGCCATCCTTTGAAACTGGCACTTCTCCAATGCATTTTGCAATGCAGTTATCCAGCCAAGTAATGTGTTTGTGTGTGCTTTTATTAATTTAAAAAAAATTGCATATACTGGGATAAAATATGCATAGAAATGAATATATTAGTGAGAACATACAGAAATGCACTGAGCTGAATTCAATGCCACTCTATTAAAAATGATCCATCTACAAAAGCATATCAGCTAAGTTGCCAGGTGGAATGACCCCCCCCCACTGTTTTGAGGATTCTCCCAACCCAAGAGTCAGTTCCAGGAGTGGGGGCATGCAGGGGAGGCAATGAAGGAGACCCCTCAGGCACAGGGGTTCCACTGATGGTGAACCCCACCTATTATATTTGTGAGAATTCTTTTGCAAAATGGTGTACGTTAGGCAAATTTCAAAAAATAATAATCGTATATTAGGATAAAATTATATTAAAATCCTGATGAGGATTTTTCTTAACGGGGTGGGGGGAGGGTGAAGTTTGCTGATGTGAAAATGTATGGGCAGGAAGAATGATAAACTGCGAGAAACCAAAAGCAACCAATTTGACCCTGCTTAGTCACATGGTCATTGCATTCTGAGGCATTTGTTCACAGGACGGGAAAGGCGCATGCAAAAGTTCACACCACTTCTGCCACACTTAAGGGTGGTGGTGGTGGTTTTTAACACACGCTTGCCGTCTTTAAAACAAAGGGGTGTTCAAGCTATTTCCTCCGCAGATAAAACGTTTTGCCACAAATGGATTAAAAAAATTAAAAAGCAACCCGAACGATGCGCAATCGGAAACCCTAAGCCAATCAGGGATCCTAGTTACAAGGAGGAACCCTGCACATGCACACCTGTGCATGCATAGGGCTGTTTCTCATTAACCCTAAATGGGTGGCCACTGGGGTGTGGCCAGCTGCTCCATCCACAATCAAGGCATGTGCTTCCCTTCCATGGGTTTCTTCACACACACACACACACACAGAGAGAGAGAGAGAGAGAGAGAGAGAGAGAGAGAGAGAGAGAGATCAGCTGGAAAATCTAGGTAACCATCAAGCGAATCACAGTGGGGCAAACATCACGTGTACATGGAGGAAGTCTACACAAGGGGATTGGCTTTTCTGATGGACTGCCTACTGAGGCTCATGTGACCAATGTCTACAAACAGATAAAGTACTGTTGCACACAGACTGTTTCCACCTAAACATTAGGAAGAACTTCCTGACAGTAAGAGCTGTTCGACAGTGGAATTTGCTGCCAAGGAGTGTGGTGGAGTCTCCTTCTTTGGAGGTCTTTAAGCAGAGGCTTGACAACCATATGTCAGGAGTGCTCTGATGGTGTTTCCTGCTTGGCAGGGGGTTGGACTCGATGGCCCTTGTGGTCTCTTCCAACTCTATGATTCTATGATTCTATGACACCACCCCAAGCTCTGAGCAGTGCGAGATTCCAGGGGTTTGAGGAGCTTACCCAGGGTTCGTGTTTCCTTCGGGATGGGGTACAGCAGAGACTGTGGTGTCTTCATGATATATGGTTTAGTTGCACATATACACAAACTGAGCCTACAATGGAGGGGTTCACAGCAAAAACACCCCAAGAGAGCCTCTCCTCCCCCATAGCTGCAATTGTATATTAGGATAAAATTATATTAAAATCCTGATGAGGATTTTTCTTAAAAGAACGGGGGGGGGGGAGGGAGAGGTTTGCTGGTGTGAAAATGTACGGGCAGGAAGAAGGATAAACTGCAAGAAACCAAAAGCTACCAATTTGCTTAGTCACATGTTCAATGCATTCTGAGGCATTTGTTCACAGGAGGGGAAAGACAAGTGCAAAAATTCAAACCACTTCTGCCACACTTAAGGGTGGTGGTGGTGGTTTTTAACACACGTTTGCTTCAAGCAGAAATCAAACATCGCCCTGTCTCTCCCTCACCAGCTTGCTGCTTATTCTTCTTGCTCACACAGCTGCAACTCCCAGCTCTGGCGTTGTTCTTCTAACAGTGAGTTGTTGAGGGAGGGGCCCCACCCATTTCACATAAAGCTCTTTTCCTTTTTTCTCTTAATGGCCCATCGCCCAGGCAATCGCCTCATCAGGAAGCAATCCTGGCTTATATTTTAACACTTGCTTGATCCAAGGGTTCAAAGGGTACTCCCCTGCTCCCAAACTCATAACAGTACACTCTTCGCCACCCCTACTCCCACCCCGCCTTTGAAAGTATTTGTATTTGTATTCATAAGCAAATTGATGCAGATGCAATCGGTTCATTAATTTCTTTAAACAGTCCTACTTGTTTCTCCCCAGTAGTGATGTATGGAAGTGAGAGCTGGACCATCAAGAAGGCTGATCGCCGAAGAATTGATGCTTTTGAATTATGGTGCTGGAGGAGACTCTTGAGAGTCCCATGGACTGCAAGAAGATCAAACCTCTCCATTCTTAAGGAAATCAGCCCTGAGTGCTCACTGGAAGGACAAATCCTGAAGCTGAGGCTCCAATACTTTGGCCACCTCATGAGAAGAGAAGACTCCCTGGAAAAGACCCTGATGTTGGGAAAGATGGAGGGCACAAGGAGAAGGGGACGACAGAGGACGAGATGGTTGGACAGTGTTCTCGAAGCTACCAGCATAAGTCTGACCAAACTGCGGGAGGCAGTGGAAGACAGGAGTGCCTGGTGTGCTCTGGTCCATGGGGTCACGAAGAGCCGGACACGACTAAACGACTAAACAACAACAACTTGTTTCTCATTTCAAATGAAAGACCCACTTTGCTGGGCTATTCCTCATCACTTTTTGCCCCATTCAGGGTGCCGATTGGCTACAGTGTCTGCATTCCAGTCAGCACCGGCACACAAAGTAGGCTGCGTACACACTAATCCATATGTCGCACAAAAATGTAGTGTTTCCTTAATCCAGAATAGTTTGTGCTCTTTGTCAAAATGCTGCTTCCGAGCCAGATTCTGATGTCCACTAGGCTGAATGCAGTCACTTGATACACATTTGAAATCTCCCTGCTTGATTAGATTACCACGCCTTTTCCTCCCTGAACATGTCTCAAGTGAATGAAGAAGGATCGCCATCTTGGTGTACATTTACTCACAACACACACATACACACCCACCCCAATTGCCTTCATCTGTTTTCAAACAAACAAACTGCTTTCATCTGTTTTCAAACTGACACACAGTGGGGTAATCTCCAGTAAGCTTTTCTATTCAGAATGAAACCAGTTTCTCAAAAAGTGCTTGGCAGAAGCAAAAGAAATAACAAATAAAAATGCAATAGATCTAGATTGTGTGTGGTAGGGTTGCCATACATCCGGAATTTCCTGGACATTTCTGGGATTCCATTTAATGTCCGGGGAAATCCAGATTTGGGTGATTTCTGGGGGTGAGGAAAGCTCTAAACCCTCTATTTTTTGCAATTTTTGCAAAAAAAAAAAAAGCTCAAGAACTTTGCCTTAAAAAGCTGAACTTTTCTGTCCGGATTTTCACTTTTTAAAATATGGCAGCCCTAGTGTGTGGACTACCGGGGGAGGTGTCAATAAGTACTTGGTCTCCATAGATTCGAAAGCAAAACATCTTGTGTATACATCCTTAACCACAGGAGAGAATGTACATTGTATTGTCACTCTCACCCCCACCTCAACTTACTTATAGATCTGAGGATACTTTCACAGACCCATGGCCTGGTTGAGATGCTTACTGGCTGTGATGGAAAACCATAATTGCTCATTGGGGTTGGTGTTTCATTTTTTAAAAACATACTTGAAAATCCAGGATCTAAGATAAAACTGCCAGCACTGTGGTGCTTTTATACAAATCAATGATGTAGCCACGCTTGCAATAAGGTTTTGTCATTTTTGTCTTATTTCTGGGCACCGCTTAGGAGTATTTAAAATATCAAGCACTCTAGAAATGCTTTATAATAAATAAAGGCATGAAAACTGTGTACAGTCTGTACCTGAAAAGGGGTATTGTCAACATGAGCCTCTGCTGGAATCTTCCTAGTGCCGTAGGCAATGGGGAGTAAATATTCCAAACAAACAAACATAACTTGTATCAGAGAGCAGGTCCATTATTTCTAGTAGGTCAAGCGAATGAGTGGGAGGACCTAAGTAGACCTGGCCTCTGACAAACTTGTATTCCTCTCTACCTCTCCAGGGTTTCTCGATGGGTGTACTTGCTGTCTATAAGGAATCTAGACAACATATTCCCACTTGCTTCTGAACCTCCTGTTCTTTTCCTGAGTCCCTTTTACTCATCCATACCTTAATTAATCACACTGCTGGTACAATAAATTTCACACACCCTATCTGCACTGCATTTTCCCTAAACACACACACACACACCAAGAAAATCGAGTCTCCAACTCCACAGTTGTTATACACTACTCTCCCTCACCCTGCCCTCCAGCAAACTCGGTATAACAACATCAGGTTACTTAGCAAGGTTAGCATAACCCACATTCTCTAAGCCACAGCTCCATCCCTCTGCATTATGGGTATAATAACGATAAACTTGACGTGGACAGGAAAATTGTTTAAATAATTACAATAACATCTGGGGACTCTAGGTTGAGAAAGGCTGGTGCAGACTGTTAGAAATTCAGCTGTATGGTGTGTAGTGGAATATTCCATTATCCTACCCCACTGGTAATGTTCTTCCAGTACTGGCCATTCATGGTGATGGGATACTAAGCAACGTGGATTAAATATACCAAGAAGAAACAAATCCATTCTCGGGTTTTTCAAATCCATCAGTTCAGTTACTAGAATAATTGTACCTTGGGTCAGGCCAACAGTGCATCCTGGGTCCAGACCAGATGCACTGGTCTCTTGAGTTTCTTTATCGATTGGAGAGTACAATCAATTCAAGATCTGCTAGCACTTAGAGGGATGCTTTAACAAATTGCCCTTTGTGGCAAAACAACATTTGACCCCTTGGTCCCAACTCCACATTTATTTGCAGTCTGCCAGAAATATATCAGCTTTTTTATTTCCATTTGTTTCAGAGTAGAGCTCGTTTTCCTCTGATAATGTAAATGCTAAGGCATGTAAGCAAAAGTTTTTGGTATAAAATATAATGCAAATGTAGGACTGCCACCTGATTGATCAATTACCGTATTTTTTGCTCTATAAGACTCACTTTTTCCCTCCTAAAAAGTAAGGGGAAATGTGTGTGTGTGTGTCATGGAGCGAATGCAAGCTGCGCAGCTATCCCAGAAGCCAGAACAGCAAGAGGGATTGCTGCTTTCACTGCGCAGCGATCCGTCTTGCTGTTCTGGCTTCTGGGATTCAGAATATATATTTTTCTTGTTTTCCTCCTCCAAAAACTAGGTGCGTCTTGTTGTCTGGTGCGTCTTATAGAGCGAAAAATACAGTAATTAAAATCCCCATGTTTTTCCAGACTGTTAAAATGGGGGGGGGGAGCATACTTTGTGCCTGCTACGGACATCAAAAAGCAATCTCAGATGTGCCATGCCCTCCTGCACGAGAAAGAAAGGCGAATGCTAATATGATGCCTGTCATCTGTAGCTTTCATAACTACATTATAGGATATATATAGAATATCATTTAACCTAACCGATTAATTGACTGAAGTTTGCAACCCTAAATCAAAGGCATTGCAATAAGTGTAAACAGCATTAAGGCTCAAACACGATCACTGCAAACCAAACCAAAGTAGAAGTTCCTGAAAAGCTTCTAAAAAGTGCAGACTAACTTGAGTCCATGGAGCTACTCTAAGTATGACTCAGCTGGATACAACATCATGCATCTGCCCAAACCTAAGGCTACAAGAGGCCATAAGAGGTCACACTGCCTTCTCCTTTAGGTATGAAAGACCCTACGCTACTACCCTCATGGAACCCATTCCATACCTATTTTCCGCCAATGAGTCCATCAGATCTGCCAAGGATCTTGGGTCATTTCCTAGGCACAGTACAGGTGTTGACCATTTTGTGGACGTCCAATTGACAAATGACCACTGATGCACTGGTCCTTTTGGACCTGGAATAGGGAAGAATGGGGTGCAATGGGGAGGAGTGGGCTTACGCATGCTCCACCAAGAGCACGCGGACCAAGAGCAGAACTGCCGCATGCGGACCAAGAGCAGAACTGCCGCACAAAATGATTACTGGCTGTAAGTATAGGAACAAGTCATACTTCTTAGGCATCTTCGTTCCCACACAGGAACTGAGAGTGCACTGCCGAATGCAACTCCACACTGTATTCAAACAATTGTCCGTCATTGCTGATTTCTTCAGCAACGTAATCTTCCAAGGAGCCATTTGAAAACCACTGGACTAAGTCTTTACGGCTCCAGTGATCAAATCAAACACAAAAAAGCAGTCCATTCAAATACAGTGGTACCTCGGCTTAAGTACTTAATTTGTTCCAGAGGTCCGTTCTTAACCTGAAACTGTTCTTAACCTGAAGCACCACTTTTAGCTAATGGGGCCTCCTGCTGCCGTCGCACCACCAGAGCACGATTTCTGTTCTCATCCTGAAGCAAAGTTCTTAACCTGAAGCACTATTTCTGGGTTAGCGGAGTCTGTAACCTGAAGCGTATGTAACCTGAAGCATATGTAACCTGAGGTACCACTGTAATGGAGTGTAGATTGACCCACCTAACTCTGAACCAATGATGAAGGCCTTTTGAGAAGCTCAGACAGAAGGCGCTCACACCCTACTGGGGATGAATGGACAGAAGCATCTCTTCTTCTATGCAGGACTAGGAATAATTGTAGGCAAATTTTCTTTTGACTTAAATCGGGTCCCCATGGTAAAGTCCCCACCCCAACAATGTATACTGCCCATCAAAGGGCTCAGTAAGACTCCTGGATTTGTTGCTTGCCTAAGTCTGAAGAACCAGGGGAGGTTGCAATATGTGCTTGTGAACGGCATTGGCTCAAAGGGGAGGGAGACAAGATGTGCAGGCATAGGGTAGCATTCTTTCCCATTCTACAGAGCAAACGGGGGAGCTGTATCCTACCTCTACCAGAAGTTACCCTTATGAGATTTAATTTACCATACACCTAGATCAGCAATGTTCCCGGTGCAATAATGAATGACTTAGCTGACCTCCTGAACCCTAGTGTTTGCCTGCAATTCACTGCCGTTTAAGGATCTCCTCTGTTATTGCCGCATTCATGGGCACAGGAACCTGAAAGATTTCGTGGCAGCACACAGACAAGACCAATTGTTTCAAAGGCAGCTGAGTCGGTTGTATTTAAAAGGGAGAGAGTACTTGCAAATGAAAGCAGTTCTGCTAACAGTACCCTGCTGATATCATTATTCCTGCTGATATCATTATTCCTTTACTATCAGACGCTGTTTTCAGTGGCCTTGATCCACATGTTTTTGGAAGTATCTTCCAATGCCCGCATTCAAGGAACCAACAATTGCCGCCTAGTTTGGGGAGAGGACAATTCTTAATTAACTTTCAGGAGATGGGGGCTTGTTAGGAACCGCAGGGGGAGAGGCTATTTCTGACTTTTCTTCTCTTCTGTTTTTTCCACTCTGCTAAGCCCCTGCTCTCTGAAATTTATTTTGAGTTCTCCCCCAACCCCCCACTCATGCTCCAAACTCTTCTCCCAAGAATGGGGCAGAAAATGTGGAGTGGGCATTTGAATCCACTGCTAACTTTCCTTCCCTCCTACCTAAGAGAACACTTGCTCTCTTACACCAGTGTGGTGTAGTGGTTAAGAGCGGTAGACTCGTAATCTGGTGAACCGGGTTCGTGTCTCCACTCCTCCACATGCAGCTGCTGGGTGACCTTGGGCTAGTCACACTTCTCTGAAGTCTCTCAGCCTCACTCACCTCACAGAGTGTTTGTTGTAGGGGAGGAACGGAAAGGAGAACGTTAGCCGCTTTGAGACTCCTTCAGGTAGTGATAAAGCGGGATATCAAATCCAAACTCTTCTTCTTCTTCCATGTTGATTGCTGAGTCAACAGTGTGGACTACAAGAGGCTGCCTTGCACAGAGTCAGACGACTGATTCATCTAGCTCAGTATTGTCCTCACTCACAGGCAGGTTTTCTGGGAGGGTTGACTCCCAACCCTACCTGGAGATCTCAGGGATTGAACCAGGGACCTTTTGAATGCAAAGCAGATGCTTTACCGCTGAGCTATAGTCCCTCCCCATCATAAAACAAGCCTATATGATGGATATCCTAGGAGCGGTTCATCAACCAAAGAAGACACTTAGGCTGGAAATGGGAACCTCTGTCCTTGGAGGTCTTCAAACAGCAGCTGAGCACAAGTATCTGTCAGGAATACATTAAGTCAGGTCAACTTCTCTACATTTCAACCACTCTGTCCTTCATAAATTAATCCTGAGCCAAACCCACGGGTTTTCTTTATCTTTTAGGATGTTTATCTTGCTCAGGCCTGTGCAAGGAGCTAGGTGTGCATACATGTCTCTCCACACTAGATCTGTGCTGTGGTGAAGAGGAGCCTGGCTGTGGCTCATAGACAGAATTGCAGTGGAAAAGAAAATGGATGATGAACAGGGCAAATTACACTGGATGGCTGGTGAAAGAGAGGTTCTGCTCAGCTCATTTTCCTCCACGATCTACTCTGTGCTTGTGTTTTTGAGCTCTTCATCATGACTTCCCACATTTCCCACTGGAAGACAAGTCAGTCTCCTTGTTCTCTATCTTTAAAACAGGTGTTTTTCGTTATTTATTTATTCAACTTATCAGTAAGTATTCCCTGGGTGGCTGCCAACAAAACCATCGTTCATATCTATCATAAAATCAGCAGAAATAATAGACAACTGCAAAAAACAAACCATATTTGTTTCAGTGACAGGATAAAATAATCTGAGACCTAAAAAACACAATTTAAAAGCCAAGGTAATAGAAAAGGACTTTGTCCGGTGCTGGTAAGACCACAAAGGCGGCACCAAGTGAGTCTCTCTTAAGAGAAGCATTCCATAGCTGCGGTGCCACTACCAAAAAGGCTATCCCTCTCCTTAGTGGTCACCTATCTCAGTTCTGTGCATATGAAGAAGGATCTTAAGATTCATGTAGACATTTGCAGGGAGATGATCCTAAGGCATTTTAGAATTCTATAGATTAAATGCAGCACTTTAAATCGGGTCCCAATACCAACTGAGAGTGAGTGCAGCTGGGAAAGCACTGTCATAACATGATGAAAATACCCAGTCACAATACCATGGGGGCTCTATTTTGAACCAACTGTAGAGGCAGCCACAAGACATTGCAGTAGTCTATGTGAGGGGTTACCAGTTGGCATCGATCCATCTCAGGGTGGAGATAGTTACTACCCACAAATCACAAACACTCTGTGCTGAGAAGTGTAATTCTCTCCAGCCTCACATAACTCTAGCATGTTTGAATCCAAATTAGTTCCTGAAAGGGTTAAACCATAGAGTAAGCTGTCCTGTCAGGCTTAGCATGTCATCACTTTCCACCTTGAGAGAAAATGCTGGATTAGATGGGCCTTTGGACTGATCCAGCCCACAATAACCCCAGGAGTTGAGAAACCCATCTATGTCTATAATAGAATGCCACAGAACGTTCAGATGAACAGCTAGGAGAAGGTGGCTTTCCTAAAGCTTCTCAGAAAATGGATCACCAAGGCCAGGGCTATCTTAACCATATGCGGTGCCGGGGTGCAAAGACCCCCCCCCAAGGTTGCCCAATCTTAGGCGTGAAGGAGGGCAAAGCCAACTGGCCGCCTCAGTGTCTCGCTGGCTTGGTCGCCCCCAAACTCGCAGTCCAGAAGAGCCCACTGCGGCGCTCTGACCGACGGGCAGGCTTTTCCCCGGATTCAACTCTCTGAATCTCGACCTGGAGCCCCTGAGAGCCCGGTGCCCGGGTGCCCCACACCCCTAGCACCTATGGGTAAGACAGCCCTGATCAAGGCTTATAACTTTCAAGTGAGGTTATATCTCCCTCTCCAAGTGGATTTCAGCATGCAAGGAGCTCTAAGCTGGTCACTCCAGCGCATGGCTTTAACCAGCCTCTTTTTGTTTCAGACCAGAATGGAATCTGAAACAAATATTTTTCTCCACCAATAGTTTAGTAACTTTTACCTTTTGTAATTAAGCAGCATCTTTTTTTACTGCTGTATAGAAAAGCACCTGAATCTGACATTTGAAGAGATTTGCAAGGAGTCCGTTGTATGACTCACTAAAAACATTTGTTCTGTATCTATGCTAGGGAAGTGAGATAGCTTGGAAAGTTTTTAAAAGAGGGCATTTTAGGGACTCACTGGAAGGTTTTACACACCTTTTTTTGCTGCTTGTACTGTGGTGCTAAATCTCTGCTGGGGTTCTCTCACCCAAGAGTGATTGCCCCAAACTTGGGTCTTGGCTTCCAAGATTCCAACACTTTTCACCATAGAAACCAACAGCAGCAATACAATCAATGACACATCAACAAGGGGTAGATTTCAGGGAAGGCAACCCAGGCAAAGAACTGGATCATCTGGCTAGGAGGAACATCTGCCCGATACAACCACTAAGCAGCTGAATCAAAGCGTTCATATGGCATGAATAAATACAGATTTATAGATCATAGCTATGCATTTATCATTTTATGTGGAAGAGATAAAGCATGTTTCAAACAAAACAAGGTATCCAAAGTTGAAGCAACTGGGGCGGGGGGGGGTTACTAAAGATTCTTCTTGCTGAGGACCAATGCTGAGCATTGGGTGCAACTGCTTCCAACATCAGAAGCACTATGCCTCTGAATACCAGTTGCCTAGTAGTGGACTGTAGGGTTGAGCTATAGCACTTACTTGACTCCCAGCAGCTGGGTCACCGCTGCAAACACACTAGCAAGAACACCTTATTGGTTCTGCCAGTGTGTTTGCACAGTGCTGACCTCCCTCCTGCCTTGCCTTTCCCACTCTCCCTCCTGGGGAGGAGAGGCATCTCCACTTCTGGGAGGTCAGGTATGTGCCACAACCCCACCCCACCATCCACTACTGCAGCTGCTGGGATGCAAAAGTAGGGACGGCACTTCTGTGCACAGGTCCTGTTTGCAGGATTCCCATAGGCATCTGGTAGGCCAGTGTGAGAGCAGGGTGCTGGATTAGATGGGCCTTTGGACTGATCCAGCCCACAATAACCCCAGGCGTTGAGAAACCCATCTATGTCTATAATAGAATGCCACAGAACGTTCAGATGAACAGCTGGGAGAAGGTGGCTTTCCTAAAGCTTCTCAGCTGCTTCACGCCAAAGACAAGACTTGAACCAAGGACTTCCCTTCTCACTGTTCAGTGGATGGGAGTCCATGCTAGAGTAAGCAGTCTTGAGTGCTGCAAGCCAGGCAGAATCATTCCTGCCCGTTCAGTGTAGTAGCCCCCGGCCCCAGGAAAAGCCCTCCAAGGGATGATCAGAAGCCACATAAACATTTCGCAGCAAAGCTACAAGGTAATTCTCTAGTTAAGAAATTAGTTTCATTGATTAATTATATTCAGTACTCGGCGGCCTAGAGAAAGAGAGCTCACATGATGAATAGAGCCTATGTTTCTAATGATGTTTTCCTACAATGAATGATTTGTCAATACTGTTAAATGGAACTCCAGCTGAAACGTGGGGCGATATATTTAAAACAAATGATCAGAGGCAATCAGATACACAAACGTTGTCTCTAGTATCAGCTGCAGAAGTGTTTCAGAAGAGGCAACGAACGGGAACAAGGGGCTTGTGGGGGGAAGTTAGGTAAGCGTAAAATCTTTTTGTGGGCTCTTTTCTTCTTTTTTTGGGGGGGGGGTGGGGGATGAGAGGCTTCAGCGGCTGGGGGCTTCTGTGATTCGTTGGAAGAGAGGCTTTTAAAAAGACATTTCTTTCTGTTATTCATCCTAAATGTAAATGGTGGATTAAAAAAAGAAGAAAAAGAGGAGGGGAGACAAACTCCAGCAAATCCCATTAATAAAGAAAGCATGAAAATAAAGGCAGCAGGGATGGACTGGAAGGAATATATATATATCCTCCTTCTCCATCACCACTTCCTCCAGTGCTGCAGGAGCATTAAATATATTCTGCTGAAAAACTGAATGCCACAGTCCCTGCGTTTATTTAAGAGGATTGCAAAGGCTAACGCCAGAGCCAACCGACTTACTACAACATTTCACTTCCCCCCTCCTTCCCTTTTAATCAAAACATGGGATCGGATGGTCCAAACCGTGTTGCCCACTTGGGTTTTGTGCAAGTCACTAAATCAGCCCCTGTGGTGTCTTAGCTCTTTGTCTGAACCAAGAACAATGTGAATTTTTTGGTGCCCTTTTGGTGAATGGACCCATCCCATCACCCCTGTCCCTAATCACCCGTGATCTTCTCATCAGATGTGCCCTCAGTTCCCTGTGGCTGTCAAGTGGCAAAGAATCGCTGGGTATTTCATATTGATGGGTTTTTTTATTTTAAAAAAAACATAACAAAAGATCTATGGTCAAATGCCACCCAGCATTTCTTGATGACACCTTTATTACCAAGAACCCTTTTAGCAATTGTTCACAGCAATTAATTATTTTGGAAATGGATGCATTAAAAAAAAGGTTAACATTTATCCTTAGAGGAGCACAAGTAATTTGTGATAGATACAGACTGCTTTATTAGCACAGAGAGATTTTATTTTAAGACAAAAAAGGACCATTAAATCCCATAAAAAGCAGAATATTTCTGCAATTAGCTGCTTGCTGAAAGCCTTGCTCTTTCCCAAGTATGAACCTGGGATATAAAATATGGCCCAGAGAGCTCACTGATGGAGACCAAGGATCTATATCGCTGAGAGGCCAAGCCTAATTTCTTTTATGTCACCTTCCCCTTGCCTCAGCTCTAACAGCTTCATTGCGTATGGTTATATCCCAGGGAGAGTTAATTGCAATTCAAATGATTCTTTGTAATGCAAATAAATTCCAGCCAGGTGTTTCCCACCATCCTTTTCTTTACACCACTTCCTGCCCCTCGTAAAACAGGAGAAAGACCTCTACAGAGCACGTTTCAGCAGAGCGGATGAGAATCGCCCCAAGAAAGTAATGTGGAAGGAAATCACCCAGGAGGGGAGAATAACTATAAGGGAAATAACAGACATGTTATGATGATGAAGAAGAGAAGGCCAGGTTGGGTTGGTGCCAGATCCTGCGAAGGAGATGAACTGAAGTGAAGGCAGTTGCTCCAAGGGGATGCTTTATAATCTATCAGCGCCTCTCTGTAGCCAGCGTTTGAACACTCATGCACAAATGCACAAGCACACCCATCACCACCCGTCTCTCTGACTCCTGGTGACTGATAAGCTACTGCGCTTAACTCACACCGAACAGCAATGCCTATGGAAGAACCTTGTGTGGCCAGAAAGCTTGCAAACGTTCTCAGTGCAAGCATCTTATGTTTTCCAATCTCCCTTCCCAACCCTCCTCCCCTTCAGTTCATTTGCCTGATTCCACTGTCTTTCCACATCCTCTTTCCTTCCTCTGTTTCCTGGCTGCTGCTCCCAGTCATTCTTCAGCTGCCAATAACTAGCAAGCACCAGGCACAGAAGATTCAGATGCCCTAGCACCCTTGTGATTCTCACTAACGCTTCTCCAGCATGTTGCGTGGGGGTGTCTCTCTCACACACACCCTCCGTGGGGCTTCCTCCTTGCCCCCCACAACTGCAGCTCCTCTGCCAACGCACCTCTGTCTCGCCCCCAAAAAAGACTTTTCTCTATCCTTCCCAAACACAGAGCCACTTATTAAGAAGCTGGTCACTAAGGAGTCAAGCCTAGGTGAAGTATATCACAGAGATTGCAGCCAGAGGCTGAGAACCACAGGAGAGGACAGGTCAAGAATTCATGCATTTTAAAAGCACAGGGAGAAGAAAATGTTTGGGGAGAGTGTTACTGGAAAACTAGCCCATTCCCCCCCAAAATCCCACTGCTTCTGGCTTTTTGAAGCAAAGATTATGGGCTTTTTCTCCGCTAAGGGCAAATATGAACAGAGCCCCAAACGTACAACCAAAGCCTTAATCAATAAATGCCCCCCCCTCCACTTCTACATGGATCAAGCCGTCTCCTCCACCCTCAACTGATGGTGCTGACTCCCTCGAATTAAATGGGCTTTATTTATAAGAGCTGCAGCAAATACCTTGATATATAAAGACTTTTTAGTTCCACTTGTCAAGTTTCTCCTAGGCACATAAATAATAAAGGCCGGCTTTTGCCTGCTGCTTATGTATGCTGTGTTAATGCAGACTGCTGTTGAAGAAGAGGAAGTATACCCCAAAAAGGGGAAAGAGGGGGGTGGGAGCTGTTCCTTTAATCAGAAGATACTGGCATGTGTGTTTGAAATCCAGGTCTCCCATACAGACAAAACATGCCTGGAGCAGACATAAACTCTTATAATATTGGAGGAGGGGTGGAGGGTTAATCAGATTTAATACTAGAGCGCACACAAAGACAATTCAGATATATTTTGCGGGGGAAGCATAGGAGAGACTTGGACCTGAGGTGGGGGGGGGGGGGATGGTGGAGAGAAAAATGAACCCCTTCTGGGGAAAGAGATGGGCAGAAAGAGGCAAGTTATTAGAAAGCCCAGATAGATAACATGCTGGCGTCTTGGAAAGGACAGAAATAGATGCCTTACCTTATCAAACTACTCCTCCTTTTGTACCTGCTCTGCAATCATAAATACTTGGAGAAGAAGAGGAAGCTAAGTTGAAGGCTGGGTCTTGTTTTAGGAAAAGGAAAAACAAGGGGGGAACAAGCAACGTGCATGTCTTTAATGCTCTTCTTCTGGGAAGGGACTCGACGGAAGAATGTGCCAAGCTGATTCCTTAGTATCCATTAGCTCCCTAGAGGATTCCAAATGTCTTGAGGAGAGGAGAGAGGAGAGGCGTCCAGGAGAGGTAGGGTGGCGAGAAGAAGGGAATTTGGTGGGGAAGGGGAGGAAGGAGAAAAGAGGAAAATCGCAGAATCTGTGCCTTTCTACATCCAGCGAGGGGCTGTCGCTGCGACCGATCCTACACCAACGCCCCCCTCCCCACTCACCCCACCCCCCCAAAAAAGGAGCGGGAGAAAGGAGAATTTCAGAAGACGTGTCTCGCTACAAACTTGGCAAGCCAAACGTAGAAACACGTCGGGAGAGAGGAAATTAATTTCTAAAATTATTTGCAGAGAGAAAAGTCACTTGCAATTGCAGCTCTGTATCTATAGATAGATATCATGCAAAATCCCCAAGGGTGATTTAAAAAATATTACTATTACTATTATTTAAAATTTTAAAAAAGGAAGGAAGGAGAGAGGGATGGAGGGAGAAGGGGGATCAGGGAAGAGCAGCACACAGTGGCCCAAGGAGACGGGATCACGAAGGAGACAGAGGGCTGTACATCCGTAGGCAAAGGGAGCATCAGCCGCTTTCCAAATTCGAGAAAAGGCTCCTGCAGTTCAGTTGCCTTTTTCGCCCCCCTTCCGCTGCTGCTGCTGCTGCTGCCGCCGCCGCCGCCGCTGCTACCTGTAGACATAAGAGGGAGGCGCGGGCACGCTCAGGCGCGCGCTCACGGGCACACGCCGCTACGCGCGCCGAACAGCCTCGCAGCTGTGTGCGGAGCGCGCGCGCGCGAAGGGGCGCGCTTGCACAGCAGCAGCAGCAGCAGCCGAGGCGAGCACAATCAAAGCTTAGGAGAACCAGGAATGCATGCAGACTTTCGTCCACCTCTATTTTTTCCCCATCTCCATTGCATGACTGGGGAGAAGTTGCAGAGGGAGGTGTGGGGGGGGGGAGCAGTCCCTGGGAAGCGAGGGGATCCCTCGCTTGGGGAGGGGTGGGTGTGGGTGCGCGCGCGCGCGCCTGCGCGCAGAGCCCTTGTCCAAACCGCCCCCGCTGTTAGCGTTCACTGACACACACACCCCCCCACACACACATATGCATGCACACACCTCCCGTTTTTCCGCTTTGGCTGGCAGCAGCGTGGTGGCAGCACTGAGGGTGACAAAGGTCCCGGCGTCAACTGTGACGTGGAACAGGGAAATTAAAGAAAAACGGGGCGGAGGAGGGGGGGTCCACACTGTGTGTGTGTGTGTGTGTGTGTGTGTGTGTGTTTCGGGCCAGGGGTGGAGACGGAGGGAGGCAGCAGCGTTTCTGCAAATGCTGGCCTTCAAAGCCCGTCACCATCCTTTCTCTCCCCCAATATTCTCGTGCAGAGGTGGAACTTCCAGGGAGAGAAGCAGGCCGGCAGTATAGAATCGGGGAGTTGGAAGGGAACCCCCGGGGTCATCTAGCCCAACCTCCCGCAATGCAAGTATTTCATCTCGATCGTGCATGACAGATGGTCACCCAGCCTCTGCTTTAAAACCTCCATTGTAGGAGAAATCCACACACTCACCACAAGGGAGCCTATTCTAGTGTTGAACTGCTCTTACTGTCAGAAAGTTCTTCCTGATGCTTAGTCGGAACCAGTGGCGTAGCGTGGGTTGTCAGCACCTGGGGCAAGGCAAGTAATTTGCGCCCCCTAACCCGTAGATTTGCGCCCCCTAACCCTAACCCCCAGATGTTGCGCCCGTTGCGGCCAGCCCCCCCTGCACCCCCCACGCTACGCCACTGGTCGGAACCTCCTTTTTTGTAACTTGGAATCCACATCTTCCATGTGACAGCCCTTCAGATATTTGAAGATGGCTATTATCTCCTCTCAGTCTCCTTTTATCCAGGCTAAACATACTCAACTCCCTCAACAGTTCCTCATAAGGCTTGTCTTGATTCCAGACCCTAGATCATCTTGGTCAACCCTTCTCAGCACACATTCCAGCTTGTCAACATCCTTCTTAAATTGTGCTGCCCAGAATGGGATACAGTATTCCAGGTGTGGGGGCCAACTTGAATAAAATATTGTGGGGGCCCAGATAAGCCACACCCCGCATAATCAATCGCATGACACAGTGTGCGCATACCACTGTTCCCATCAACTTTGTGGGGCCCAGCTCCCTCAAATATTTTATTGTGAGGGCCCAGCCCCTAGGAGTTGGCTCCTATGCCAAGACAGAATAGAGTGGAACTATTACTTCCCTCGATCTGGACACTTTGCTTCTGTTTGCTGCACCAAGCACCCATGACTTTTCCCCCTCAGAGAATCCTGGGAACTGTACCTCTGTGAATGAAGGGGAGAACTACCGTTCCCATGGTTCTTTGGGGAAGCCGTGTGCTTTAATTGTGTCAAAGGCATGTTGTTAGACATGTTTCAGCTGTTCACGTTTAAAGGAAAACTTGCCGGATTTTCCTTTTCTGAAACAACAGGCTCAGCCATCCTTCCACATTTGCACTTCTCTAACTGTGCTGCGGTACTCCAGCCAAGTAATGCATGCAAAAATGCATATAATAGGATGAGGTGTGCACTTTTGTTCAGTGGTACAGTGCTTCATCCATCCACAGCAGTGACCAGAGGAGAATTGACTGCCGGGAGGAGCGCAGCTAAAAGAAATACTGTATTTTTCGCTCCATAAGACTCACTGTTTTCTTCCTAAAAAGTAAGGGGAAATGTCTGTGCTTCTTATGGAGCAAATGCTTGGGCCCTGGAGCCGAATTGCCCAGGGGAGAAAAGCAGATCATGCTTTTTTATATATATATATAAAAGAGGGAAGTGGGTGTTGATCAAGCGATCAAAGAGGGAGATAAGGGATGCTAGCAATAAAGGAGGCTGCCTGGGAGTAGGGAGGTAAAGACAATGAACTTGCAAGGAGAAGAGACAGGAAGACTAAAGAAATGAAGAGAGAAATTAGAAGAAAAGGAGGAGCAAAAAACTGCTCCAGCTAAGGAAAAGACACTAAGGCAAAGAAGAGGAAAGGGAGTGTTGAAAGGAAGCAGCTGATAAGCAAGCAATCGGGGAGGGAGATAAGAGATAAAGGAGGCTGCCTGGGAGAGGAGAGGTAAAAGCCCATGGGTCCTCAGGATTTTTGCATTGGGTTACCCCAAACTCACCGCCAAATCACATGTCTGTGGCCACAGTATGAACCACAAAAATCATACACCCACTGTTTCATTCAGAATATTGTTTTTCTTGTTTTCCTCCTCTCAAAACTAGGTGTGCCTTATGGTCAGGTGCATCTTATGGCAGCATCAGCACAACTGGATGCCTTCAAAACATAGACTCATAGAATTATGGAGTTGGAAGGGACCCTGATGATCATCTAAGTCCAACCCCCTGCAATGCAAGAATATGCAACCATCCCACATACGGGGATTGAACCTGCATCCTTGGCATCATCAGCACCACACTCTAACCAACTGAGCAATCCTCCCACATCAGTCTCTACAACCAAAGCAGGCACTGTAACTCTACAACACCCCCAAATTCACATTCTTCCATTGCCTTCCGGGACAGACAGATGCCAATAACAACTGCTTCTGAACATGGAAGCCCTGAAGAGCCATTGTGACTAAAGATTATGGGGACGGAAGTAAAGGGCTCTATGTCAGTGATAGAGCATCTGCTTTCCACAGCACCACTAGGTGGGGATGGGAATGTCCCCTGCGTGAAACCCTGGAGAGCCACTTCTGGTTAGTCCCCAGAAAAGTTCCCCTACAAAGAAATGTAGCCTTCTTGCTGAAGAAAAGGGTTCCCCACAGAACAGAATGGTGGGAGCAGGACACTGGACCAAATTGGCCTTTGGTGTGATCAAGCATTGGCTCTTGCTGTGCTCGTATGCTCATAACTCCATCATAGGATGAGATGGGACAAATGGCAGCCGCTTCCAAGGTCCCTGAATGCAAAACATATGGGGACTCTGAACCTGTCTGCCTGAGGATGCTCCATAGATAATTCAGCTACAGCTCTTCTGCTACATTGTCACCAATGCCAGCCACCTGGAATACAAACCAGGAAGCTCTTATGGCCTACAGGTGGGACGTTGGATGACCATTTGGACATTGGTGGCCTAGATATAATGTGTGAATCTGACCATCGTCCAGGTTCCTCTTAGCGCTTGCAAATACACACCAAGAGCTCTTTTGTGAGAAAAAGGCAGAATAGCCCAACTGTTCAATCACTGCAAATGGACAAGCAGACGGGACGGAATATTGTATTCTTTTAGCGCTGGTATTGGATACATGGCAGGCTGGCCATTCTGCAGAGATTCCAAAAGATATCCCGCTTCCATGCGGTAACAGCCCTTTGTTGTCCGTGTGACATTGGGGCCTTAAACCAGAAATCTGGGCCAGCCGTGCCAAAAATGTGCTGCCTTTTTAGACGGCCAGATAAAATTGTGATTTAACACCGGGGAAATGTGAAGAGTTTGGACGGGGCTCCTTCTCTTTTACGTGCCAGCTTCTAATTTCTTTGGAAACAGGGTCAGACATCCCATCTGCCGTACGGCCTGAGACGAGTTAGACTCAGTCGCATGGAGAATGGGAGCCTTCTGCAGGGACCAGCTTAATCTAATCTCAGAAAAACAGGTGAGGCTCTTCTTCCGTCTGCTGGTGCCTCAAGCACAAATGGATGCCCGTCTCCTGACTCGGCTGTGGGCGAATGCCAGACCAGAGGAAGAAACCCAGAGATTTAATCACAGGTTTGTGATGCTGCATGTAATAAAAATCAGTGGAGGCGGGACCGTTAAGGCAAGTGGGGCATTGGGCAACTTTTGGTGGCTCCAGAAGCCCACACACCAGTGTCTGTTAAAAAGTGTCTGTCTGCAGGATCAGGCCGGTCCAGCTACCTGTTCCCACAATGGCCAATCAGATGCCTGTGAAAAAGGGGCAAGCAGGATCCGGGCACAAGAGCACTCTCCCATTCTGCAATTTCCAGCAACTGGACTTCAGAAGCATATCTCCTCCAACCCGCGGAGGCAGGGTATAGCCATCATGTATTGCAAACTGCCCTGTAGTTTTCAGATGAAGGGCAGTATGGGAATTTAATGAACAATAACAACTGTAACTATTGATAGCCTTATCCTCTATGGATTTCTGACTTGTTCTGGGAAGCTGCCCGCCATGTATTTCCCATAATGCTCTGGAGAACCAAACATGGCGGTAAACATTCCTGGGCAATTGTGAGAAACTTAACATGGCAAGTGGCTTGCCAGATTTAGCCACTGTTACAACGTAAGTCTGCGTTGATGTGGCCAGACTACCCACAGCACGTAACTCTGTGCTTAAAAGCTTGCAAGACTGGCAATATGTTGTGGGACCAGGTTTAAGGTTCTTGTATTATGGACCCTCCAAGTGTCCCTATTTTCCAGGGACAGTCCCGGATTTACAGAAGCCGTCCTGGTTTCTGATTTGATCCTGGAATGCCCTGCTTTTCTTTAGGACGTCCCTATTTTCATCGGAGAAATGTTGGAACCACTGAACCAAGGAGATAAGTAACTGTACAACCTTTAGAAGACATCTGAAGGCAGCCCTGTGTAGGGAGGCTTTCTAATGTTTAAAGTCTTGTGGTGTTTTTATGTATGTTGGAAGCTGCCCAGAGTGGCTGGGGCAACCCATTCAGATGGGTAGGGTAACAACAACAACAACAACAACAACAACAACAACAACAACAACAACACAACAATATTGAATAGGACATCCCCATTTTCATCAGAGAAATGTAGGAGGGTATAGTATTAATTTCCAAGGCGCTTAATAACTTGGCTCCAAGATATTTTATGGACTGCCTGATTCCTTATATCCCTGCCTCAACAATGAGATGGGGTGGTCCCTGTTGCTGGTTCCCCAAGGCTCAAACGCATGTTGCATAACTACCAGAAGCCATGCAATTCATTTCCCCACTGAGATTAGACAGCTGAACCTCAGGCGCATGGCAAAGATTTACTTATTCCAGCAGGCATTTTAAGGCAGGACTCAGGTTCATGTTTCGTTCTATGGTGACTTCTTGTTGTTTTATTCTGTGTATGGTTTATTTTTACCCACACCACCTAGAAAGGCTAAGAATCAAGCAGCATCTAAATGCTTTAAATAAACAAATACAATTTATGATGCAGCAAAGGGTAGCAGGGAACGCTGATGGGGAAGGACCACAGTTCACTGGTAGAGCATCAGGCAGATGGTTCGAAGTTCAGCCCCCAGCATCTCCAGGTCGGTCTGGGGAAAATTATTGCCTGAAACCCTGTAGAGTCACTGCCAGTCAGTGTAGACAATACAAAGCAAGATGGACCATTGGTATCAGTCAGTATAAGGTAGTTTCTAGGATAGTCACCTTGCTGGGGCTTCTCAAACATGGAGCAGACCCCGACTAATGCGATGAGGAAATTGTTATTATTTATATCGCAGCATCCTTGCTCACAGCGTTTTAATATGCTAAAAAAAAAGGGAGGTCACTGTCCTTTGAAGCTTGCAATCTGAAATTCTGAAACAGAGGAGACGGCGGTGTGGAGGGAAAAGAGAAAGAGAGCAGTACCTCTCTCTTAAATAAAAAGGCTGAAATCCAATTCAGGAGCAACTAGCAAGGACAACATAAAGTCATTTTGAACCACAAATAGAGCCCTGGTGTTTTTTTCCCCCCAGCCGGTAATCACCAGTCTCTTTGCTACCCTGTGGATCTTTCCAAGTTTCTTAATTCTGAATCAGAGAAACCTCACTAGAATTTAGAAAGGATAATGAGAAATAATTGCCTGTTTAAATATCTGAGAGAGGGGGAGGAAGACTTCTGTAATCATTATCTCGGTTTTCATAAGAAGTGGAAAAGGAAGGGGACTGGGCCAACAGAAAACGGAGTTGAACTCACACATTCACCAGCACACACATTGGGTTGTACAAGCTTAGCCAACATGGTGTCCTCTTCCACCATCCCTGATGACTGACCGTGGGCTGATGGGAACTGGAGTCCTACAACATCTGGGCAACCCCACCGCAGCCACCTCTGGTTTGGGAATAATGTGTTCTAATAAAGTGGTGTTTTCACAGCGATTGTTTGAAGGACAATAGAGGCCAAACATTCATTGCAGCAGGAAGTACTTAAAGAGGGAATGCTTCTTTTGCTAAGTTCTGGAAATGTACCGAGGGACCCTATAAATATTTATATAGCTTTGTTTGGGGTCATTGTGCTTGTGGAGGTAAAGGATGGCTGTGCAGGCCTAACCTTTATAAAAGAGATACGTTGTACGTGTAAATAAAAATTGTGGACGGTATCCAACCATTCCAAGTAAGGGTTTCTGCTTGTGCAACAGATTTTCCCAACTCATCTCCCTCCATGCGCCCCACATTCTCCCCAACTCTGCTCTGGAGGGTTGGGGGGGACCCCTGAAACAGATTTAGGGGGCGCTCCGGGAAAGGAGAGCAGGAAAAAGTTCTGTTTTCACAAGCAGGAATCTTTGTGCTGGTAGAACATGTTCCATACATTCAATGGAGGCTGGTCATTCATGCCTCATCCAGCCCCTAGCTGCCTACCCCTCTACTTACAACCTGTCTTGGTGGAGTCGCACATCTTGCTCCTTCATCTCAGTGCTGCCCCTTGTACAACTCAGCAGGGAGGAAGATGGAGACACGTTGGCACTGCCTATCATTGGCTCTGGCTCCACCAGCTGTTGCACTCCCTGACATCTGCCGACATTGGCTACTGCCCACAGTCAGCTGTTTTGTGTGCATCATTAGAAGGGGCTGAAGATCAGGAAGACCAAACGGTAACAGTAAGGAAGATAGGAAAGGGGAGCTAAGAAGGTAACAATACTAATGCAGACAAAGGGAGTTTAAAAGGAGAGGTGATTTCGTGGGCCCTCTGTCAGGGAGTGTCATGGACTGGCTGCATGCAAAGGATTGGTGGGAGGCACCAGCTGGGGAACCCCCAGGGGAAGAAGGCTCAGAGCCAGGGGAATGGTGGACAATGAGTGGTAAGAGGGAAAAGACTGGGGTGGGGTGGGTAGAGGTGTCAGAAGCTGGAGGGGCAACAGGGTTTAGTGAGCAGGAAGAGTCTGTGGCAGAGAGCAGTTCAGACTCTGATGCTGAAGCAGAGGCTGGAGTGCAAGGGAGGGTCAAGAGGCTGCTGAAGAATCCAGGAGCCTGCCTTTCCTGCTATGACCAGCTTCCCTCCTCCCTGGTCTCTGAGAACATACAGAGGAATGAAAAGAGAAGGACAGAGATTAGTTGTGTGCAGACGCAGTTTGAGACTGTGTGGGAGAAATCCTGGAGAGGTGGAGCCTTAGAGAGGGGTGGGACCTTCACTCCTCACAACTGCTTCATCGGGCAAGACCCCCTTGGAAGAGTCTCTGAGACCATTAGGCCTGACCAGTGGTTTCTTTCCTTGAATGAAGATTTAATTTCACTGGCCTCAGGTGATCTATTGTTTTTGTTGCTGACCTACGCCCAACTCAAGTCTCGACAGGGAGCTGCCTTTAACTGACTGTGTTCTGATGGAATAATTAGCTACCAAAGAGTGCTGCATTCATAGATCTTGTGATGGCCTGGGATTCGGACTCGGAGGCTGAATCTGAGGAATCCCAGCCTGCACAGGAGTCCCCGCCTCCAGAACCAGCTGAGCCGGGGCTGGGGCCTGAGCCTGAAGGGTCCTCACCTGTGCTGGATCCTCAGGTGCAGGCACCAGCTGAGTCTGCTCTGGTCCCTGAGGTGATGGAGGACCCATTGCCGGCAGGTGCTCCACTCTAGCCCCGTCAGGGGAAGAGGAGGTTTCCTCTGGGTCCGGTAACCCTCCAGCCTCTCCTGAGCTGCAGAGGGCTCAGGGCAGAGAGGCGGAGGGAACTAAGTTCCTGCAGAAGGAGTGCTTGCCTCCAGGCCAGGAGAAGCAAATCACCTGTGGACCAGGGCCACCCTATGCCTCGGGCCAGATAAAAGCCAGTCAGCCCCAGTTCCAGGTTGTGGGAGCAACGTTGTTGCTAGCCTGTTCCTGCCTGCACCCTGTCCTGCTCTTCTGCCAGAGTTCCTGACCCCACCCGACTCCCCACCTTGGACCCAGCTACAGCTTTGATGGACAGCCTCCATACCGCACCGTCGACCTCGGACTGGACTCAGACCTCGCCTCTCGGTTAGCCCCCGGGACCAGCACAGATCTACTGCATTGGTTACCAAGATAATCTTTGATGCTCCTCTTGCTCTGTGTTAATGTTATGTGAAATAACCTCAGCCTCATCAGGGCCTCTCTCCCGTTTCTCTAGCGCAGCCACAAGGAAGAGACCAGAACCTTCCGCTTCCACTTTTTACTAACCACAGGATGTGGTTAGGATGTGTGTGCAGAGGTAGACTTTTCTAACAGCATCTTGTTTAACAAATGCCGTTTATTCCTCTTTGAGGAGGCGATTGGAAAAGACGATAGGCCAGATGGGTCTCATTTGTAATTAAAACTTGGAAGGCAATTTGATAGTGCAGGAGCAAAAAATAAAACGGGGGGGCGGGGGGAGGAAGCAGTGGGATAAAATAAATCATCTGCTGCAATATATTATTAACTGTACAAAGCAAAGAGCCTTTCTTAACAGCATGAAATTGAATTGAAGCCTAGCTCGTACATAAGGATCTTTATGGGAGCAAGCTGAACACCATGCTTCAGGATGGACTTAGCTCCTCGGCTTGTGAGCAAACAGGGAGTTTTTCACACTCCAGAAATAAATTCACTTGACCCAAGAATTTCCATCAGTTACTGAGTTATGTTCTCCCATAGGAAGGTGGCTCATACTAAGTCAGACCATTGGTCCATCTACCTCACTGCTGTCTCCTCTAAGTGGCTGCAGCTTTTCAGACTGGGGTTTCAGACAGGGGTCCCTCCCAGCCCTGCCTGGAGATGACAGGGATTGAATCTGGTGCCTTCTGCACGCAAAGCAGATGCTCTGTAGCTGAACCACAGTCTTCACAATGACTGGTCTCATTGTCTTAGAAAAGTACCATATTTTTTGCTCTATAAGACTCACTTTTTCCCTCCTAAAAAGTAAGGGGAAATGTGTGTGCGTCTTATGGAGCGAATGCAGGCTGTGCAGCTATCCCAGAAGCCAGAACAGCAAGAGGGATCGCTGCTTTCGCTGCTCAGCGATCCCTCTTGCTGTTCTGGCTTCCAGGATTCATAATATTTTTTTTCTTGTTTTCCTCCTCCAAAAACTAGGTGTGTCTTATGGTCTGGTGCGTCTTATAGAGCGAAAAATGCGATGCTTTGTGGAAGTATCAGGTGTATGTTTTTCTAAGGTAATGTACATACAGCGGTACCTCTGATTGCGAATGGGGTGCATTTCGGAGGACCGTTTGCAACATGAAAAGAGCGCAACCCACAGCGGCGCACCTGCAAATTGCGATTGGCCACTTCTGCACATGCATGTGACGTCATTTTCTGCTTCTACACATGTGCGAGCGGCAAAACCCAGAAGTAACCCTTTACAGTACTTCCAGGTCGCTGTGGGACGTAACCTGGAAGAACGTAACATGAAGCGGACGTAACATGAGGTATGACTGTACTGTCGTACCTTTGTTCTCGAACTTAATCCATTCCGTGAGTCTGCCCGACTTCCGAAAATGTTTGAAAACCAAGGCACGGCTTCCGATTGGCTGCAGGAGCTTCCTGCACTCAAGCGGAAGCCGCAGAAGTCACGTCGGACGTTCGGCTTCCAAAAAGGGGTTTGCAAACCGGAACACTCACTCCAGGTTTGCGGTGTTTGGGAGCCAAAACATTCAAGTCGCAAGGCGTTCCAGAACCAAGGTATGACCGTATATAGGTGAATAAACATGCATGTGATGTTTTAAAAAAATAATAATGCAGAAACCCCTTCTGAAGAATAAGGGTGGGCCAAGATTATTAGCCAAATCTAATTTCAGTTTGAAAGCAGTGCTAAGGACTATGGGGCACTGAAGAGTTTGCATCCTATATCATTTAGGTTGTGAACCACCCTACAGATGAATACATATTAAATAAATAATAATAAAATAATGGATGAGGTAGAAATTATGTTCTGTTTACACTTAAAGGGAAGCCTACCAAATCCACACTTTCTAAAATGATCCATGAGCTGAAATGCAGCCATCTTTCAAAATTTGCATGTTTCCCATTGTTGCAGTGCGGTTTTCCAGCTAAGTGTTACACACAAAAATCCGTATGTGCTGGAAAGTGTGCATAAATTTGCACGTTATTAGTGAAAACAACATGCAAAGATGTGTTCTGTCAGGGAAATTTGCTTAGCAAAATTGTGTATATTGGGGAGAAATTTGTATGGACTTGGTTATGTAAAAATAAATAAATCACAAGCTGATGTGGAAATGTGGTGAGATAAAATTAAACTTGAAAAGCATGTGAAACTGAAATGTACAGATTCTCCCATCGCTAGATGGCACTCACCTAATCTCATGTGGAGCTGAATTCCACAGGGGCAGGGCCACTGGTGAGAAGACCCTGCTCTGTGTGCCAACCAAGCTTAGGAGGCACAAGATAGGCTACATGACGCACACAGCTCCTGTCCTCCATCACCTTACTGCTACTCTCTGCTCACTCTCTCTAGCATCTGCTGCCTGAGGTAACTGCCTCATCTCGTCTAACAGTAGGGCCGGGCCCTCCTGAAGATATTCTCTAAGGGATCTGGCAGAAGAGGCTGGGTACCCTCTGGCCCCCTGTGCTTCAGGCACTGAGATATGTACATGACAGGCCATAAGAGAAATCAGTTTTGCAAGAGTATCAATTATTGCATGGCCATGGCAGCGTTAACACAAGAAGAGACTGCTGGATCAGACCAATGACCCATCTAGTCCAGCATCCTGGGGTGGATCTACACACAGCAGGGGAAACTGCTTTGTAAAATCATATAGAAACGTTTTGTGTTCTACAGCGCCACCTGGTGTTGCATGTTTATAACGCATCCAAAACGCTGTTTTTTTGACTAATGTAGCTGAGTCCCTGTTCTCACAGCGGCCAAGTGGGAAAGCCGTGAGGAGAATCTGAGCTCAAGAGCACTTTCCCCTCCTGTGGTTTCTAGCAACCGGCGTTCAGAAACATCGCCGCCTCCAGCTGTGGCGGCAGAGCAGAGCCATCATGCAATCTCACACAGCATCTTAAGGAAGATTCTGACATGTACATGGAGTAAAGAGTACTCCATACCAGAGGCCTAACAGGGCTCGGGGACAATTAATACACTCCCGTTGGTTAGAATTCTGTTGCTTCCTCAAACACCTCCCGTTGTATCACACGTCTCATTTCCATATCTGAGAATTCCAGATTCTGCTAGATGTGAGGGAGATTTGTGATTGTCCTTAGACTCTGCCTGACATTACTATGCACACTTTTTTTTTTTTTTTTTTTTTTACTTGCCACCAGTGCATTTGTGCCGTTTTCATCCTTTTAGCAGAAATGGCACAGAGGGAAACTTTGAACATTCGGAGAATCTCTAAAAGCACATGAGTAGTGATTATGTAATCCCCACATGGTGAGCTGGGAGTCTTGCTCTCCCCCCCCCCTAGAATACAGCAGTCTGGTGGTACTACAAGCCTAATATGCAATGCATTCCTCTCCTCCAATTATTGTTTGCCCGCAATCCCCCTGCCCGCAAAAAAAACAACAACAACCTGGCCTCATTTTGTGGAGACCAGACTAGCTTGCACATTAGGCAAATTAGGCATATGTTCAGGATGCGTTGTAAGTAGGGCAAACCTTCCCAAACTCTGTCCAAGGACGTGCCAGTGTGCCCTGACATAATAGCTCACGTGCTACATTAAATAAATGGATGACATGACTGGAAGCTCCTGAAAGAGTATGAGTCTAAAGTGAGGAGGCAATCACTCCCAGCTCAGAGAAGCAGCAGGATTTCCCAGGCCTCAGAGGAGGGATTCTGTTGTGCCTCTGCATGAGTCGCCACTCTGGATTTCCCTCCTCCCAGCCAAGAGGCATACCATTCAATAGTGGTGGTGGTGTTGTTGTTTAGTCGTTTAGTCGTGTCCGACTCTTCGTGACCCCATGGACCAGAGTACGCCAGGCACTTCTGTCTTCCACTGCCTCCTGCAGTTTGGTCAAACTCATGCTGGTACCTTCAAGAACACTGTCCAACCATCTCGTCCTCTGTCGTCCCCTTTTCCTTGTGCCCTCAATCTTTCCCAGCATCAGGGTCTTTTCCAGGGAGTCTTCTCTTCTCATGAGGTGGCCAAAGTATTGGAGCCTCAGCTTCAGGATCTTTCCTTCCAGTGAGCTCTCAGGGCTGATTTCCTTCAGAATGGATACGTTTGATCATCTTGCAGTCCATGGGACTCTCAAGAGTCTCCTCCGGCACCATAATTCAAAAGCATCAATTCTTCAGCGATCAGCCTTCTTTATGGTCCAGCTCTCACTTCCATACATCACTGGGAAAACCATGGCTTTAACTATATGGACCTTTGTTGGCAAGGTGATGTCTCTGCTTTTTAAGATGCTGTCTAGGTTTGTCATTGCTTTTCTCCCATTCAATAGTAACTCATAGATAAACACCTGTGGACTAAAATCCCTTGGGGATTAGGGGCCCGAAAGCTTCAGTTCCATAGTAGATCTGCCCCTACTTAAGAGGAGGTTTTCTGAGGCCCCCTCCATACTTTTGTTACTTTTTTTTACATTGTAACAAAATTGCACCATCAATTTGACTCCGTAATGAAAAGAATTAAACTGTGCTTAACTATCACAAGTCTGGGAAACAACAGTCTGAGATGAACAGATGAATTGCCAGCAGATCTGACAAAAGTGTTGAGCAAGATGCCACTTAAAAGATATATTGCTCATTATGTTTCCTTACTCCTCTTATTTTATATATTATTATTATTATTATTATTATTATTATTATTATTAATACCCCGCCCATCTGACTGGGTTGCCCCAGCCACTCTGGGTGGCTACCGACATACATAAGAACATAATAAAACGTCAAACATTACTAAGAACATTCTGATCCAATACAAAAAGTCACAATAACTTTAAAATAAACAACATATATCAAATAAAGCAATATTCAATAATCCCTTAGCAAATTAGTTTGACTTTCCATGCTAGTTTGGGCTGTAATTTTTTTTTTTTTAATGACATGTTCTACCATTCCCTAACCATAATAATTTATTTTACCAGTGTTTTGGCATTTGGCTCTGTGTTGCAATCAAAGAAGGAGGTTGTCTGGCTTTGTCATTCATTGCATTCATATTGAACTGGGTGAGGAAACCTTTCTCAGCCCAGGGGCCACTTTCCCTTCTGGGCAACTTTCCAGGGGCCGCATGCTACATTTCTGAAGGAGAAAGTGGGCAGACCAACAAATGTCAACTTCACCTTTGTACAGTAGCCCAGTTTCTACACAACAAACACCCCTCTCTATCCTCCATCCAGGCAGAGGTGGTTTTAAGGTAGCATGACCACAGTGGGCACCACAACAATGCTGTAGAATGGAGTGCAAGAACTGTAGCATCGCCCAAAGTCCGCCATTAATCCAGGCAAGCAAGAGGCAACATCAGAGATCAATGACACATTCCAGTCAGGCAAAAATAACTCAAGAAGGGTGTGGGGCCGGGCTGGTGAAAGGTGGGGCCTAGGGATAGGGCTGGGCAGGAAGTGTGGCCTGGCATGAAAGCCAGACAGATAGGCTTGGCGTAGGGATGTGTATAGATGCTAGAGGAGTATATTTTTATTCGATATTATCCTTCCTTTCTCAGGTTTGTGAGTTCAACAGAGTGCATCCCTTTGCAGCTAAAAGGGAACCTGAGATAGGCTAGTTTTTGCCTTTTAAATTTAAGTAATCCAGGATGCTTCAAGGCAGACTGGATTCTCTTGGTATTCCCCCTTTTAAACAATAACCATACAAACAGTCTTGTGTAGAGGGTAAAAATAACACTGACTCACTCAGAATACTTGTGGAAGAATCACAGATAGCAGCAGCTTTGCTCAGGCAGGCTTAAAATGGTAATCCAGTTACAAAGACCTATTTTAGTCTAGCTTAAAAATGGAGTGGCTCAGATTTAGCATATGTTCTACAATGCTGGAATGAGGTGGAAGAGCAAAAAGGAGCTGATGGACTATATGGAACTGGCTGAGATGACTGGCAGAATCCGAGACCAAGGAGAAGAGTTGGTGGAAGAAGAGTGGAAGAAATTTAAAGTTTATCTTCAGAAATATTGTAAAATTAAGGAATGTTAGAAAGATGTTGGGGGAAAAAATTATGTGGTTTTAGCAGAAAGGATATAAAGGATTAAGTAAAAATGAATTGGTGAAAGAGAGAAGGTAAAATTATAATATGTTAAGATAAATTATTAGGGTAAAAACAAAGTTGGAAGGATTTGCTGGAATATTTAATTGAATTAGAATACAAAAATGGGAGGCGTGAGGAAGTCAAGGAAATAAGTGAATGTAAGTAAGTGAGTTAAAGGTTTGAATTGTTTTTTATTTCTTTTTTCTTTTTTCTTTTTTTTTTGATGATATGTATTGTTTTTTCTTTTTCTTCCTTGATTGTTTTATTTTATTTTTTATTTTTGTAACCTTTAAAATCTTAATAAAAAATTATTATTTTTTTTTAAAAAAGGAAGTGGCAGGTGAGGAGATTCTATGTGGCTACAGTTCTCCCCCTGTCAGGGCACAGTGGGAGGTCTCTCAGAGTTCTGCACCTTGGTTTCCAAACGTTTCAGAAGTCAAACAGACTTGAACGGATTCCGTTCGACTTCTGAGGTACATTCGTACCTTGGTTGCCGAACGCCTTGGAACTCGTATGTTTCGGCTCCTGAACAATCGAAAACCAGAAGTGATTGCTCCGGTTTTCGAACGATTTTGGGAAGCTGAACATCTGGTGCGGTTTCTGCGGCTTCCGATTGGCTGCAGGATGCTCCTACAGCCAGTTGGAAGCCATGCCTTGGTTTTCGAACGGTTCTAGGAGTCGAACACACTCCTGGAACGCATTCTGTTTCAGAACTAAGGTATGACTGTATCACACACTTGGAGGGATGCATCCAGCCCCTGGACCTGAGGTTCTCCATCCTTGATATGGTCTGAAGACTGAGGAAGAAGGAATCAAATGGAATGGAAGGACAACCGATCACGATCATTGTTTTTCTTCCAAGATGTCTCCCATCCATCTGTAAACCAGTGTGTGTTTATGTGTGTGTGTGTGTGTGTGTGCACGCGCATCAAAAATCTGCCTTAAAACAAACCAGCTGTGGTTTCAACCAGTGGGGTTGGGAAAAGAACATTTCAGGAGAGGGCCTTGGGATGGAGAAGAAGCAAAGTGGTAATTGCGAGAGGGAGCTTAAACAAGAGCAGCCGGAGACTCTTGCTTTCAAGCACAGGAAACTTCATTGCAAATTAAGTCCCGTTTCCTTCACGAGCTGCTGCAGAATGACAGCTCTGACAGACATACAGGTTGTTTACAGTCCTGAGGGCTTTTTGTGTGGGCGCGCATGGTTGTAAATGCTCCCACAATGCACTCAGCTGCACCCTGTGACGTAACCACTTGATTATGACCAACTTCTCCTGCTTAACGTAGCTTGTAATTGGAACGCACTAGTGGGTATAGTAAATAATAATAATAGCCTGTTGGGAAACTGCAGGTGCCTCACCTTAGCCCAGGCCTGCAGAAGCTGGGTAGACCAGGGATGCGTAATAAACACCTGATGAACTTATTGTTAGCTGGTCCAGAGGCTGCAAAGGCACCAAAGTGCCAAGCACCAAACAGTAGGGATGGGCTGAGAAGCCCAATAGACACATTTTTCCCCAAAGTGCTTTTTTGATAATATAATGCACGTTCTAATGTTAATTTCACTAATACATTCATTTCCATGCACATTTTACCCTAGGATGTGAATTTTTGGCTGGGAAAACTGCATTGCGAAATTCAGAGAAGAAAAATAGCTGTGTTTTTGGCTTCGGAAAGTGCAAATTAGGTAGGTTTGCCCAGTGGTTCCCTCTCTGCGAGAAGCAAAGCTACAGGGAACCAAGCAGAGGGTCTTCTCGGTAGTGGCGCCAGCCCTGTGGAACGCCCTCCCACCAGATGTCAAAGAGATAAACAACTACCTGACATTTAGAAGACATCTGACGGCAGCCCTGTTCAGGGAAGTTTTTAATGTGTGACATTTTAATGTATGTTTAATCTTTGTTGGAAGCCGCCCAGTGTGGCTGGGGAAACCCAGCCAGATGGGCAGGGTAGAAATAATAAATTATTATTAATAATTTTATTATTATTATTATTATTATTATTATTATTATTATTATTATTATTTAAATGCAAACTGAGTCAAATTTCTCCCCATCCCTATTTACCACACCTGTGATCCAAAGCTGCCCCTGCAGCTGGTTTTACGAAAAGGGGATGAATTTGGAGATAACCTGAGGAATAACTGCACTGATGGCGGACATTGCGCAGCGAGCAGAGGGGAGCTGACATTTATCCATTGATTCAAAATTACTGGGTTAATCAGGCTTGCAGCAAGCCAGGAAAAGCCAACCAATAATGTATGGTGGGCTTTGAAGAACTTGGGATACCTCCTGTCTGCATGGTACTGCAAAAATAGCTGATGGGGCTGTCAAGCACCTGGACAGCCTCTGTTGGGGTCTGTTAATAGCAAACCAATTCAGGCCAATGATAAGGCAGAAGGCCACTCACATGACCCAACCATTCCCAGTTATGCCTGCCAGAACAATACCTTGGTCGCCTCCACAGCAGAGCTGAAGCCAATGCTAGTCATAAAGACGATGGGGAGATATGGCCTCCATTGCCATGGTGACTAAGTAACATCTACTTGCAGGAAGCCTGGATTGGTGGGAAGTGTAGTGAGGCATCAAGGTTTGGGTTGGGCCTGTAGCTGGCTGTTAGTAATCAGCCCTCCAAGAACCAGCAAAGGGTGGTAAGACCAAAGGCCTATCTGCTCCATCATCCTGTACTCCCAGTGGCCAACCAGATGCCTATGGAGAAGTCTACAAGCAGGGCATGAGTCTAACAACATTCTCCCCACCCAAGATCCCCACCGACTAGTATTTGGAGACCTACTGGTAGCTGTGTAGTGTAAGCTCCCCGTAACCCAGCTCTCACCACCAACACCGCTGAAACTATCCCATCCCACACTGGAGCCAAGAGGGCAGGGGTGCCAACTTGAATAAAATATTGTGGGGGCTCAGGTAAGCCCTGCCCCACATAATAGATCACACGACGCAGTGCTCACACACCATTTGAATGAGAATGCCCATCAACTTCAAATATTTTATTGTGGGGTCCGAAGTCTCCATGGCCACTAGGCATTGGCTCCTATGCAAGCAGAGCCGTGCTGTGCCACCTGCCTGCCCACACAGTGGGGAGCCCAGCCAGCTGGCACAGCACTTGATGGGTGCGAACCAGTTGCCCCCATGCTGGTGCCCCCAACCCGGTGCAGCAAGGTGTACCTCTGCACAAGCGTTGATCTCCCTGATGCTGGAAAAGGAGTGCCAAGCCAGGCCGTGCTGTGGGCCCCACCTCAAAAATCTGTGCCCAGGGGCGTGGCCCCACTGGCACAGCCCCGCCCCCACTTTGGCTCTGGTAATGGGGGCCAAAGGGATGGTTCTCACAATTTGTAGCTTCAATAGCTTTATCCTCTGAATTCTACTCACCGCCTCTGAAAGTTATCCAAGCAACCCTCACTACATTTTGTGGAAGCAAATGCCAAGCTTTAGCTCTTTGGTGTAAAGGTAAAGGGACCCCTGACCAGTAGGTCCAGTCGTGACCGACTCTGGGGTTGCGGCGCTCATCTCGCTTTATTGGCCGAGGCAGCCGACGTTTGTCCTCAGACAACTTCCGGGTCATGTGGCCAGCATGAGTAAGCCGCTTCTGGCGAACCAGAGCAGTGCACGGAAACGCCATTTACCTTCCCGCTGGAGCGGTACCTATTTATCTACTTGCACTTTGACGTGCTTTCGAGCTGCTAGGTGGGCAGGAGCAGGGACCGAGCAACGGGAGCTCAACCCATTGTGGGGATTCAAACCAAAAACCTTCTGATCGGCAAGCACTAGGCTCTGTGGTTTAACCCACAGCGCCAGCAATTCCTTATCCCCTTCTTGAAGCTCCTGCCCTTTGAGGACCCTGGCATCTAATACTAAGAGAAGGAGAAAAAATGTCTCCCTATCGACTTACTCTAGGCAATGCTTCATTTTTGTTTTTATTTTACAACTGAATATGTCTCTCCCCCCCCCCGACTTCCTTACTCATCTTTTTCCCCCTAAGCTTGTGGGTTGCATTCCCTTGATGGGTCACTGGAAATATCGTATTTTTCGCCCCATAGGGCGCACCGGCCCATAGGATGCACCTAGTTGTTGTTTTTTTTAGGGGGGGGGAAAGAAAAAAAAATATTTTCCCCCCGGGCGCGGGGCTGGGGCGGGGGAAGCCCGAGCTTCCCCCGGCCCCCGGCCCCAGCCCCCAGAACAGGCAGCTCTCCGCAAGCCTTGGGAGACTGGCGCGACTTCCCACCGGGCTCCCACGCCTTGCAGATATCTGTCTGAAGCCCAAACCAGGTCGGGGAACAGCGGGATGGCGGTGCTCTGCCTCCCCGCTGTCCCCCAAGCTTGTGGGGCTGGCGGCGGGGAGAAGTGCACTTCTCCCCGCCGCCAGCCTCCAAACCAGGTGCGCGCAGTGGCGTAGCGTGGGTTGTCAGCACCCGGGGCAAGGCAAATAATTTGCGCCCCCTAACCCGTGGATTTGCGCCCCCTAACCCGTGGATTTGCGCCCCCTAACCCGTGGATTTGCCCTAACCCCAGATGTTGCGCCCGGTGCGGCCGGCCCCCCCTGCACCCCCCACGCTACGCCACTGGGTGCGCGCCCCTGGCTTCGAGATGCAGGCTGCTATCCGCAAGCCTAGGGAGCCCAACAGGAACTCCCGCGGGCTCCAAAGGCTTGTGGAGAGCTTCCTGAAGCCTGCATTTGCCCATAGGCACACACACATTTCCCCTTCATTTTTGGAGGGGGAAAAGTGTGTCCTATAGGGCGAAAAATATGGTATATGCCTGCTCCCACTCTTTGCTTGTGTGTGTGTGTGTGTGTGTGTGTGTGCGCGCGCGCGCAGTAGAGCTTTAAGAGCCTCTCCAAAGTGATTTTCTCATGCGGCTGCAGCTTCCAGGTGTCTCGCCGGCTTCCTCTCTCCTGCCCTCTAGAAATATATACTACACATTCTGGCTCTATAGAACCTTGTCTTACCCTCCACTGGAGTTTGATTTAATTTATTTCATTCAAACGGCACAGAGGAGCATGCGGAGACGACAGAGTTAGAAGAAGAAGAAAAATCCACCCCATCGCTTCTGCCAAGCCGGAAAAGGCAGCGATGATGAAAAGCTTTTGCACCCAGAAGGACAGATTCAAAGGGATGCTATGAGGAAGAAGAAAAGGAAATGTGCTCTTCCCCCATTCTTTTCAAATTTAAAAATATCTTCTGCATGAGCAAGAGCCTCCTGGGTGCCGGGCTCAGAAGCCACTTAAGAAAGGAAACACTCTCGTTATTTGCAGCTGATGTTGCAATGTGCGCCTCTTGCTTTCACGTGAAGCCAAATGGAAAACATGCTTACAGTTGTAGGCGGAGGGTTTTCTCTCCCCCCCCCCCCCGCATGATGGTAATAAGGGTTTTTGTGTCCCCCACCGGTCGCCCTCACTTTCATATGAATGAGACGTTTCTTCAAGCTATTGGGCCGCCTCCATCTGCTAATTAGCGGGAAAAGAGGAAGCTGCCTTAAACCAAGTCAGACCAGTGCTCCATCTAGATCATCATTGTCAACTCTTGACTGGCAGCACCTCTCTAGGGTTTCAAACCAGGGCATCCCTTAGCCTGGAAATGCCAGGGTTTGGAACTGAGGCCTTGTGCATGCCAAGCAGGTGCTTTGCCACTGAGCTACAAACCTATGAATTGGCAAACCCATGGTACATAGGAAGTGACCTTACCCCAAGTCAGACCATCAGTGCATCTGCTTTATTATTGTGTACAGTGGTACCTCGGGTTAAGTACTTAATTCGTTCAGGAGGTCCGTTCTTAACCTGAAACTGTTCTTAACCTGAAGCACCACTTTAGCTAATGGGGCCTCCTGCTGCCGCCGCACCGCCGGAGCACAATTTCTGTTCTCATCCTGAAGCAAAGTTCTTAACCCGAGGTACTATTTCTGGGTTAGCGGAGTCTGTAACCTGAAGCGTATGTAACCTGAAGCGTATGTAACCCGAGGTACCACTGTACTCTGATTGGCAGGAGCTCTCCAGGATTTGGGGAAGGGAATCTTTCCCAGCCCCATCTGGAGACACAGGGAGTTGTGCATGGGACCTTTCTGTGGCAAATCAAATAGACAACTGAGCCGATTGTTGTGTGCTTTCCTTGTGTTATACGGCATTTCAGAATGCAAAGCTTATTTAGAAGACCTCAGCATTTGGAAAAACAAAACTACTCACCATGTAAATTCCCAGGATCCAGAATGGGTAAACCTCAGCTATTGGGATCCTTGGCTTTAATGTCTTCCTATTAAGGCCCCACAAAGCACACACATCCTCCATTTTTTTCCTCACAACAGCCCTGTGATGTAGGTTAGGCTAAGAGGCAGTGACTAGTCCAAGGTCATCCAGTGAGCTTCATGGCAGAGTAGGGATTTGAACCCTTGTCTCCCAGGTTCTAGTCCCCAACACTCTAACCACTCCACCATACTGGCTCTCTGAGCTAGATGACCAATGGTCTAATAATTATATGAGCCACCTTCCTATGGTCCTGTTCCTGTGATTTGCGCCTTGCCACCTGAGCAGAGCTGACTGGCTGCATGAGAACAGTTATTAAAATGACTACCTCATTGTTACATACTGAGTTGAATAGGATCCAAAATGCAGCAGTCTGATTGGTCCTAGAACAATAGGATCCAAAATGCAGCAGTCTGATTGGTCCTAGAACATTAGGATTCAGAATGCAGCAGTCTGATTGGTTCTAGAAAAATGCAGCAGTATGATTGGTCTGCAGGAGCCACCCAATCCAGCTCCAGGTGGAAGTGAATCCACAACCTGATTGGCCTACAGGAGAATTCCGGAATTAGCCAATCACCTGCAGCCCATTGTGTAAATAATGTATATAAAGCAGATACTTTGGGGAAACTTTCATTCCTCCTCACCACTATGAGCTGAATAAAGAGCATGAAATCCACTCTCGACTCTGAGTATATTTCACTCATCATCAACTTTAACTTTGCAGGGTGGGGAAGTAGAGCCTTTGGCATGAAGGATGGCAGAGAGGCAACTTATTTGTACCACTTTGCCTACGTGGAGATGCTTGGCAGCTGGCGTCGAGGGGAAGCAGATGGGAGCAATACACAACCGAGGAGGAAGAATTTCTCTGTGCTAAACAACATATTTGTTTTGAGGGTATTTTTGTTCCAATGGTTTATTTCTCCACTCCGTCCCCCGCACCTCCCCAGTACATTCTTGTTGAGCAAAAGATGTTACAGTTTGCAGCTGCTGCATAGGCACTCGGGTGAGCCTCCTTTGGCTGCAGTTAGCCAGGTATACTTCCGTATAAGTCTGCAGAGCTAGGGATCAGGAAATGTCGATGTTAGCTGGGAAGCTCCCACTCTCAGGGTAGAAGAAGACTCTATTCAGTGGTGGCTGGTGAACATTACAACGGGTGGAGTGGAAGACAGAGAGACCCACAGCTAGACTGGTGACTGGGAGTGGCTGCCAAGACCACATAACACCAGTCCTGAAAGACTTACATTGGCTCCCAGTACGTTTCTGAGCGGGACACGGGTGGTGCTGTGGGTTAAACCACAGAGCCTAGGACTTGCCGAAGGTCGCGGTTCGAATCCCCGCAACAGGGTGAGGTCCCGTTGCTCGGTCCCAGCTCCTGCTCACCTAGCAGTTCGAAAGCACGTCAAAGTGCAATTAGATAAATAGGTACCGCTCCTGCAGGAAGGTAAACGGCGTTTCCATGTGCTGCTCTGGTTCGCCAGAAGTGGATTTTAAAAATAATAATAATAATAATAATATTTATTAACATTTTAAAGACTACAAAAGAAAGAAAAGAAAGAAAAAGAATTAAACAAAACAATACAATACAATACAAAAACAAAAACACCACACAACACCAACACCAAAACATTAAATTAACAAAACCAAACAAACACAATTTAAAACACATCTAATAAGTTCAGTATCTTAACTTTCATTTACTTGTTTCAGCAACCTCCTCACACCTCCCTTTTTGTATTCCACTTTAATTACCTGTTTCAGCAATTCCTTTCCATCTTCCTCTGTTTTCTGTCCTGTAATTTATCTTAACATATTCTAACCTTATTTTTCCCTTTAATATATAATTGTCTTAACATATTTTAACCCTATTTTTCCTTTAATACTCTAATAATCTATTTGTACTTAATTCCTTGTAACATTTCTACTAAAGCCATATAACTCCTTTCCAACATTTTTCTAACACACATTAATTTTACAATATTTTTATAAATAGTCTTTAAACTTTTTCCAATCTTCTTCCACCGACTCTTCTCCCTGGTCCCGATTCTGCCAGTCAAATCCGCCAATTCCCTATAGTCCATCAACCTGGTGATCTTCTGTCCGACGCTCTTAACTCTTTTCCAAGTCCCTTCTGCGAGTCTTCTTCATATTTATACATGAGCTTTACTTTGTCTTCCACTGATCTTATTTTCATTTTCCTTCCTTTGAGGCTAAAGAGTAGATCTCGGAGAAACTCCCACCTAAAGATGATTTTATTCCTTCTCGACAGGGCAACCAAATCTCCGTAGTTAAATCTAAGATCCAAAAGATATTTCAGGACGTCTTTCAAAATTTCCACTCTTGACTGTTGTTCTTCTAAGTTCTTCTGGTAGTTCCAACAGTCTCTTATTTTGTTCTTCTCTTTTTTCCCTCCTCTTCCAAGTCCGAAGGCCCTCACAGTTTTAATCTCTTTTTGACCCAAGTCCCGGTCCCAAAAACCATCAAATTCCTGTGTGAGGAAATCTATCAAACTTTCCTTCTCCAGTTCAGACAGGGCTCCGATCCTCAAAATCTGATTCTCTTTGAACTCAATCATAGGAGGCATCAACTTATGGTCATCAAATTGCATCTGTAAGGCTGGGACTCTCTCTCTCTCCAATTGTGTTACTTTAGGTTCAACGGCAATAACTTTCTCCCTAGCATTCTCCGCAGTTTGCCATGTCAAAGTAGATTCCTGTGTCAGTTTCTGAATAGTTTCTATATTGGTGTTCACTTTTTGTCCCAAATTGTCGATTTTGGTAATTACGACATCCACCTTTTTGTGAAGCTGTTCCAATGAGTCACTTATCTTGCATAATACATCCACTAAGGCCTCCTCTGTCAACATTCTTAACCGATTCAAGGTCCCCAGAATCTCACAGGTTTTTATCTTGCAGCTGGAAATTCCCCCAGCTCAACTCTTGTGACAGTTTCAAAGGCTTCCTCTAGAGAGAAACAGTTCCTCTAGAGGGAAACAGTTTCTATTTGTATTAGTCCTTTTAAACTCAATTTAAACCATAAAGTTAGTTTAAATTTTCTGTTAATTTTACTCCTTTTTAAATGCAGACGGAGACCATGGAAACAATGTATTCCTCTTATTTAACTAACTGTCAGTGAACGTTCCAATCACTGTCAATGAGCCTTCCAGAACACATCAGTCCTGTTGGCAGCCCGTTTCCAGGATCGGAGCAGTGGTATATTAACTCTGTTCGCTCTCTCCTGCAGTTATACTCAGTCCAAAACTTTTCCCCCTCTTCTCCTGTCACCAAGGGGGGTTTAGTATTTTTTACTGATGGAAATTTAGTCCTTTACAATAGGCTTTCTGAGACTTTAGCTTGCATCCTCGTTGCTTCAATCTATTTACAAAAGGGGAAGGTGGACTTCCTGTTTTAGACCTCCCCATTTCGGCACCAAATTAAGACGTTTAAAAATCCAATTCTCCGCTCTACTCACGGGTAGTTGCTTTAAGATCAAATTGTCCACAGGAAAAAGTCAGCGCTCTCCGGCAACAGCTATGTGGCTTCACTCCGTGGAAGAAGCAGTCAATTCCAAGCACCGCGCCGCTCACCCCATGTCGCTCCGGATCCCCGAAACTGGGTCTCCCCGCGAGTAGGGGAGGCACAAAAGGTGCCAGCCAAATCCCACATTCACAGGCTTCACCCGCCTGTGATTTCTAGTGGGTCTCCACCTTCGCCGTGGTGACCAGACCCAGATTTCCACGAGGCAAATTCCTCCCGATCAGAGGAATTCAGCCATTGCCGGAGGCGCCAACCCGGAAGTCCTGCCAGAAGCGGCTTAGTCATGCTGGCCACATGACCCAGAAGCTGTACACTGGCTCCCTCGGCCAATAAAGCAAGATGAACACCGCAATCCCAGAGTCGGTCACAACTGGACCTAATGGTCAGGGGTCCCTTTACCTTTACCTTTTATGTTTCTGAGCACAATTCAGTGTTGGTGCTGACCTTTAAAGCCCTAAAAGGCCTCGGCCCAGTATACCTGAAGGAGCGTCTCCACCCCCATTGCCCACCCCAGACAATGAGGTGCAGCTCTGCGGACCTTCTAGCAGTTCCTTCATGGAGAGAAGTGAAGCTACAGGGAACCAGGCAGAGGGCTTCCTCGGTAATGGTGCCCACCCTATCGAACGCCCTCTCATCAGATGTCAAGGAAGCAAACAACTACAGTGGTGCCTCGGGTTAAGAACTTAATTTGTTCTGGAGGTCTGTTCTTAACCTGAAACTGTTCTTAACCTGCAGTACCCCTTTAGCAAATGGGGCCTCCCGCTGCCGCCATGCTGCCGCCGTGCGATTTCTGTTCTCATCCTGAAGCAAAGTTTTTAACCTGAGGTACTATTTCTGGGTTAGCAGAGTCTGTAACCTGAAGCATCTGTAACTCGAGGTACCACTGTATCTGACTTTTAGAAGACATCCAAAGGCAGCCCTGTTTAGGGAAGTTTTTAATGTTTGATGTTTTATTGTGTGTTTAATATTCTGTTGGGAGCTGCCCAGAGTGGCTGGGGAAACCCAGCCAGATGGGCAGGGTATAAATAAATAGATGGTGGAAACCAGAGGCCTTTCTCTTGGGTATGGTGGGCCAATTGGTACCAAAGAAGGATAGGACTTTTTTTATGTACGCCACTACAGCAGCAAGAATACTACTAGCAAAGTATTGGAAGTTGCAAGAACTACCCACTCTGGAAGAATGGCAAACGAAGGTGATTGAATATATGGGACTGGCAGAGATGACCGGCAGAATCCGTGACCAGAGGAAGGAGGCGGTGGAGGAGGACTGGAAGAAATTTAAAGTGTATCTTGAGAATTGTTGTCAAATTAAGGACTGAAAAGATGTCGAGGGGTAAGAAATAAAGATTTACAGCTGTAAACTATAAACCATAGGGAAGAAGTTTTTAAGGAGGTGATATGTAAAAATTGACTGAAGGGTTGCTAGAGAGAATTGTGAAATAAGGGTGCAGAACAGGAGAGGTATGGGGAAGTCTTCAAGTTTGTATGATCTGTGTTTTTTCTTTTTCTATGTTGTATTGTTATTTTTTCTTGTTATGTTTATGTTGTTATGTTTATGTTGTGAAAACTTAATAAAAATTATTATTAAAAAAAAAAAAAAAATAAATAAATAAATAGATGGTGATGATGATGATGATGATGTGGCAGCAGAGCCAATGGCATGCAGAACCAACCAATTCTAGCATAGGAGCTAACTCCTGGGAGTCATGGGGGTTTCGGCTCCCACAATAAAATATTTCAGGGGACTGCGAGTTGATGGACATTCCCAATCAAAGGGTATCGTCATGTGATCATTATGCGGGGTGGGGCTTACCTGGGCCCCCACAATATTTTATTCAAGTTGGCACCTCTGAATTCTGGTTCATCCCCATCCTTCATCCTGTGGAATTCTACAAGGGCACTACCAAGACAGAGGAGGAAGAAGATGGCCGCCAGGGCTGCTCTCTGGACTTGTGATATGTAGGTGCTGCTGGCTGATGGCAGCAAAGGTGTGATCCCAAACCTTCACTTGCTGGGATGATGGAGGAGAAAGTCCACCCCTCTTTGCAAATACCCCCCTCCAGGACTTGGAGGAAGTTTTGGCAGGGGTGGGGAGGGTTAAGCAAATCAGTTTATTCACTGTACAGTGGTTCCTCAGGTTATATACGCTTCAGGTTACAGACTCTGCTAACCCAGAAATAGTGCTTCAGGTTAAGAACTTTGCTTCAGGATGAGAACAGAAATCATGCTCCGGTGGCGCGGCAGCAGCAGGAGGCCCCATTAGCTAAAGTGGTGCTTCAGGTTAAGAACAGTTTCAGGTTAAGAATTGACCTCCGGAATGAATTGAGTACTTAACCCGAGGTACCACTGTATAAGAATGCAAGGAGAACACTGATAGATCAAACTAAATGCACCAAGGGCATTAGGTGACCTACGTAACCCTTCAAATATCCCCCAATAAAATATTTGAGAGGGCTGCCCCCCCCCCCAAGTTGATGGGCGTTGCCATTCAAATGGTGTGTATGTGTCACGTCTTGTAATCTGTTACGCGAGATGGGGCTTACCTGCCCCCCTCCACAATATTTTATTCAAGTTGGCACCCCAGTTCTGCACATACTTAAATCAGCAAGAACTGTGGAAGATGACCTACGTGAGTCTAGTGCCTAAGGTACCACATTGTTCCAGCTAAGCTGTGCCACCCCTTCTCTGGCTGAGCTGTGTACAGTTCAGCAGAATAGACAGGAAGGAGTGACTCCTTAGCTGAATAAAGCTTCCGATTAAGGTGTCTGGAGTGCTGCATCATTGCTGTTTTCCTTTTTTAAATGCTGCCCACATTCCGTTGCATTGTGAAACTCTGGGTCAACAAACAAAGCCGGCTCAAATGTTTTGAAGCAGCCTTTAAGAACAGGAGCATTGCAGGTCAGCTTGGGCTGTGAGCGGGGCCTGGAGTTACCCCCACCCACCCACCAACACGTGCCCCGTTTGTTGCTAAGCAGGCACAGACCCAAGATCAAAACAGAGCACTTGAGATAGAATGAAAGCAATTCCACCTCAAAGGATTTCAAAAACAATACTGCCTTGGTAACAGGTAACACGTATGCAGCGTGATATTTAATTAAGGCGCCCAGATTTTGTGGGTGCTCTTCATTTGTTTGTTTTAAAAAAAGAACCAAACCCATAAACGAATAGCAAAGGTGAAGCAGCAAATATAGATAGCTCAAAATAGGCACGAAGCTTCAAGCAAGCAATTGAGGATCATCAACAACTAACAGAAGACCAGCTTGCGTAATGTAAATGAATGGCGAAAGTGTGCTTGTTATAGGAACAAGTTGCAGTAAAGCCTCAGGTTTACCTGTGAAGGAGGAAAATAAGAAGCTTTCGTTTGCAAGAAACTACCGTTTGCTTCCTTTTTTTCTGAAAAGAGCAAAGAGTGGTTTGTGCAGACCATCATTCACAAACTAGGATGCTGAGCTGTGAACAAACGGTGTGACTCGTGCACATAATGACAAACCATGGTTTACATTTTATCTGAACTGTACCAGTATGTGCTTCTGCTTGGGGGACAAGGTAAAGGTAAAGGGACCCCTGACCATTAGGTCCAGTCGTGGCCGCATCTGGGGTTGCAGCGCTCATCTCGCTTTATTGGCCGAGGGAGCTGGCATACAGCTTCCGGGTCATGTGGCCAGCATGACTAAGCCGCTTCTGGCAAACCAGAGCAGCGCACGGAAATGCCGTTTACCTTCCCACTGGAGTGGTATTTATCTACTTGCACATTGACGTGCTTTCAAACTGCTAGGTGGGCAGGAGCAGGGACCGAGCAACGGGAGCTCACCCCGTCGTGGGGATTTGAACCACCAACCTCCTGATTGGCAAGTCCTAGGCTCTAGGGTTTAACCCACAGCGCCACCCATATCCCACCTGCTTGCGCACCCGCATCCCACAGCGCCACCCACTTGGGGGACAAAGCTTCCCTCAAACAACTTTCAGCTTTCTTAAAAAGTATCTTCTGTGTTGGATTCAGACTAAGGCAGGCATAGGCAAACTCAGCCCTCCAGATGTTTTGGGACAACTCCCTTCATCCCTGACCACTGTTCCTGTTAGCTAGGGATGATGGGAGTTGTGGTCCCAAAACATCTGGAGGGCCAAGTTTGCCTATGCCTGAACTAAGGGCACAATGCTAACCCTAGATCTGCCAGGATAAGTGAGCTAGGATGGGACTTAATGGCTGCTGGAGAATTTTAGGGATGTTGAATGTTACTATTGTATCAACTTCATGCTTTTAATTGATGCATGCCATTTTGAGGGCCTTTCCGACAGAAATACAATAAGCAACCACAACAACAACAACCAGGTCATTAAAAGGGGGAAAGAAATCTGATGAGAGTTGCCTGTTCAGACCCAGAGACCTCCCCCCTAAATAAATACACATCTGACTCAAATTTTAGTTTTGGTTTTTGGCAGAATTTAGGCCACAGCTTTATTAATTACAGAAAAGTGAGTGGTTGCATAGGCTCTGGTTCGACTAGCTCCCTGCACCCTTGCAGGTAGCGCTTACCCAGGGCACCAGCAAAGGTCAGCAGACGGTGAACACCTGAGGTAGGTGAAAAGCCGGGAACAGATTCTGTTCACTCCCCAGATGCTCCCCTGGACTCAGGCACGGGCACAACCCCCTCTCGGGGGTTGACCAAACCAAGCTGAGTCCGTGGTTTCCTTTAACAGAATACCCTTCACATAGGGATGGTGAGACAGTTCTCCTATCCCTATCACATGAACCAGTGCCTATCCACAACCTTACAAGTTGTGACGATTTGCTACACGGCAGGGGAAACCCAAATGGCAACAGCCAATCAGCCGAGTGGGGAAAATTCCTGCCAGATGACACACGACGGCATAGCAAGGTCAATCACAAAATACCCTAAAAGTAGGGAGAGGTGGGCGGGTGTTCTGATGCACGAGCCAAAAGAGGAAGCTCTGGGTTGTGTGCATAGGTATATATAGGTCCCTCAATCCGTTTAGACTGTACCCCATTGGCCAGATTAAACCCAGCAATGAGGGACCTACCAATCGGGTGTTGTGGCTGTCCAATACACCCACCCACAACCAGGAGGTCAGTCTCCAGGTCTCACCTCAACATGTGCCCTCTTTTAGGGAGGACACGATTTATGAAATAAGTACAGCAGTGTTGCCACATTGAACTGCAAAAATCCCAACCAACAATGCCAAATTGTTTGTAGCTGTTCCAATTTGGAACACTCAAGTCCTGCTTTTGGGATCCCCGTAGGCATGTGGTTGGCTACTGTAAGAACATGATGGACTAGATGGGCCTTTGGCCTGATCCTGCAGAACCCTTCTTACACTCTTCTGTTTCTTTGTGCCCCTATAGATGGCTTTTGATGACTTACCTCCCTTGTGGCCTGGGTGAGTTCCAGTTCCTCCCTTGCCTCAGAGGTCATCTGTGGGCTCTGCTGCTTAGCGATGACCCTGGGGAAGACCATAGATGAGAGCAGGAAATGCCACCTGCATAATCCTGTCTCCACAGGGATCTCATGGTATTTCTGTGACTGATACCAGCCTTGAATGTCATTTTTATTGTGTGGCTCGTTTTTAAGCTGCTCTGAGAGCCTCTCGGGGGCTGTGAGGCAGGGCACAAGCTTTCTAAACAGATAAATAATAAAAGAATTAAAGCAAATCCAAAGAATCGTGCTCTATCAATGACTCGTGCTAGCCAAAAAGTGGAACTAGGAGACAAAGCAAAGAGTGGTTTTCCAGTGAGCTCTGCTTGCAAGCTTCCCCCAACCATTTCTGACAGAGACAGAGTGCCAGACTAACAGTGCGGTCTTATGAATGTCTGGAAGCCCTGCTGAGTTCAATGGGACCTACTCCCAGATAAGTGCTTATGACTACAATCTCAGTGGGCCTCTGATCTGATTCAATATTAAATAGAGCACTTCCAGACTGCTACACATTTGGGGTAGAATTCAGTGGCGTACCAGCAAATTCAGGTTGCACAGTTAAAGGTGATATGGAGCTCCACCACGAAGGCAAATGATGGGGAAATGTGCTGGTTAACATTTGCTTGATAGAAGTGTTGTAGTGGTTAGAGTGTTGGACTAATATCTGAGAGACCCGGGCTGTAGTCCCTACTCAGCCATCAAGCTCACTGGGTGACCTCGGGCCAGTCACTGTCTCCCAGCCTAACCTACCTCTCAAGTGTTGGTTCAAGAAAAGAAAAGAAAGGTAAAAATTCGCTGGATGCCAAGATCCAAGTTTGTGTTACGTACTCTGGTGAGAGAGGACCCCAGCAGAGATTGAATGTTACAAAATATTCAGCAAAGTAAAGCATGGAAGTATAGGCTGTTGTACCTTTAAAAGATGTCCTTCCGTGCGAGTTCCAGAATTTCCCTCTTCCCCCAGCATAGGAAAAGACCACACATTCGGTAAGTTAAAAAATGGTTTACTTAGAAAGTCTCCAAAGATCAGGTTCGTGTGCTTTTCCACACATCAGTCCGAAACGTTGCACAGGCAGTAAAACTTAGTTTAGTTCCAAAGCAGTGAAAGTTCCTAAATTATTGTTATAGGAGCTCAAGAATGGCCCACATACTACTAGGGCTGTATACCCACTGTACATGTTTGTCGGTGGCCCTGAATGAAGGTTTCATAGATGAAATTTCTACAGAATGAATGTAAACAAATGGTAGCAGCTTAGGAACAAGCAAGATGTAACGTTTGTCATATCACTGATTCTTCTTTAACAAGTACCCAGCATGCGAGTGGGGGGCATGAGCAAGATCAGGATCATGCCATAGGGGAGCAGGACTTCAACCCTTTGCCCCTACTGTGGTCTTAATCTTTCCTTCCATAACAGCTGCTGGGGGGTAGGATCTCACTGGGACCATAGCAAGGGCAAGACATTAACCCCCCCCCCACTTTCATGCCATAGTCCCAAACTAGCTCCCCTCATGCCAGTGAGTTGTTAATGAAAAACAGCGCTTTGAAAGAACTACTAAGTGAATGTGTTCACTGAACTAGTTCAAAAATCCCTGAACTGCATCTGAAAGTAGTTCCCATAATTGCCAGATGAACTAAAGGTAAATTAAGTTCATTTTGGGGTAAAACTTCAAATTATTTCCAGTACATCTCCATTCTGTCCTTCCCTCTCCCAATCTCTCTCTGCAAAAGGCCCAGAATCTTAGCTTTCATTTTTTTAAATTAATTTGAAATCTATAAAGAATGTTAGGAAGCAAAATGTAGAGACATGGTTCTAAGGCTTATTAGGCAGATATGGAGGTGCTGCTGTTGCCAAGGCCACTCAGTCACTTAATCAGAAGGAAGGAATGTGAGGCATTTCCTGTGTTTTCCCTGTTGAAGAGACTCACTTTCTTCTGACAGGATCAGCTTACAGTAAAAAGTCCAGGAACAAAGTGAATTGTGCTTTATGCCTTTAACAGGTGTGTCACTGGCACAAATTAAACAGGGTAAACATGTCTGGAAATACAATGATAGGGAAAGCCTGCTGGCATTCTATTGGTCAGACATGTTATCACATGAGTAGCCTCTGGTTAACTTCCCCCTCCCATACTTCAACACAGTAGCTTGTGAAATTCTGCAAAAGTCTTTGCTGAGGAAGAACTTTTGATAAACAAAGGATTCATTTGGATGAACTGGAAGTAGTTCCTTTTTGGACATGAGGAAATAGAACCAGAAATCACTCCTTCTAGAAATGAACTTTCCAAGCACTGAAGAAAAAATCATTTACACAAGGGCAAATTGTGTGACAAATTTAATGTCTAGTTTGGCCCTGAAGGAATGGGTGAATTACAATGAATGAATGAATGAGCTTATATTTCACCTGGCATCCTTTGCGCTGGCAGATACAGAAGCTATCTCAATGGTGGTGTGAATTTGATGCTGTTGGTAGCGGGGGGAATGCAGTGAATAAGGTGATTGATATATTTTGTGAAAATAAAAAATGAAGGGATGAGCTGTAACAAATACACTCCTGAAAAACAAAGATTTGGAGATTAATAAATGCAATATTTCTTTGCAGGGCTGGTGTTCATTGCATCTGGGGATCAAGCAGACTGGCATGACATCCTGCTCACATGGCTCATCCGAAATTGCCATGCAACTTGGTGATCAAATATTGTAATCATTGACCCCCTCCCCACAGAGGGAAAAAAAGAATTCAGCTGCAACAATATTGGGATAAATCTCAGCTTGCTACCAGTGCCCCTCTGTCTAATGAAACAGGGGTGAACGTCAACACTCAAAAGTAGATAAGACACTATCCCTAAGCCCATCCTCACTCTCTCGCCAGTTCAAGCAGACATGAACTGATTAAGGAAAGGGGGAGCAGGGAACCAGCAAATGAAAGAGGCCCGCTTTCTCTTCTTCCAGGGCCAGGAGCATTTGATGGATCTGCTATGAAATTTGACCAGGCAGCTTAATATTTGTAACAGATTTCAGGCTGTATGAAACAGCAAAGTTCAAGTCGAAACTTGAACTCGGAATACTGCCGTAGCTTCACAAGAGCCACAGGCTTTGGACTGAGCTGAAAGCAAACCTCTAGGTCCTGTCCCCTGCTGTTTTAAAGAAAACAAAAACAGCATTAAAGGTTTGGTTGCCAGATAGGGTTGGAATGAGTAAGGAATTAAGGGGATATATATTTTTCTCATTGGGTCCCCAATTTGAAGGCAATTTAGCCATAGGGGGGCGGGAAATCAATGGGTTGTATTCAACTAAGTTTTACTCAGAGACATCACCTTGCCGACAAAGGTCCGTATAGTTAAAGCTATGGTTTTCCTAGTAGTGATGTATGGAAGTGGGAGCTAGACCATAAAGAAGGCTGATCGCCGAAGAATTGATGCTTTTGAATTATGGTGCTGGAGGAGACTCTTGAGAGTCCCATGGATTGCAAGAAGATCAAACCTATCCATTCTGAAGGAAATCAGCCCTGAGTACTCACTGGAAGGACAGATCCTGAAGCTGAGGCTCCAATACTTTGGCCACTTCACGAGAAGAGAAGACTCCCTGGAAAAGACCCTGATGTTGGGAAAGATGGAGGGCACAAGGAGAAGGGGACGACAGAGGATGAGATGGTTGGACAGTGTTCTCGAAGCTACCAACATGAGTTTGACTAAACTGTGGGAGGCAGTGGAAGACAGGAGTGCCTGGCGTGCTCTGGTCCATGGGGTCACAAAGAGCTGGACACGACTAAACGACTAAGCAACAACAACAAATATTTTCTCATTGGGTCCCCAATTTGAAGGCAGTTTAGGCACGGAGGGCAGTAAATCAATGGGTTGTATTCAATTAAGTTTTACTCACTGAAAGTAATGGACCTAACTTACAGAACCATCCTGTACACAAGAAACTGGCACAAAGGAAGTCAGCTGATCCAGACTCCATTCAGCAGCAGGGCTATTCATGGCTGAGCCAGCCTAAACCCAACAGAGGGGAAACAAGCCCTTTAAATAGTGTTTGAGTGGCACCATCCTCTTTGCCAGCTTAATTTACACCAGCTTGCCAGGTTACGTAACCAAGCTCAATGGGCTTAGGGTTTAGTCTTCTTGGTCCCACCAGAGCCATGTCCCCAAACACCCCCTTTTCGGGGTTTACACTGGATTAAGTTCTGTTAGGCTCAGCTGAGACAGCTCGGTCCTGACTGAGCCAGGATGAGGGAGTTAAAATGGGGTAGCTCAGTTGTGCTGGGAACCTCCTCTCTCATCCAGAGATCTACTGGATCCTCTAACACACTAATTCCAGTGATTCCTGCAGTGCTGCTACAGGATTGCTCCCTTAGTTATGCTCCTTTTAAAAAATATTTTTATTAAACAATTTTAATAAATCAAATTATAAATCAAATATATCCAATTACGATACATTTCCCCCCCCTCCCTCTCCCACCCTCCAAAGACTTCCCTCAGCTCCACTCTCTGATTTGTTTATACATATTATATTCTGAATGTTGTAAAGTTGTGCATATCATTGCCTTATCTATCATATGTTCTACCAATAAATTTGTGGGTGTTTATTCAAAACCTGCCAAGGAGTCCAAATCCTTTTGTTGTCTTTTTAGATAGTTTGTAAATAGTTCCCATTCTTCCCTGAAGTCACGGTTGTCCTTCTCACTCAGTTTATATGTTAACTTTGCCAACTCCGCATAGCTCATCAGTTTTTCTTCCCATTGTTCTTTCATTGGGATTTCCTCATTCTTCCATCCTTGTGCTAACAAGACTCTTGCCACTGTTGTAGCATACATAAATAAGGTCTTTGTTTTTCTTGGCAGGTCTTGTCCTAAAATCCCTAACAAAAATGTTTCTTTACAAATATTATTTTAAACATTTTTTTTCAATTCATTATATATCATCTCACAGAATTTTCTAACTTCTCTACATTCCCACCACATATGATATAAAGTACTTTCTTTTTCTTTACATTTCCAACATGTATTTGACCCGGTTTTATACATTTTAGCCATTTTTACTGGTGCAATATACCATCTATACATCATTTTCATATAACTTTCTTTCAAAAGAGAACAATCTGTAACCTAAGTTATGTTCCTTAATTTAAACGGGTCTGTTCTTGAGCAAGTAACTTTGCAATTGCTCTAATAAATGTCTTATTTATTTCTGTATTGCATTCCCACCTTTCCTCCAAGTTGCTCAAGATGGGAGTGAATAATTCCCTTCCTCACAACGACCCTGTGAGGTAGGTTAGGCTGAGAGCCAGTGACTGGCTCAAAGTTACCCAGTGAGCTTTATGGGTGAGTGTGGATTTGTACCCTGGTATTCCACATTTCTACTTTTTCTACTTTAAAAAGTAGAGACATCACCTTGCCAACAAAAGTCCGTATAGTAAAAGCTATGGTTTTCCCAGTAGTGATGTATGGAAGTGAGAGCTGGACCATAAAGAAGGCTGATCGCCGAAGAATTGATGCTTTTGAATTATGGTGCTGGAGGAGACTCTTGAGAGTCCCATGGACTGCAAGAAGATCAAACCTCTCCATTCTGAAGGAAATCAGCCCTGAGTGCTCACTGGAAGGACAGATCCTGAAGCTGAGGCTCCAATACTTTGGTCACCTCATGAGAAGAGAAGACTCCCTGGAAAAGACCCTGATGTTGGGAAAGATGGAGGGCACAAGGAGAAGGGGACGACAGAGGACGAGATTAATAATAATAATAATAATAATAATAATAATAATAATAATAATCAATTATTTATACCCCGCCCATCTGGCTGGTTGGACAGTGTTCTCGAAGCTACCAGCTCGAGTTTGACCAGACTGTGGGAGGCAGTGGAAGACAGAAGTGCCTAGTGTGCTCTGGTCCATGGGGTCACGAAGAGTCGGACACGACTAAACAACAACAACATAATCCCACGTTTCTAGTTCAACACTTTAACCGCTATACCACAGTGGCTTACCATGGGCTGTGCAATCCTATGTATGTCTACCCATAAGTATGGATTTGATTTCTGCCTTAGACATGCCAAAAGTCTCTCTCTGTGTGTGTATAATATTTCTCTTTTTATATTCCAAATAGATGTCTTGCACAAGGGTGTTTAAGAAGCACAGCTGCCCCTGCTGTGTGTCAAAAATTGCCATTACTCTCTGAAATGCTGTCATATATCGATTTAGCTCGTTAAAATAAGAGGCAACTTTTTTTTTACAGCTTAAATCTTGAGTGAGATTTGAACCCCTTTGGGAGGGAGGAATCTTTACTGCAATTCCCATCACCTGTAATGAAGTTGAAGGGCAGGAGCAGAAGCAGGCTTATCAAGGAGTCACATGACGCCACACCTGTGAGACAGAAGATTCCATCTCTCCGCATTGTTAGAAAATGAGATCTGGACTAAAGCAGGGTGGGGTGAACCATCCAGCACATTAACATATTGAGCATAAGGATTTATACCCCACATGATACCTATACATATGTACATACCAAAGTCAGCTTTCAATAATTGCAGTAGTAGAGGGGTGTGTGGGGTGCTATGGGAGGAGTAGTATCTCTGGTGGGGGGGACACATCGTGCTCCTTCCAGGATAGTTTGTACACCTTTGGTCCTCACCCTGCACTCAGCTCTCACCTGTGGCTTCTAGAAGCTGCTGCATCCTAGATGCAAGAGCGGCCACTCTCTGGGAAATGGCTTCGACTGGCTAAACCAGGTGAGAGCAGCCGATGGGTCTCAAATCCTCGGTGATTTGGGGATGCCCCCCTCATGCAAAGACAGGCTCCAGCAGATACAGCAGATGAGACCAATAGTGGGTCCAACAATCAAGAAGGCGGTTTCTGCAGGTGCTGTAGATGGAAGTGAGGGGCAGATGCAGTTCAGCGACCTGGGAAGGTAACCCATCAAAGGGAAGGAAAATTCTGGTCTCAAACCTCTGCTGCCTTGTGGGATACCTTTGGGAGAAGAAGAAGAAGAAGAAGAAGGAGAGTTTGGATTTGATATCCCACCTTTCACTCCCTTTAAGGAGTCTCAAAGCGGCTCACATTCTCCTTTCCCTTCCTCCCCCACAACAAACACTCTGTGGGGTGAGTGGGGCTGAGAGACTTCAAAGAAGTGTGACTGGCCCAAGGTCACCCAGCAGCTGCAGGTGGAGGAGCGGAGACCCGAACCCAGTTCCCCAGATTACGAGACTACCGCTCTTAACCACTACACCACACTGGCTCTCAGAAGAGGCTAAATAGTAAACCCTATACAAATCCAGAGTGGGGTTCCTAAGATGGTTAGATAATGCCTTCTACACCCCCTTCCTGCAACTCCTGCAGCCAAGCTGGTGCCAAATGTATTGCTCTACTTTCCTTTGGACCACATCAGCAAGGCTGAGAGGGAGGTGTCTTGCCATCTGGGTAGCCCCGTCCCCCCACCCACAACACTGCCCAGGCTTGTGCTGCTAATCCAGCACTGGAGGCATACTCCATTGAGAGCCAGTGTGGTGTAGTGGTTAAGAGCAGTAGACTCGCAATCTGGTGAACCGGGTTCGCATCTCCACTCTTCCACATGCAGCTGCTGGGTGCCCTTGAGCTAGTCACACTTATTTGAAGTCTCTCAGCCCCACTCAAATCACAGAGTGTTTGTTGTGGGGGAGGAAGGGAAAGGAGAATGTTAGCCGCTTTGAGACTCCTTTGGGTAGTGATTAAGTGGGGTATCAATAATAATAATAATAATAATAAATTTTATTTATATCCCGCCCTCCCCAGCCGAAGCCGGGCTCAGGGCGGCTAACAACACTAAAACAGTACAACATTATAAAACATTATAAAAATGAATTAAAATCAAAATTGATGGCAACCATAAACTAAAGTTTTGTAAAGATTGCCAAAGGAGGGAGTCAGGCTGCGCCCTGACCAAAGGCCAGGTGGAACAGCTCTGTCTTGCAGGCCCTGCGGAAAGGTGTCAAGTCCTGCAGGGCCCTTGTCTCTTGTGACAGAGCGTTCCACCAGGTTGGAGCCGCAGCCGAAAAAGCCCTGGCTCTAGTTGAGGCCAGCCTAACCTCTCTGTGGCTTGGGACCTTCAAGGTGTTTTTATTTGAAGATCGTAAGTTCCTCTGTGGGGCATACCAGGAGAGGCGGTCCCGTAGATACGAGGGTCCTGGGCCGTATAGGGCTTTGAAGGTTAAAACCAGCACCTTAAACCTGATCCTGTACTCCACCGGGAGCCAGTGCAGCTGGTATAGCACCGGATGAATGTGATCTCTAAGCGAAGACCCCGTAAGGAGTCTCGCTGCGGCATTTTGCACCCGCTGGAGTTTCTGGGTCAGTTTCAAGGGCAGCCCCATGTAGAGCGAGTTACACTCAAATCCAAACACTTCTTCTTCTGCTTCTTCTCTCAAGACAGACGGATGCCAACAACAAGAAGTCAACAGTGAAAAAGTAACAGAGACACGTGTGGAAGACGATGCACACTCTTCAGTAAAAGCTTCCTGAAATAAGAACATCTTCACGAGCCAATGGAAGGCAGTGGAGAGGTGGCAAACTCATCCACAATGCTGATTTAGCTACTGAGAACATTCTATCCCTCATCCCAATCAGCAGGGCTTCCACCCTGGATGGGACACAGAGATGAGCTTCCCCACTTGATCTTTCTGCATAGGCAGGTGGCTGGCTCTTCAAGTATCCCCACCAGTAACCTGAAGCATTTCAAAGAAAGAAGCATTTTACCTTCACATTTGCCCTAAGAGAAAGTGACTGGTCTAAAGTCATCCAGGGGTTGTCGCAGGTAAGCAGTGATTGGAGCCAAAGACTCTCCATGCCCAGTCCTATTCTCTACTCACTATGTTATACTGCCACAGGAGATAATCCCATGTCCCTGTCTTGTTTCTCCAGTGACCCTACTTTGGTTGTAGCCAGTGCTAGCCTGACTCAGAGTAGACCAGCTGAAATTGACAAACGGCTAGCTTAGGTTCATTCATGTCTACTCGGAGTGGAACTTGATTGGCTACAACCCATAACATCTCATAAGAGGCTGGCCTTGAGGCAGTAGCAGATGCCATGGTGGGGCTGGGTCACTTGCCTAACCTCCGGTTGACCACTTTGTTGCTGCATTCAGGAGGTAGAGGGGGAGGAGCAAGGTGTCAATGTTGGCATGGTGCTCCAGTGGTGCCAATCCAGTGCTCCTGTCTCTGCAATTGCACCTCATCAATCTCCCCACCACCTTGTTCCTCTCCCTCTACCTCCTGGTAAGCAGCAGCGATGCAGAGGTCAAGTGAGCTGTTGTGCCCCATCATATCATCTTCTGCTGCCTTGGTTGCATGCTTAGGCTGAAGGCATCATTTGCAACCAAATGCAGGGCTGCTCAACTCCTGATCAGCAGAGCTGCAGGGATCTGCCCCTGGTGGCCCACCAGGGATATGATGAACCTCCTGTTTTGGTTGCACGTCTGGGACTTCAATAAATAAATAAAATGGGTCTTCCAAGCAGCTGGTGTAAGTGAGTCACATACTAGGCTGGCACTGCTGAGTCACAGACTGTACAGGCCAAGCTTAGAATCACCATCTGGCCAAGCATTGTCTACTTCCCACAAGCAAAAGTTCTCCAACATCTCAGGCAGGGACTTTACTCAGATGTGCTACCTAGACTCCACTGAACTGAAGTTACCAGGAAGGGAGGACCAAATGAGATGAGATGCCATTCTTACAATTGGCAATGGAGTGTGCGGGGCCCAATTTGGACTGTGTGAGGGTAAGGAGCTTTAACCTTTCACCTCTCCTGCTGCAGTCACCATCTAGATCAGTGGTACCCAAAGTGGACAGTGGGATTGCCTAGGTGGATGCTAAGAGGCAAAGGTGCAGCAGAGGGGCCCTGGAGTTGTAAATGACAATTAAAAAAAACTGGTATCAATGGATCAAGTGGATCACTTCTGTTGGATTACTTAAACCAATTCATTTTAATTGGAATTTGAAAAAAATGTGCAATTAATCGTCACTGTTTTGAATTTTATTATGTTACTGTCTTCCTTAATGGGTTGTGCAAACCTCTATTTTGAAGAGTGCTTTTTATAGAGTAAGGCAGAGAGTACTGGGCATGAGTTTAGGGAACTGAAGGTGCAATGGCTCAAAAAAGTTTGGGAACCACTGATCTAAGTTGCAGGGAGGTCTACCCTTGCTATCTGAACTAGGGAAAAGAAGAGCTTTAGTTGAAGTGAAGGAGAGCTTCTCCTCCCCCACCCCCCAAATAGGGACCCAATCTGAATCAGGACTACAGAGTTGCTGGAATAAAGCCCTCCTACCCCACACCAGGGTTCTGATATGGATCTGCACCCTTTTCCATGGCACCTTCAGTTTCCTTCTTGTGCAACTGCCAGTCTGCTTTGGCCCCAATTCTGGGTACTTCTGCGTGCAAAGCGTGAGCTCCACTGCAAACAGAAATTTCCTCAATTTTTAGTCTTTGGACCTGTGAGGAGCAAGTCTCCCTAAGATGAATGAAATTGACATCAAGTTGATGGTTGCCATATTTTGAAGAGCAAAAATGAGGAGACATTTGTTGGCTTCTACTTTTAAATATGGATCACTATGATGACTCTCTGTTTACATACCCATGAAAAAGAGGGCATGCCCTGGGAAAAAAGGACAAGGGCAACCCTGAGCCATTAAGACAGAGGGAGAAAGGTGTGCATTAAAATAAATAAGGTGCTATACATTAAAATAAAAAGCCCCTTTTTTGCCCACTCCTGACGTTCTGTCACTCAGCCACTGAAGCTAAACCATGTGGCTTTTTGCTCTTCTCTATGACAAACTGATAGGAATAGCTCTAAACAGCAGGAGCTGTCAGACATTCCTCTGTGCAGTTGGAAAGAAAGTCCCACCCACACCCATCTGAAAAGATCATTGAGATATTTCTTTTTCCTCCCCACCAGCCGACTGCTATTAGTCATCTTGTGTTGAATATGAATAGGCTTGGCAGTGGGGTGGGGAGCAGAATGTTAATCACTCATTGTTCCTACAAGTTCAAGTTTAACTCTACCTGATCCTGAAGATTAGCCAGGACATTGGTGAACAGCTTTCCAACCGTCACACTCTTTTTCTCACAGGTGTAAGAGAGAGGGAAATGCTGGATGCTTCATAGCTGATCCTATGGGTCACTTCACCTGGGAGAAGGAAGAGTCATCTGGAGTGGGTGGGCTGTGCTGCATTGCTCTTTTTAGATGGATCACACAGCTAACAATAATATATAATATGCTTCTTTATGACAGGTTGGCACAACTTGTACCCATCATGCATGCTGCAGTCCACAAAGCTTGTGCCACAGCCCACAAGGTACACAGCTATCATCCTTTCTACAGGACTGAGTAGGCAGTAAATGGGAGAGGTTGACTGAGGCCCTTGGGGGCTGCAATTTAGGTCTGCGTTAACCCTTTCAAAAAATGTGGTTCCAAAGTACACGGTGCAAGTGAAATCCTGAAGAACTGGAGGCTGGAACGAGAGAGAGAGAGAGAGAGAGAGAGAGAGAGAGAGAGAGAGAGAGAGAGCGCAGAACTTCACACAACCTCCCCTCCTCCTCCAATGCATTCAACAAGTGTGTGTGTGTGTGTGTGTGTGTGTGTGTGTGTGTATGTAGCAGGGAAAGGGTCTGTGCAACAACTTTCCGCCTGTCTTCATTCATCCACATTTATCCTCTCTCATTCATTCACAGGCATCATTTGCACACATGTGCACACACATACTCAGCATAGATACATGCCTCATTTCCTTGCCCCTAACATGTAAGGGAATATTAATGTAAGGCAACCACAGCGGGTGGTGCTGTGGTCTAAATAACTGAGCCGCTCGGGCTTGCTGATCAGGAGGTCGGTGGTTCGAATCCCCACAACGGGGTGAGCTCCTGTTGCTGGATCCTAGCTCCTGCCAACCTAGCAGTTCGAAAGCACACAGTGCAAGTAGATAAATAGGTACCACTCCAGCGGGAAGGTAAACGGCGTTTCCATGCGCTGCTCTGGTTCGCCAGAAGTGGCTTAGTCATGCTGGTCCCATGACCCAGAAAAACTGTCTGCAGACAAACGCTGGCTCCCTCGACCTGTAAAGCGAGATGAGTGCAGTGCCGCAACCCCAGAGTCATTCACGACAGGACTTAACTATCAGGGATCCTTTACCTTTTTTAATGTAAGGCAACAGCAAGTTCTTACTGGAGGAATAGGGTGCAATTCTTTCTATTGATCTATAGGTGGAGATCATAGAGCAAGGCCACAGGCATAGTCCCAGTAAAGGTAAAGGTAAAGGACCCCTGGACTGTTAAGTTAAGTCAAAGGCGACTGTGGGGTTGCGGTGCTCATCTCGTTTTCAGGCTGAGGGAGCCACGTTTGTCCAGACAGCTTTCTGGGTCATGTGGCCAGCAGGACTAAACCACTTCTGGTGCAACAGGACACCGTGACGGAAACCAGAGTGCATGGAAACACTGTTTACCTTCCCACTGCAGTGATACCTATTTATCTACTTGCAGTGGCGTGCTTTCAAACTGCTAGGTTGGCAGGAGCTGGGACAGAGCAATGGGAGCTCACACCACCGCGAAAATTCGAGCTGACAACCTTCGGATTGGCAAGCCCAAGAGGCTCAGTGGTTTAGACCACAGCGCCACCCACGTGTCCATAGTCCCAGTATCACATCCAGGTCAAGAAACCAGATGGTGAATAATTCAGAAGATCTAACTGTATTGAAGTATGCCTGAAACAGGAAGATGACTGAGAAGGAGCTGAGAGCTAATGGGATAAGATTCTTGAAGGGTCTACTCTGCCAATATCAGCTAGCTAAATAAAATACAAATGGCAATGAGAAATGGAAGAAGCACCATGACCCAGTCCTTGATACATTAATTGAAGTGGGTTCTAGAGCAGGGCTGTGGAACCTGAACTAAAACCTCCATCACCATGCCTGACCATGTGCCATTCTGAGATGAGTCACAGTCTCTGCTTTACACAGTTCTTCAAAAATGAGATGGTATGACTATCAAGCATGATGGTCAAGCTACAGAAGATGGTTGGAAGGATCTGATCTAGGTCTGGGATGTTACAGCAATGCTTACTTCACAACTACAAAGCATTCCATGGTACAGGCTCTCCAAGGCCTCAGTCAGGGGTTCTTCACAGCCTTCTTGCCTGAGAACCATTCAAGTGGACATACAGTACATTGGATTAAATACATCTTCTACATGAGGGCTGACTTTGAAGGCAGTCCAGAAATTTCAAGTGGTGAAAAGTGAGTTTTCTTGACGGTCGGTTGGGGCTAGATGGTCAGAGCAAGTGGCTCCCAATTCTGTACCAGATGGGTTGGTTGCCAGTGCATTTCTGGATTTAGTTAAAGTGCTAAATGGTTTGGGATCAAGTTCCCTGGAGCTGGTTTGGGACCCATAACAAACCTACCCTTACAAGCCTTGAGATCTGCCTCTGAAGGGATGACCCATCTAGTGTGATCCATTCAGTTGGTGAAATTGAGAAGCAGGGCCTTTTCTGTGGTGGCCTCTGGGCAACAGAACTCTCCCCTTTCTGAGTTGCTTTTGAATCCAACATTGCAAATCTCCACGTGGGCTTTCACAACACAGAGAGAGCTATTTGTTTAGGCTGACCTTTTCTTAAGGTTTGTGATGGCTGCTTTAAATTACTGCGTAATATTTGAATATTTTTTATGCTTGGTGCTATTTACTGGAGTTTAACATTCTATTTTATTAATGGTTCGTGCTGTTCGTGCTGTTGGTGTATTATACTGTAATTGCTTCATTCTCTTGCTTTGATATGTTTATGTTTGTTTTTTTAAATATACCATAAGCCACCTTTGTGTGGGTTGTACCCCAAACAAGGCAGCTTATAAATATATTTGTAAATAAATAACAAATGAACGAATGTTCTGCATGCAAAAAATCCCAGTGTTTCTTAAACTTCCTACTGGGTTGCATTATGCAACGTCTCATGGTCCTTAGCATTGACTAGGGTGTAGCTCAGTTGTAGGGTAATGTTTTGCATGCAGGTTTAATCCCCTGGCATCTTCATGTAGGGTTAAGAACATCTCTTTCCTGAAACCCTGGAGAGCTGCTGCCAGTCAGAGTAGACAGTACTGAACTAGACGGACCAATGGTTTGACTTGATATAAGGCAGCCTACTATGTTCCTGCATTTCTAGACCTGGACACATATACCTGCAGTGCACATCATCTATCACATGGTCTTTCCCTATCAACTTGGAATGTCAGTACGCTGCCTTGAACTCACACAGTAAGTGGCACGTATGTATGCACTCTATGGTTCATTCCATTACTTGCACCTTAGATCAAGGGTTCCAAACTGTGGTCTGTGGATCACCGGTGGTCTGTGAGCTTCACTCAGGTAGTCTGTGGCATGTCTGTGATTTTCAAGTGGTCTGTGGTAGGGGAAAGTTTGGAAAACACTGTTCTAGATGAATGAGGACAGCCTATATTCCCTGTGCATGTGCAGATGCCCACCGTGAAAGTCCCCCCACTGATTTTCTTCCCGTAAGAATGTTGAGGTGAAAGCCTGTAAAGAAAGCTGCCTTGGCCGATGCCAATGGTGTCGATTTTCTTCTAAAGCCTTAATGATGTTAATTATTTTTGTTGGCACACCATGACATTTCAAGATGTTCTATAATGACTCATGAAGGAGGCTGCTGCATGCTTTTTGAGATCTATGAAGTTGCATCTGCTATTCAGTGGACTCTTCAATGATTATCAGGGCTTAATTAAAGGACATGGGCTTTCTATATCCAGTGATGAAAGTGGTTTACATATTTTCTGGAATTCCATTATGTTTTACCAGTACTCACAATGACTAATTTCTTGCCTGATAACTTACTCCACCATGTTCTTGGGCTACAAGGTGACAGATTACTTGCCAACCACACCATTGGTGGAAACTGGAAGGGATGTCGCAACTTTTCTCCTTGTGCTTGGTGTATCTGGGGTCGCTCCACATTCTTCTTTGATCATGAAGTTGCCACTGAATTATGCCTACATAAACGTACCCAGACATGCCTACAGCTCCGTATTTATTAAAATTAGTGATATCAATTCCCACTACTGAGGAGAGATAATGGCCTAAGCGGGGGGGGGGGGGGAGTCAGTGGTGTCATGGTTCCTGGCAGACAGCAAGGCATAGTAATGCAAGGCAAGATCAGCACCTTGGAGAGGGCCAAGGTATGGTCCTTTCAGAACCATGGTCCTTGTTCTTGTTCCCACTCAATGAGGAACTCAAAATTAGGTGACGGCGTCTAGGACGTTCCCATATGTGTGATACATAGGCAAAAATGCTGCTCAAAGGCACAGCAGGTGATACACACATGATGTTGTGCCCTTTGTTTGTTTAGTCATTTAGTCGTGTCCGACTCTTCGTGACCCCATGGACCAGAGCACGCCAGGCACTTCTATCTTCCACTGCCTCCCGCAGTTTGGTCAAACTTATTTATGTATGCTACAACAGTGGCAAGAGTCTTGTTAGCACAAGGATGGAAGAATGAGGAAATCTCAACGAAAGAACAATGGGAAGAAAAACTGAACAGCTATGCGGAGTTGGCAAAGTTAACGTATAAACTGAGTGAGAAGGACAACCGTGACTTCAGGGAAGAATGGGAACTATTTACAAACTATCTAAAAAGACAACAAAAGGATTTGGACTCCTTGGCAGGTTTTGAATAAACACCCACAAATTTATTAGTATAACATATGATAGATAAGGCAATGATATGCACAACTTTACAACATGCAGAAAATAATATGTATAAACAAATCAGAGAGTGGAGCTGAGGGAAGTCTTTGGAGGGTGGGAGAGAGGGGGGGGAAATGTACCATAACTGGATATATTTATAATTTATAATTTGATTTATTAAAATTGTTTAATAATTATTATTTTTTTAAGGAGCATAACTAAGGGAGCAATCCTGTAGCAGCACTGCAGGAATCACCGGAATTAGTGTGTTAGAGGATCCAGTAGATCTCTGGATGAGAGAGGAGGTTCCCAGCACAACTGAGCTACCCCATTTTAACTCCCTCATCCTGGCTCAGTCAGGACCGAGCTGTCTCAGCTGAGCCTAACAGAACTTAATCCAGTGTAAACCCCGAAAAGGGGGTGTTTGGGGACATGGCTCTGGTGGGACCAAGAAGACTAAACCCTAAGCCCATTGAGCTTGGTTACGTAACCTGGCAAGCTGGTGTAAATTAAGCTGGCAAAGAGGATGGTGCCACTCAAACACTATTTAAAGGGCTTGTTTCCCCTCTGTTGGGTTTAGGCTGGCTCAGCCATGAATAGCCCTGCTGCTGAATGGAGTCTGGATCAGCTGACTTCCTTTGTGCCAGTTTCTTGTGTACAGGATGGTTCTGTAAGTTAGGTCCATTACTTTCAGTGAGTAAAACTTAATTGAATACAACCCATTGATTTACTGCCCTCCGTGCCTAAACTGCCTTCAAATTGGGGACCCAATGAGAAAATATTTGTTGTGGTTGTTTAGTCGTTTAGTCGTGTCCAGCTCTTTGTGACCCCATGGACCAGAGCACGCCAGGCACTCCTGTCTTCCACTGCCTCTCAAGAGTCTCCTCCAGCACCAGAATTCAAAAGCATCAATTCTTTGGCGATCAGCCTTCTTTATGGTCCAGCTCTCACTTCCATACATCACTACTGGGAAAACCATAGCTTTAACTATACGGACCTTTGTTGGCAAGGTGATGTCGTTGTGCCCTTACAACCCTGTTATAAGGTAATGAGGGCAGTCACATCTTTGCACTGCAAGCAGTTCTGACCTCTAGACTGGGCAAGGAACTTGTACAAGAAGGTGGAACCAGCCCTGTCTGTTCACGCCTGTGTTGACATCTCTGTGACAGGGGTGGTGGAGATGTTACTGACTTCTTGGAGTCCGACAAGACAGACAGGGTATCAGCCCTCCCTGGAGAGGCAGGACTGGGCATCGTTCCTAACAACTCCAGAGTGGGACTTTGGTGGTATGATAGGCATGATGAGCCAGACCCAGTCTCCAACAGCTCCAGAAACAGAGTCTTGAATTGCAGGAACTAGTAGGGAGATGGAACAATGAGAAGGAAGTCCTATAGGACCTGCCCCAGGATCTTCTTCCTAGGGCTCTCCCAACCTGGGTTAAGACCTGCTCAGCCCATTGGATCCCTCCCCCCAGCTCATCTGCTGGCCACTCTCCTTCCCTGTCCCAGAATATGAACTGATCCAGTACACGTGGGAATCAAGTTGCAAGTCCCAACATCAGAAGGCACCCTGAGTTGCTTTTATAATTTCATCTTTGTATGCACAGGTAAGCATACAACTGAAGATGGCTTTAGCTGCGGACAGAGATAATTAATTATCTGACAGCAGATTAATTGATGACAGAAGATGCAATGTAATTTATCTGCAAGTTTCAGGAAATCCTTGATAAAGTTCCAGAAAACAGGTCATGCATAAACTAATGTGTCCAAGATTTACCATAATGAATGGAAGATAGGGAAGTATAATATAGTTTGGAAATTCATTGTGCTTCTAGCTTAACACCCACTTATCCTCACAGGTTTATATATCAAGATACATATTGCTTAATAAGGAGTTTGTTGGCCATTTCTCACAATGGCTAAATATTTATTATTTGTTTATTTTATTTGCGCCAGTCGCCCAGGTCTGATGGAGCTTCCTTGGGCTTCCTACAGCTGTGTCCCATTCAGTATTCAGCCAGCTGGCTGCAGGATAGAATTTTTAGAATTTTATTACAACATGGGCCCTCGTAACACCTAACAAGGAATTTGCCTTTTTCACTGCTATTTCTGCTTTATTTTAGTTGAGCTGTGCAACGTGACTCCAAGATCTCTCTCCTGAGTAGTCAAATTTTCTAGGGGCCTAGGGAAATCTGTTGAACTAACTGTGCTATTAACATTACATTTCTCAAGCCTACCAGACCCTAGTCAATTACACGTGTGACCTTTTAAAATAAACTTTAGAGCAACCCCCCTCTTTTGGCTGAGACTTTACCTGTCCCACACTAATGTGATATATCACATCATATGTGGCGCAGGTAGCCATGGCTCAGCCCAAATGCCCTTGTGGGCCAAATGTGGAAGCCTGATGGGCTGGATTAGGCTGCTGAGCTAAAGGTTCTTCACCCCTGTATCAAGAGAATTCATGCATGCCCAGGACTTTTACATCTTGTCTTCATGTTTTGGCATATTGCAGTTAAATGCACAATCAATTCGGGGAAATGTTCAGTCAGGGGAATTCCAGAAGCATACAGCTTCATCACTTACTATGATATAGAGGAGGCTCTCTGAACACAAAATGCTCATTTTCCTTTCAAAGCCAGGAGTGGGGAAGTCCAGCTTGCACCGGTTAGATTTGCAGCCAATTGGTACAGAATTGGCACGTCAGTCTAGTTGTTGGTTATACAGTATCTCATTTATTTGTGCATATCCTTTTCTAATTCGAAAAAGCTTACCTGGGGCTTCCATCTCATTCAGAAACGGATGAAATCTTTGCTAGCTGCAGCAATGCTACATCATCAAGTGCCCTCCTGACTGCTCACTGAACCCATTCATTGGATCTGTTTTATGAATGAATCAAATCCACCATTCTAAGAATTTTCATTCTCGAACACATGACAATTTAATCCCAATTTTGAAAATAAGCTGTGCACATTCTGCAATAAAGGGTTCTTTAAAACATCTGCCACTTGGGACACCTGACCCAGCATAGCTTTCATTTAAAGAACATGAGCTTCCTTTCAAAAGTGCATTATTCAAATTCATTTTGCAGAATTTGCAGTGCTATAAATGCTGGCAGTGGAATGCTAGCAAACAGAGATTTTAAAAACTAGCATTGTGTCTGTGGGGGGTGGGGGACCCCAGCAACTACAGCGGTACAGCAACCATTTTAGATATTGACATTTCGTTTATAAATTCCTTTGGCACAAAAGTATTTCAACTAGGAGCTTTTTCTTGCATCAAAGACAGCGGTCCTCAGCTGAGCCAAGGAGGAAACAGAAGGCCAAACGAAGCTTTTCTGCCATTCGTATTAATTTAAGAGATGTATGATTCTTCAGAGGATCTCAAAGAAAGCCTAGAAGAATGAATTTATGCTAATAAGGGGCATCAGTATCTATGTGAATGGGCAATTGATTTTTTTAAAAAAAGAAAATGCTAAACTAGAGGACGGTCATTTGGAAGAGAGTTTGTGATGGTTTGTGACAGTTCCAAAAAGGGTTCCAGAAACTTCAACTGCAAGAGGTCTGACTCTTGACCCTAAATGGTAATAGGGTGGCCACTTATGCACTGCAAAAATATATGCATTGTCAAAGAGGATACGGGTTTGCATGTGCTAATTAATAGGTATAGATCATAATTTAGAAATGATTTTTATAATTTAAGCAGAAACAATACATTTCACCCAAGTGAGCAAGTCTGTTGATCTGGTGACAACTGAACTAGCTTCAGTATTCATCTTCTGGGTAGATGACTGTAACATGATATATGTGGGTCTATCCTTGAAGATGTTCTGGAGGCTGTGGCTGGTGCAGAATTGCTCCTGGAGGGCAGCAAAGAAGACGCATATCCCTCTGATCCTAAAAACTCTGCATTGGCTGCCAGTTTAAGATCCTTCTCTGGAGGAATGTGTGTTAAACCATAGACTATAGATCCAGAGATCTCAAACCATGGGATATTTTGGGGGAAGGACATCTTCTGTCCTGTTAGAAATAGGACCACAGATCAGTGCTTTAGCACTGACACTGCAGGATTAAACCCTGGCAACTCCAGAGAGAGGTGGGAATGTCCCCTGTGTGAAAACTCCGGAGAGGAATTGCGAGATCAGCAGACAGTACTGATCTAGATAGGCCAATGGTCTGACTCAGGAGAAGGCAGCTTCCCATGTTCCCTTGCCAACTTTAAAAACGACAAACGAAAAAACTAGATTCCGCCTTCTCGCCCATTCTGTGTCAGTTTAATCCCACTAATTGCCATGGATTTGCTTCCAATTGTTGTCGATGCACATAAAAAAAATGTCATGCAAGTACTACAGAATCTAATTCTGACACTGTATTTACTCTCAATTTTAGGGAAGACTTGGCGTTGATACGTACAAACTGTTACATCCACAATCTCAGCTGCTAAGAGGAGCTGCAGACGTTTGCAAGCATATGACAATCAATATGTGACCTGTTATATCAGCTCGAGTGAAAAGCATAGCTTGGGGAGGGGAATTAAACAGGCATCTCTGCTCATCGTAAAGTAGCACACAGACACACACACAGCAGTGTGTGCAAGAACATAAGGAAAGGCCTGCTGGATCAGCCCAAAGTCCCACCTAGTCCAGCATCCATTTCTCAACAGTGGGCAGCCAGGTGGCTATGGAATCCTGCACACACAGAACTTGTGTGGGAAGAGCTAGGCATGTCCTGTGTGTGTCCATCCAGTCCCCCATCTCAGAGTTCTTGGTCTCTTCAATGACAAGGTGCCAGTGCGGCTATCCCATTTTGCCACCTGAGGCGAAACGGAAAGGTGCTGTCCCTTGCACTGCCCTCCTCCCTGATGAAGCCTCACTCATCTTGTGAACTGCCCTGAGATCTTTTGGGGAAGGGTGGTACAGTCATACCTCTTGTTACGTTTGCTTCATGATACATTTTTTCAAGTCGCGTCCTGTGGCGACCCAGAAGTACTGGAAAGGGTTACTTCCGGGTTTCGCCATTCGTGCATGCACAGACGTGCAAAATGGCATCACGCACATGTGCAGAAGCGGTGAATAGCGACCCATGCGTGCGCAGATGTGAGTTGCGTTCCTTTCAGGATGTGAACGGGGCTCCGGAATGGATTCCGTTCGCAACCAGAGGTATCACTGTATATAAATCTAATAAATAAACAACTATTTTACTTTTAAAAGACAACCGAAGGCGGCCCTGTTTAGGGAAGTTTTTAATGTCTGATGCTGTGTTGTTTTTAATATTCAGTTGGAAGCTGCCCAGAGTGGCTGGGGAAACCCAGCCAGATGGGTGGGGTATAAATAAATTATTATTATTATTAATCATAGAGTTGTAGAGTTGGAAGGGACACCAAGGGTCATCCAGTCCAACTCCCTGCAGTGCAGGAATCTCAACTAAAGCACCCATATGACAGATGGCCACCCAACCTCTGCTTAAAGACCTCCAATGAAGGGGAGCCCACAAGCTCCCAAGAGAGACCGTTCCACTGTCAAATAGATCTTACTGTCAGAAAGTTCTTCCCAATGTTTAAATCATCAGGATAGTGGAGTTCTGCAGCAGCGGCTTCCGGCGAGGTCTCTTGAGACCACGACAAACTCTCACGAGAGTTGCGTGAAATCTCGTGAGAGTTCTGTAAGATCTCACAAGCTCTCACCAAAAGCAGCCCCTGGGGCACCTGCAATGGGTGGGAAAGTAAGGCTGTGTTGCTCCCCGTGGCGATTGTTTCATGTGCAAGAGCTGCTTGGTCTCCTGCCTGAAAACTTGGGCCTCTCAAAATTCAAGAGACAAAATGGTTAATTGCTTCGTTTACCAAAGCAGGCGTTCAGGTGCTTTAAGAAGATACGGTTTGAAAGTACCTTCCAATATTAGGTACAGATTCTGCCCATATCAGTATGCAGCTTTCCCAAGGGAGGTGTCTCTTACACCTACCTTATTATCTTCCTGGCACCAAGCAAGGACCTTTTTATTGCCACAAAGCTTTTTGGAGATGACTGTAACATCGCTGACAGTTTTATCCTGCTTTTGCGATCTTCTGGCCTTTTCCGTTTTATTGTGTTTTGCTTGTGTTTACATTTTAATTGTTTGATTATCCCTTGTAAACCACCCTGGGGATATGACCGAAGAAAGGTATTAAAAACAACAACACATAAATAGAGGAATATGGAAGAAAAATAGGAACGAGTACCTTCAGAGCATGTACCGTACCTACCTGAGACTGGAGCTTGTGGTGGAGTGCTCAGAGTGTTGGTCTATGACCTGAGAGACCAGAATGCAAATCTACATTCAGCAAGGAAGCTTTTCGGGTGGCCTTGGGCGAGTCACAATCTCTCAGCCTGTCCTACTTCACTGGGCTGTTGTGAGTGTTGGTTCGGGGGGGGGCAGGTAGAATAAATAAAGTAAATAAATAAATATCAGGAAGACTTGGATGGAGTGAGACAGAGTGGGAGGGGAAAACCTATGCCGAAAAGCGATCTATAAGAAACATTGGAAATAAAGGAAGTAAAGAAAATATCAGAAAGACTTGGATGGTGTGAGACAAAGCTGCAAAAATAAGCTGAATGGATTCGTTTCCCTTCAGCAAGGCGATAACTTCACTTTGTCCCCCTCAGATGGAACAGCTCCAAGACACAGTGATAAATTGAGTGTGTAGGTGAGGAGGCCCTGGTATTAACAGGAGTCTCTTGTTTTTTTACACACACTCAAAAAAAATTGGAGTCAGACCAGGTACATTTCCCAGTCTACTGCAGCCATTTCTGCATTTGCAAAAGCAGCTCTCTCTCTCTCACCTGCACCTACTCTTACCATGATGCTCTCAAAGCTTTGGAGCACAGGTGTTGGTTGTGTTTCTGTAGTCAGTGTCTTTGTAAGAGTGAAGCACGCGAGCTCTCACAAAAGATGCATGCTGCGCTGCTCAGCCCAGTCTCTGAAGACAATGGTGAATGAGAGGTTGGGGCAGTGTGCCTGGACAAGAGAAACTACTCAGCAGGTTGCAGTTAGTAGTTCCATGGTAAGAACTGGCCCACGTGGTGGCAGCTGCTGTTGTTCCAGTCAAGGGGAAAGGGAAAGGCTTGACAGTTGCTCAGTGGGTGGGGCTGCTGGCGCTGTGAGCTCCCTTTTTGCTGTTGGGAATGTGGCTGGACTGAGCAGGCGGGATGGAAGAAGAAGAAGAAGAAGAAGAAGAAGAAGAAGAAGAAGAAGAAGAAGAAGAAGGGTGTGAGAGCGCAAAGAGGAGACAAGCCAGTCTCCAAGGAGCTGCAACAGGGGAGGCAGACAACTGACTTACACAGCAGTGAATCACCAAAAGACACACATCCCAATTTTCTGCTGGAAAATGTCAGAGGGTATGGAAATGGCCTTGTGCAAGCTGGGATTAGGACCGCATATTGGAAACTCCCAGCCCCAGACGTGCACACACTGCTTGCAATTCAGGGAAGGACCACAGCATTTCCCATCTGATTTGCCTGCAAATGGTGTCAGGAGCTCGTCCTACTCTCAAGTAGGACCCTGGCAGAGGCACATGCCCAGCTGGCATGTTCTCTCCCTCCTGGTAGATCATTCGGGAGCTTCAAAAGCTTTCTTCTGCCCGAACATCACAGCAACTGATGCCAATAGACATCAGCACACTTAGGGATCAGCAGAGTTCGCAGTTGTGTAACAGACCTCAGCAACTCAGCATTTTGGCTAATCTACTTTATTTACATATAAACACACACGGAGCACTGCAACATGGCTCCCTCTCTCTCTAGCATCAGACAGCAAAAAGGAAAAGAACAAAGGACAATAGTCCCACTTCACGGAACACAGTAACACAAACATCCTGTCTCCGTCACTCCCCACTCTGTGGAGTCAAAACATACACCGTCATGTGATAGACAAAAATCCCATGACTGCAATCACGGAGCAGGAATTCTAACAAATGGTCCCAGGTTCAATCCCCAGCATCTCCATGTAAGGTTAGGAGAGAACCCTGTCTGATACCCCGGAGAGCTGCTGCCAGTCAGTGTGGACAAGACTGCACTAGATGCACAAAAGTCCAGACTCGGTATAAGACAGCTCCCCAAGTTCCTACGATGTTCTCTTTATGCCATCGCCCTGCCATCAGCACGAAACACTTCCTTCAGATTTCATAACTATATTCAAGTGCTGTGCTGGGCTGCAATGTCTCTCAAGAACACGTCACACGCTTGCATGTCAAATGTGGATTGCAACTTTGCCTGAACAAATGCATCCCAACACATTATTCAACATCCATTTACAGGCTCCTTTCATCCTCGGGAGACTCAGTACACAGCATAAGTGTGTGTTGTTGGGAGTGGGTGGGGGGAGACCACAGCCTATCAACCTGAACTCTTATACTGAATGGTTAACACTCTGAAAAGCAGTAAGTGTCCCAGATTATTGGGAAGCACTTTGATACAAATGCAAAATGTACATGTAAAAACACTGCTCATTTAACTGCAAATTAATTTATGTAAAACAATGGCTCTGAATGTTAAACACCTTTACCGCTGATGAATGACAAGAGGCATGTTTTTTTCGCCCCATCCTCCTATTCTCCTAGGGAGTACTTGTTGCCGAGATACCGTGTTAATATGGTGTTCGTTGTGCAATATTTTGTATGCACTATCCCTGATAGCCTGCTCTGCCCTCTTAAGGTATTCACAGGTATTGTCTACAATGAGACTCAGAAACAACCGGCCACAATCTAGTTGTGCATTCGTGATTGTATGTGGTATAGAAAATGGGTTTGTTTTGTTTTGAAGTGTGCATCTGTTTTGGTGTGTTTCATAAGGACTTGGGCAGATTCATCAAGTGCAGGTTTTTATTTTTCTTCGGAATGGAAGAGGAAAAGAACGATCTGAGAACACACACGGCCACTTCCAAGGGTCCCGGTAATTAATTAGCATTGCTGTAGGAAGGTAATGACAGCCTATCAGGTCTGAACAATCACACAGAGAACTAGATTAATGCTGCCCCATCACGGGCAATAATAAACAGTCATTACTGGCAACACTCAACCAGCTAGGAAACCCATGGAGTGCGAGAACTTGTTGCTAGATTGCTTGGAGGAGCCGGGGAGCTGCCAATGAATTATGGACCATGTGCAGAAAGGGTGTCAAATTTGTGCATATATAGCTATATAGATACACACACAGCACAGCACAGAAGCAGTGAGGCAGGCAGTTATGCTGTACAGCAAGGGCATACCCTCCAACATTTGTCCGATGAAAATAGGGACCTCCCATTCCATAACGATAATTTTACTATTTATACCCCACACATCTTATTGGGTTGCCCCAGCCACTGTGGGCAGCTTCCAACATATATAAAAGTAGAAAGTAGAACATAATATTAAACATTTTATACACACACACACACACACACATATATATATATATATAGGTTTGCCTTCAGATGGCTCAGGAGTCAACTATCTCTATAGCCTCCAACATTTCTCTGAAGAGAATAGGGACATCCTAAGGAAAAAGTGGGACATTCTGGGATCACATCAGAAACCCAGATGGCTTCTCTACATCAGAGACATCCCTGAAAAATAGGGACACTTGGAGGGTCTGCAAGGGATGGGGAACATCTGGCCCTCTGGATTTCTCTGTTTGGCCCTCAAGACTCACGTCTGGCCCCAGCCGAGCCACACTCATCACTTACCCTGCTCCATGCCTTCCCTAAGTGTGGCTGAATAGATGAATGAGAGGGAGAAGGATGTGTGAGCGGGTGTGGCGTAGACTTATCTGTGGGTGGAATATAGCCCACTGGTCAAAGAGGAATGTGGCATCCTTTGTTCTGCCCACTTTTGCTGTAGGTCATGCCCGCCACTGCCATGTGGCCCCCTGGGAAGGGAAGGCGGCCCTTGGACTGGAAAAAGGTCCCCTAGCCCTACTGTAGAGCATCTTATGCCAAGTCAGGAAATTTTTTTAGCCAGAACTGTACATCTTGCCCCCTCTCCTAGTCACCATTATTATTATTATTATTATCATCATCATCATTTATTGATTTTTTATACCCCGCTATACCCAGAGGTCTCAGGGCGGTTCACAGAAAAGATCAGCATAAAAACCATAATATATATAATCAAAATAAAAATAACAACCCAATAACACCTGCCCCCCCCCCCAAAGAGTCATATTTTAAAAGGGCATGTCAATCAGATCAACCAAAGGCCTGGTTAAAAAAGAACGTTTTTGCCTGGTGCCTAAAGGTGTATAATGAAGGTACCAGGCGAACTTCCCTGAGGAGAGCATTCCACAGGTGGGGAGTCACTGTAGAGAAGGCCCAAAAACTGATCAGGTGCTTGAATCCCCCTACAGTGCCAACCAAAGAAAACCCCACAGCAACTCAGAGTGTCCTCAGCCCCCTCTTAGGCTAGAGGACAAGGCTTAGAACAAAGGCATCTAAAGCACTAGGATACTGCATTCAGCACAACTACAGCTCCAAAAGAATTCCCGCATGAAGACAGGCAATCAATCTGTCTTTACGGGGAACTCTGCAGTTTGAGCTCTGTGAAGGTAATAGATAAATAGGCAGAGGTAGATATTATGAGCTGCCGCAAGACGGTTAACCAGGGCTGGTTATTGGGAACATGTGACACCATCTAAAGTCATATATGGCTTAGGTCCAGGCTATCTGAAAGACCATATTCCTTCATATGAATCGGGCTCTAAGATCTTCAAGGGAGGCCCCTCCCTCAGTCCTGCCACCCTCACAGCCATGCTTGGTGGGGACACGGGAGACCTTCTCAGGGGTTGCGTTTGAACTCCCTTCCTAGAGAAGTTAAGACGGGCTCCCTCCTTGTTGTCCTTCCACCGGCAGGCCTTTAAGAGCGGACTGTTTTTGAGTAACTGGATAGTGCCAGTCCTCTTTTTCACCACAAACGCCTCCCTTGTTCTCTGAGAATGGCAATAGTGCCCACCTGAGAGGTGCCAGCACTAAATTCCTGCGAGTTCCAGCTGTAAAAAAAAAAAAAGGCCCTGGCTAATGCTGTGATGTTTTTATTGCTGTCTATGTTTTTAATGGATCTTTTTCATATTATTTTAATTCTAGTAGTGTTTAATTACATTTTAATCATTGTCTTTCCTTTCTTTTTTGCTTTTTTCTATGTCATTATTTTAAGCTGCCTTGAGTCCTAGACTGGAAAGTTGTTGTTGTTGTTGTTGTTGTTGTGGCTTCCCACCCTAAAGAGTCCCCTTAAAGAGGAGCATATGGTCAATTATTTATTTAAATTCAGTATATTTATAGGGGTCGGCTTTGGATTTTCTGCAACAAGAGCTCTGGCCATCTTTCCTTATGCAATGCTTTTCTTTTCAAAAGAATCGGATAACTTTTCTCTTGTATAACGATCTGTGCATTTTCAGCCCTTTTTTAAAAGCCACATGCGGCTTACCTTTGATGAGCCTCAAGACTTAGAACTTCCTAACTGATGCGTATCATTTGTTCAAAGTATATCTCAGATCCTTCTGAATGGCTGGGAATCAATAGTTTTCATTATGCTGGATGAGAATTATTTTGGTGGAGCCCTTCAGAAAATCTGGTTTACGCAATCTGAGGGGGCAAGGAAGCCGTTTATCTGGCATTTCAAAGCTGATTTCTGCAGCCATTTCAGACAATTGCTCTTTAAACAAAATGGCACAATGCTGTTTTCATAATAGAAGTTGCTACGATATAGAAAAGTTGCGGATCTCACACTCAAATCAATGGGATAAAATTAAGGCATTTGGAGAGGACTGAAAGGCTTTTCCCCATACAATGTGTTTTTGCAGTTACAAAATAAGCATTGATTGCTGCAGGGAAATGAACACATTCTTTTCACATGGACTTCGCTGCTGAAAGCCCAATTTCAACGAGAAACAAAACTTCTCGACAGTAGGATCTATCTAAAGCTTCATTAGAATTAACCCTCACAGCATCGCTGAAAGGAAGCAAACAAAACACTGATACTGAAGAGTCGAGTTTAGTTAGTGAGAATTATTAAACATCTTCCCATCGAGCCGAGATTGGAACTGGTTTTACAGCACTGAAACATCCCAGCAACCATGGACCACATCAGCTCCAGCTATTTGGACAGTCTCAGCTCCAGATTTGGGGAAACACCAGGCAATGGCGGGGGGGGGGAGAGATAGATAGAGAGAGAGAATTAGAGAGAGAGAGAGAGAGAGAGAGAGAGAGAGAGAGAGAGAGAGAGAATGTTTCATCTAGAAAGCGGACACGGATTTGCATCAAGTGTGCATATGCTAATTTACATGTATAGATACAGATGTAGGAATTGGGAGAGGGCCAAGCTCAGTGGAGCGTCAGTTGTTTGCATGCCGAACGTCCCAGGTTTGATGCCCAGCATCTCCAAGAATCATAGAATTGTAGCGTTGGAAGGTACCCTGAAGGGCATCTAGTCCAACCCCCATGCAGTGCAGGAATCTCAACTAAAGCATCCAAGGCAGATGCCATCCGACCTCAGCTTAAAAACCTCCAACGAAGGAGGGTCCACAACCTCCCAAATGTCAGGGCTGGAGTCAGGTGTAGGTCAGCAACAAACACAATAAATCACCCGAGAGCAGGGCAGTTAAATCTTCGTTCAAGGAAACAACCGCAGCTCAGGCCTAATGGTCTCAGCAACTCTTTCTAGGAGGTCTTGCCCATCTGATGCAGTTGCGAGGGCTGAAGTTCCCCACCTTCCCAGTGTCTACTAGCACTCCTCCTCTCCAGGGTCTTTTCCACACAGTCTCAGGCTGCCACCCCCTGCTCTGTCCGTTTCATATCTTTGTGAGTTCTAGGAGACCAGGGGAAGGTGGTCGCAGCAGGAGGGGGAGACTCCCTGGGTTCTTCAGCAGCCTGTCTGCACTCTGCCTCTTGGCCACCCTCCCCTCCAGCCTCTGCTTCAGCCTCAGAGTCTGAACTGCTGTCTGCCACAGCCTCTTCCTGCTCACTAAACCCTGTCACCTCTCCTGCTGCTGACACCACCACCTCCCAGTCTGCTCCTTCTCCTGCCCACCCATTGTCTTCCCAGCACTAATCCCTGGCATGGAGTCTGCTTCCCCTGGGCTTTCCCTAGGGCACTCACTGACTGGTGCCTCTCACCACTCCTCTACTTCCAGCCAGTCCATTATCAATCAATCAATTAATTAATTCATAATAATGCCAGTTTGTTTTTCCTGATGTTTACTCAGAATCTCCTTCCTTGTAACTTGAATCCATTGCTTCGGGTCCTACCCTCCGGAGCAGAAGAGAACAAGCTTGCTCCATTCTCCATGTGACAGCCCTTGATATATTTGAAGATAGCTGCTGCCAGTCCTTGTAGACAATGCAGAGCTGGTTGGATCAATGGTCTGATTCAGTATAAAGCAGCTTCCTATGTCCCTAGGACCCCTGGACGGTTAAGTCCAGTCAAAGACTACCATGGGGTTGCAGCGCTCCCAGTTTGTTTCAGGATACGGAGATACGGATATGCTCGTACCCCTTCCAATCTGCGCCCCATCCCGAGAGACGAGGGTAGGGTGAGCAAGGATTACTCACCTCCATTACTGGTGTTGTGCAATGCCAGGTCTATAGGCAACAAAACCGCCACCCTGCAAGATTTCTTTACCTCGCAGGGGGTCGACCTGGCCTGTGTGACGGAGACCTGGGTGCGCGAAGGGGAAACTGTTACCGGCCACCTAGCGCACCAGCAGCCACCCTGTCAGGCCTGCTGGAGGTGGTGGCCGGCTGGGCCTTGGAGTTCCCTAATCTATTGGTATTGGGGGACTTCAACATCCATGCTGATGCCACTCCCTCCTCACAGGCTCTGTACCTGGTGTCTTCCATGGCGACACTAGGGCTCTCCCAGTTTGTTTTGGGCCTCACACATCAAGCAGGCCACACGCTGGATTTGATCTTTGGCGCCGGTATAGATGTGATCATGTCTCCTTCGATGAAGGTGCCATGGTCTGATCACTACGCTCTGAAAGCCAGGATTGACTTTCCACCCCCACCCTGCTTAGGTGGCGAGCCGATTTGGGCTCGCCCGCAGAGGCTGATGGACCCTGATAGATTCCGTCAAGCCTTGCGGGACCTTTCTCCCCCTGGCGACTCATTGACTGAGCTTGTTGAGGGTTGGAATACCCAGCTCCTGGCAGCCATCAATGAGATCGCACCTAAGCGCCCTCTGCGACCCCGCAGAAACCGGGCTCCCTGGTTTACCGAGGAGCTCTGGAAAATGAAGCGGGACCTCAGATGGCTAGAGCGAGTATGGCGGGGTGCCCGTGACGGAGCTTCAAGAACATCTTATAGGGTTTTTATGAAAACCTACGAGATGGCAGTGAAGGCCGCTAAGAAGTCCTACTTCTCGGCCTCCATTGCATCCGCTAGCTCTCGCCCGGTGCAATTATTTAGTATAATTCGGTCTTTAACGTCCCTCAAAGGACAGTCAAATTTAAATAACAATTTGACACACAGCTGTGAGGCATTTGCGAGCTTTTTTGCGGAGAAGGTCCTGTTGCTCTGCCATGACCTCCCTGCCAATTTGGATACAATAAAGGAACTGGAGGCCCCTCGACTGTCCTCGGGTCCAGTATTGGACCACTTTGACCGGATATCCCCAGCCGATGTGGACAGACTCCTCCGAGCTGGAAAGCCCATCACTTGTCCTCTCGACCTGTGCCCATCTTGGCTGATTAGAGCGTGTCCAGATGAGGTGCGGGCCCCCCTGGGGGATATCATCAATTTGTCCCTTGGCACCGGGACATTCCCAGGGGAATTGAAGGAGGCAGTGGTGCGCCCGCTTTTAAAGAAAACACCATTAGATCCCTTAGATCTATCCAATTACCGCCCGGTTTCGAATCTTCCATTCCTGGGTATGGTGATTGAGAGAGCGGTTGCTGAACAGCTTGGTAGGTTTCTGGATGAAACATCGGCTCTGGATCCATTCCAGTCCGGCTTCCGCGCTGGTCATGGGACCGAGACGGCTCTGGTCGCCCTAACAGATGATCTCCGCAGGCAGCTGGATCGAGGTGGGTCCGGGCTGCTGATTCTTCTAGACCTGTCAGCAGCCTTCAACATGGTCGATCACGAACTCCTGGACCACCGCCTTGCCGATGTGGGGATCCAGGGCACAGTCCTTCAATGGCTGTGCTCGTTTCTCTCTGGTCGGGGACAGAGGGTGGCGCTTGGGGGGGAATTGCCATCCCGCCACTCCTTGGTGTGTGGAGTGCCCCAGGGTGCGATACTCTCCCCGATGCTTTTTAACATCTTTATGCGCCCCCTCGCCCAGCTTGTCCGGAGTTTGGGGCTGGGCTGCCATCAGTATGCTGATGACACCCAACTCTATCTGTTGATGGATGGCCATCCTGACTCGGCCCCAGACACACTGATCAGATGCTTGGAAGCTGTGGCTGGATGGTTACGTGGGAGCCAGTTGAAGTTAAATCCTTCGAAGACAGAGGTCCTCTGGCTGGGACGGGATGATATGGGATTGAGGGGGCAACTCCCATCTCTTGCGGGGGTGCAATTAGTGCCAGCACCGTCCGTTAAGAGTTTGGGTGTAATCTTCGATACCTCTCTCTCCATGGAGGCGCAGATTGCAGCTATAACAAAGGCGGCATTTTTTCATCTCCGCCAAGCTAAGCAGTTGGCTCCTTACCTCTCTCGCCCTGACCTAGCCACTGTGATCCACGCGACGGTCACCTCCAGACTGGATTATTGTAACTCGCTCTACGTGGGGCTGCCCTTGAGACTGACCCAGAAACTCCAGCGGGTGCAGAATGCCGCAGCGAGATTCCTTACGAGGTCTTCGCTGCAAGATCACATTCATCCGGTGCTATACCAGCTGCACTAGCTCCCGGTGGAGTACAGGATCAGGTTTAAGGTGCTGGTTTTAACCTTCAAAGCCCTATACGGCCTAGGACCCTCATACCTACGGGACCGCCTCTCCTGGTATGCCCCACAGAGGAACTTACGGTCTTCAAATAAAAACATATTGAAGGTCCCAGGCCACAGAGAGGTTAGGCTGGCCTCAACTAGAGCCAGGGCTTTTTCGGCTGCGGCTCCAACCTGGTGGAACGCTCTGTCACAAGAGACAAGGGCCCTGCAGGACTTGACATCTTTCCGCAGGGCCTGCAAGAACCAGGCCTTTGGTCAGGGTGCAGCCTGACTCCCTCCTTTTGCAATCTTTACAAAACTTTAGTTTATGGTTGCCATCAATTTTGATTTTAATTAATTTTTATAATGTTTTTATAATGTTGCACTGTTTTAGTGTTGTTAGCCACCCTGAGCCCGGCTTCGGCTGGGGAGGGCGGGATATGAATAAAATTTATTATTATTATTATTATTATTATTATTATTATTATTATTATTATTATCTTGCTTTCAGACCAAGGGTGCCGGCGTTTGTCCACAGACAGCTTTACGGGTGTGATGGCCTGGGAATCTGATTCAGAGGCTGAACCAGAGGAATCCCAGCCTGCACAGGAGTCCCGGCCTCCAGGGCCGGCTGAGCCGGGGCAGGGCCTTGAATCTGAAGCGCCTGCACCTGTGCCAGATCCTCAGGAGCAGACACCAGATGAATCCACTCTGGCTCCAGAGGTGATTGAGGACCCATTGCCTACAGATGCGCCGCTCCCAGCCCTGTCAGGGGAAGGTGAGCCTCCCCCTGGGTCCAGTAACCCTCCAGCCTCTCCTGAGCTGCAAAGCCTCAGGGCAGAGAGGTGGAGGGAACTGGTTTCTCTCAGGAGGAGTGCTCGACTTAAGGCCAGGAGAGGCAGGTCACCTATGGGCCGGGACCGCCCCTGGCCTCAGAGAAGATAAAGGCCAGTCAGCCCGGTCCCAGGTTGCAGGAGCAACGACATTGGAGATCTGTTTCTGCCAGCACCCAGACCTGTCTTTCTGGAGTTCCCGACCACGCCCGGCTTTTTGCTTTGAACCCAGCTTCCCCCTTGGTGGACAGTCTCCAGACCCTCGGCCCAGGGCCAGACTTTTACCACGCCTCACGGTAACCCCCCTGGGACCAGCACATCGGGTCATGTGGCCAGCATGACTAAACCGCTTCTGGTGCAACAGGACAGCATGATGGAAGCCAGAGCACACAGAAACGCTGTTTACCTTCCCACTGCAGCGGTACCTATTTATCTACTTGCACCAGCATGCTTTCAAACTGCTAGGTTGGCAGGAACTAGGACAGAGCAATGGGAGTTCACCCCGTCACAGGGATTCAAACTGCCAACCTTCTGATCGCCAAGCCCAAGAGGCTCAGTGGTTTAGACCACAGCGCCACCCTCGGGATACATCATAGACAAGAGCCCTATGTTCTTAACCCCAATGTAAGAACCCACAACAGAGTCCAAGTGGCAACAACTATGATGCCCTGTTTTCTGCCACCTTAAGGATACCCTTCATTGCTCAAGCTGTTTTATGACAAAGAAATGAGAATCGAGATTCTAAATATTGGAGCCATTTACATTTCTTTGTTACACATAGCAGTGGTTATGAATTACAAACGCCATACGCCACGCAGCGATATTTAATAAGGAAGCGTTAATCTGTACTTGTCTTCCATTCATCCATGCAAATTGGAAATATCCTGATCAGCCTGACCCAGGGGTAAGATGCTTACAGGAAAAGCTTCCTCATTTATAGTAATAACATAATCATCGCCAAGTCATTTGGTTAAATGTAAATGTGGTGTGTGTGTGTGTTAATTTGTATATGAATTCAACGACACTTTAAAATTATCCACTCATTGGACATGGGTGAATAGCCTTACCCAAAGCCAACCCATTTAAATGCTAGAGAGAGAGAGAACTTGTGACTTTTCAGAAGTTGTTGGGCTCCCATCAGCTGCAGTCAGCATATTCAGTGGTCAGGTCTCATAGGAGTTGTCGTGATAGCTTTGCACCCAGAAAGTCCCAGGCTCAGTCCCCAGCAATTCCAGGTAAGGGATGGGAGATAGCCCTGTCTGAAACCCTGGAGAGCTGTTGCCAGTCAGTGCAGGCAGTACTGAGCTTTGTTGTTAGTTGTTTAGACGTGTCCGACTCTTCGTGACCCCATGGACCAGAGCATGCCAGGCACTTCTGTCTTCCACTGCCTCCCGCAGTTTGGTCAAACTCATGCTGGCAGCTTCAAGAACACTATCCAACCATCTCATCTTCTGTCATCTCCTTCTCCTTGTGCCCTCCATCTTTCCCAACATCAGGGTCTTTTCCAGGGAGTCTTCTCTTCTCATGAGGTGGCCAAAGTACTGGAGTCTCAGCTTCGGGATCTGTCCTTCCAGTGAGCACTCAGGGCTGATTTCCTTAAGAATGGAGAGGTTTGATCTTCTTGCAGTCCATGGGACTCTCAAGAGTCTCCTCCAGCACCATAATTCAAAAGCATCAATTCTTCGGCAATCAGCCTTCCTTTTGGTCCAGCTCTCACTTCCATACATCACTACTGGGAAAACCACAGCTTTAACTATACGGACCTTTGTTGGCAAGGTGATGATCTCTTGCTGTAGATCTCTTAGGTGAGAGTCTCTGTCTGTAGTATTGGAACAGATGCGGCTGTAACGTAGTGCCTGGCTATATACAATGGACTGTTTGGTATGTTTGGGATGGTAGCTAGAGGCATGTAGATATGTTTGTCGGTCAGTTGGTTTACGGTATAAGGTGGTGTCTATGTGCCCATCCTGTATTTTTATAAGAGATCTACAGCAAACCTTTTTAGAACTAAAATACCCAACAGATGAAGTTAGACAACAGATCAACAGAGCCAGACTGATACCCAGAGAGAACTTGCTGCAAGACAGACCCAAAAAAGAAAATAACAGAACACCTCTAGTCATCACATACAGCTCCCAAGTTAAAACAGTACAACGCATCATCAGAGATCTACAACCTCTCCTGGACAATGACAGTTCTCTTTCTCAAGCTCTGGGAGGAAGACCTTTCATTGCCTACAGACAGCCACCCAGTCTTAAACAACTCCTAACCCACAATAATACTACAACCAGACCTAACACGGACACTGGCACCAGAGCCTGCAATAAACCCAGATGCCAACTTTGCTGCCACATACACCCGGACAACACCATTACTGGCCCCAACAACATCACACATACCATCTCGGGACTATTTAATTGTTCATCGTCTAACATTGTGTATGCCATAAAATGCCAACAGTGTCCTTCAGCTCTCTATATTGGACAAACAGGCCAGACCTTACGCCAAAGAATAAACGGACATAAATCGGACATCAGGAATCACAAGACAGAGAAACCAGTAGGAGAACATTTCAATCTCCCAGGACATTCTATACAAGATCTCAAAGTAGCTGTTTTACTACAAAGGAATTTCAGAAATAGACTGGAAAGAGAAGCTGCTGAATTACAACTTATCACCAAACTCAAAACCATGGAAAAACCTGGTCTGAACAAAGACCTTGGATTCTTATCTCATTATACATGACAAAGCCATTTTTCACCTTTTCACCCCTTGCTTTTTCCTGTAAGACCTATTGCAGTCGTTAAGAGTCGTCAACAGGCTCATCACAGCTATCTGCCAATCACCCATTCCCACCACCCTTCTGAGTAATACCCCTCCCCACCTTCTCACTATATAGAAGGGTCTGGAAACTTCTGTTTCAGTGTATCTGAAGAAGTGTGCATGCACACGAAAGCTCATACCAAGAACTGACTTAGTTGGTCTTTAAGGTGCTACTGGAAGGAATTTGTTTTGTTTTAACCCTGTTATAAGGTAATGAGGGCAGTCACATCTTTGCACTGCAAGCAGTTCTGACCTCTAGACTGGGCAAGGAACTTGTACAAGAAGGTGGAACCAGTCCTGTCTGTTCACACCTGTGTTGACATCTCTGCTAGTACTGAGCTAGGTATGCCAAAACTCTGACTCAGGATCAGGCGGCTTCCTATGTAGTTCAACAAAATTTAGAGGGCCACAAGTTCTTTCTCTTTTGTATCTGAAATCACACCTTTTTTGACATTGCCTTTGTGTAGCAATGTCTGCTTTGGACAGTAATGCCGGAGTCACAAAGTAGGAATGAAAATACCTGGATAGCTCATTTGATTAGAGCATGGCGCTGATGATGCCAAGGTTGCAGGTTTGATCCCCATATGGGACAGCTGCATATTCCTGCATTGCAGCTGTCAGTCAGACTTAAAGTCAGACTAAGCATTGCCTTAGATGAACCTCAGAGTCCCTTCCAATTCTATGAATCCATGAAAAGAGCAAAGCAGAAAACATTGTATTAAGCCAGTTTTCGATACAGAGGCCATACCTCTCATTCTTGCCTTCTGTTCTTTACTGTGAGGCAGCAATCTTCTCTCTCTCTCTCCTCCCCTTTCACTTGACTTCTGCAATCTCATCTGTGGAGGACAGTCCTGCCATGGGACCTGGGATCTACTGGAATCAGAAGGAATCAACACAATGGCACTTTAATATACCAGTTGTACAAGTCACCCCAGTCCAGCTCCGCTGAATACTAGGAACCAGTTGTGCTCCCATTGTCCCCAGGATAGGACACGACAGCCACCATTGCGAGTTGTTAACACAAAACCACCAACTGCAACCTGCTGGGTAGCTTTTCACACCACATGCACAAGCACACTGTGCCAACCTCTGCCAAAATTCGGTTTTACTTGTCAGACCAATAATTTTGATAGTTGTCTGCACTGCATTGTAGCGCTCATCTTTCTGGCCTGATAACTCTTTTACAAACCGTGTCTTCTTATGAACAACAACAACAACAAAAATCTCTCCAGCAGCTACTTGAAGAACAAAGCTCCTTCATATTTTCCCTCTTTTATCTCCCAGCCAGACAGAGTGTGAAGCTATGGCAAGGTGGCAGATAAATCGATTCTGTCGTGAAGTATCTATTTCCCATTGTGTGTATCTGTTTCGGCTTTGTACCAGATACGGGAACTTAGCATCTAACTGCAGCAATCTGGCCAGCCTAATGCTTTTTGCCCGTCTTGGGAACCAGATCTCACCATTCTGCTGTTTTGAACATATTTCAGTTCAGGAAATGCTGCTGCTCTAAGAATGAAATATTGCGTGACAATAAAAATGTCAGAATTTATAACATCTCAGTGTGGAAGCATCCTCTCTGGTTGGGAAGGGAACGCATGCACATTTCAGAGTTGGCATTTTGGGAAGTCTTTGGTGGGGCATTCGATGTGACCCTACTGGCTCATTCAGCTTGGTTACCATAAAAGGAATCCCTTTATTACTTAAGGCAAAACACATCATTCTGTTCTGTCAATTGTTGGAAGGCATGCACAGCTCTTTGGCACTCATGTGTGTGATAGTTTGAGCTTCAGAACAGGCTGGCTGGGCAATGGGGCTCACTGTTCTCCGGCAACACTGAAAACAATGGAACAAGTTAGTCCAAATGAATCCCATGTATATGATAAATTGCTTTAGACTGTTTTTAATATTCTGTTTTAATGTTGTGACCCGCCGTGGGGCCTCAGGGTGAAAGGAGGGTACTAAATCAACAAATGATAAAATAACTTCTAGGTATTACTGCAGATTTAGAAATAAATTTAAATAGAGATGCAATGTATCTCATCTCAACACTGCCCAGTGTTCTCGCCCACCGCACAACAATTCCTGTCAACGCCCCTCCTTCTTATGATTCTTTACATCAAGCTGGATTTGGACCAGGTGGCACTTCAGTCCTTCAAGCTGAGAACTGTCCTTGGAAACAGAGGACTTTCAAAACAGAGGATTGTCCTTGTAAGGCAGGACACATGCCCCCTCTTTTTGCATATGTGGTGTCGGGGAGTGGTGTGTATACTTATATAATAATAATAATAATAATAATAATAATAATAATAATAATAATTTATTTATACCCCTCCCATCTGGCTGGGCTTCCCCAGCTACTCTGGTTGGCTTCCAACAAAATATTAAAATACAGTTGTAGTAATGCATCAAACATTAAAAGCTTCCCTAAACAGGGCTGCCTTCAGATGTCTTCTAAAAGTCTGGTAGTTGTTGTTCTCTTTGACATCTGGTGGGAGGGCGTTCCACAGGGCGGGTGCCACTACCAAGAAGGCCCTCTGCCTGGTTCCCTGTAACTTGGCTTCTCGCAGTGAGGGAACCGCCTTGCAGTGAGGGACTTACTTACCTCTGCAGGACACACAAAAACTATTTATTGCCATCAGTAAGCATCTAGAACAGGCCTTGGGTCATTGGCTCAGTTATCTCTACTTTATACGTTTATTTTATTTCTTAGTTGCATTGATATTCCACCTTTTCCCCAAGGAGCTCGAGGCAATGTGCCTGGTTCTCCTCCTCTTCATTAAATCTTCATTTAATCCCTGGGAGGTAGGTTAGGCTGAGAGGCAGTGGCTGGTCCAAAGTCAGCCATTTTGGTACTAATTTCCACACCTTTCTCCATTGCTATTTATTTGTTTATTTGCCCACCTTCCCTCCAAAGAGCTCAAGGTGATGGCGAGAAGGTTTTTCCCCTCCCCATTTTATCTTCACAAGAGTGTTATGAAGTAGGCTAAGAAACAGTGACCAGCTCAAGGCTGCTCAGTGAGACTCATGATTTCCAGGGCTTCCCAAGTCCTAGTCCAAGACTCTAACCACTACACCACACTGGCTTTCTAAGACTGGCCTTTTTTTTTTTTTTTTTGCTTGTTGGGCAGATTCTTGGCCCACCCCCACCCTCAAACCATCACCTCTTGTTCATTTATGACATGCCTGGCTAACCTGTGGCCCTCTCAATGTTGCTGGACTTCAACTCCCACCAGTCATGACCATTGGCAAGTGTCCCTATTTTCCAGTGACGTCCCTGATGCAGAGAAGCCATCCCGGTTTCTGATTTGATCCCAGAATGCCCCACTTTTCCTTTGGCTGTTCCTATTTTCATTGGAGAAATGTTGGAGGGTATGGAGTTATCCAAATCCCAAGCCAATCCTGCATAGGGAAGTTTTTTAAACGTTTATTATTTTATTATGTTTTTATATATGTTGGAAGCTGCCCAGCGTGCTGGGGCAACCTGATAAGATGTGTGGGGTATAAATTAGGGTTACCAGACATCCCTGTTTCCTGGTGACGGTGCCCGGATTTGCAAATTTGTCCCCAGACAAATTCCGTCCCTGGAATGTCCCCGGATTTCATTAATTGTCCCCAGGAAATGTGGCAGCAGCAGCAGCAGTCTCAGCAGCCTGGAACCAGGCTTCATTGAAAAAAGCCTCCTACCCAACGCCCTGCAGGCTTGCCAGAGAAAGGTCAAGAGGGCATTGTGGCCGGGGGGGGGGCTGGCAAGCAAGGGCGGAGTGGCCTGGCCGGTGGCGGAAGGGGCCGGGTGAGGTGGGCTGGGTTTCTGCAGTGGAAGAAGAGGCAGCTGCCTTGAGCGACGGAGTGCCTGCAAGGAGTGGCCGCAGTGGCAGCGATCCGTAAAGCCATTGGCCTGGTGGCCTTGGCCCGCTGCCAGGTGAGCTGCCGCCCGTTTGCTTTTGGTTTTTGCCTCAGCACCTCATCCGGCGCTCGCTCGTGAAGGTGGAGGGAGACCAGGACAAGCTGGGTAGGCCTCGCACGGGACTAAAACTGCTGCATATTTATATATGCGGCAGATCTTTTTGAGCTCCCAATACATGTAAGGAGAGGAAATGCTGGATTTAATACATTGCATGGCGGAGTTTTTTGTTTTTAAATTAACCAAATCTCAGTTTTAAAGCAAACTTTGACCTGTGGTGTTGACTTTCTTTCTTTCTTTTTTTCCTTTTTTTCCTCTTTTCAAAAAAAAAGAAAGAAATTCTATTATTTATTTATTTATGAATTTTAAATGTCCCTGGCTTTATTGAAAAAAAAATATGGTAACCTTAATATAAATAGTAAAATTATCATTATGGAATGGGAAATTTCATCAGAGAAATGTTGGAGGGTATGCACTGGCCATGCTAACTTAAGCTGGTGGGAGTTGGAGCCCCTCTACATTTGGAAGACTCCCCCCCCCCTCGCAATGCTGACTGACTGACTGTTGCCATTTCCCCTTTACAACATCTTTAAAATAATCACCCCTGGATTATTATAATTAAATAATTAATAATTATTCCCTAGCTATTCCTACCATTCAACCCTTTTTTATTTTTTATTTAATCAAAGCTTGCTACCTTTTAATACAGATGTTTGCATTTTGTGCTCCATTTCTCAACCTAGTCAGCAGCACACTTCAAACCGGAAGACAGCATAGAATCTCCTTGAACTCTGCAAAACCACCAGAGACTTGGGCTCTCCTGAACCTTGCCTTCGGCGCTTTGCAAAATAAAACTCTGTCCCTCAACGAGCTGTAAAAGCTTGATTGACAATGAAATCCCGAAAGGGGACCCCCCGAAAAATTTCATTGTTTCTGCTTTCAAATAAGACCATTCCTTTAATGTAATAAAATGGGGGGTTAGGGGTTTGGGGGTATAAAATTGTACTATTTCTGCCTTTACAACATAACAGAAAGGCAATTGGCATAAGATCGCATTATCACGAAATGTGCAAGTCGCTTCACTTTCAGTTGATGAAGTTTGGGTTGCTGTGCATTTGAATCTCATTATCAGAATATATGGAACTACCTCGCACTGGACACAGCATGTGTCTTGTTAAGTTGTGGGTTGACATAGCAGACGACACAGCGATTTCTCCAAGTAGCTCTTTATTTTGTAAGCTGGAATAGAACTAACTGCAAACAGCTCAGCCGGCCTGCTTTTATAGGCAGCCGGCTGTCAACATTGTAGCAACAACAACCCAGAGTTTTCCCGCCTAAAATAACTGATGTGGACCTGAGTGAAAACTATCTACAGACCTGAGTGAAAACTATATACAGTATCCCCCTGCTGGCCCAGGGTGAAACTTCACTACATAACACCCCTCCCCACCGAGATAAGGCGTTAGTTACAATCGTAATGGTTTCCTTATATACAGCACTACACGTAATGGTTCAATTAGGCACAAAAGCATATTGGTTACATTTCCCATACTTAGACCAACAGTGATACATGTCCAACAACATAGTCCTTTAAATAAGTTGGACGCTTGGAAACTCTGCCAGACCGCCGGGGACTGGTAGCCAAGTCCGGAGGGCCACACAGTTCTTGCTGAGGCTGTGGTGCAACCCTAGGTGGCGTTGGAACCAACTCCCCTGGATCCGCTGCTGTGGGTGGAGCCTCCGCAAGTGGAGTGGTCTGAGTCTGTGGTAAGTCTGGCAGACCCTCTGAAGTGGCTTGGTTCGGCTCCACACTGGCAGTTTGCGAGGGAGGTGTAGGTGGGGCCTCGCCATCTGTACATGTCTCTTCTGGAGCCGCAAGCGCAGTTGGGGGCACCTCGGTAGTGTCCAAGTCCCCAACCCTGCGCCTAAGCTGGTTGTGCTGGCCCCGGGGGGAAGGTACCGTGATTGTAGTCAGAGTTCACAAGATGAGAGGCGAGGTCCGAAACTGGGAGCCGGGCGGGATCAGGAATGCTGGAAGGTCAGAAGCAGGAGGCCGGGCAGGGAACAGGAACACTGGAAGGTCACGAGCAGGAGGCCGGGCAGGGAACAGGAACACTGGAAGATCTGAAGCCAACAACGACGTTGCTCCCGCAACCTGGGACCGGGCTGACTGACCTTTATCTTCTTCTAAGGCCAGGGGCGGTCCCGGTCCCCAGGAGCCCCGCCTCCTCTGGCCTTAAGGCGAGCACTCCTCCTGGGAGCAACCAGTTCCCTTCGCCTCTCTGCCCTAAGCCTCTGTAGTTCAGGAGAGGCCGAAGGGTTACTGGGCCCCGGAGGAGGCTCACCTGTAGCCACTGAGTCCTCAAGCACCTCTGGGGCCAGGAGGGTTTCACCTGGTGCCTGCTCCTGAGGATCTGACACAGGTGCAGGCTCCTCAGAATCTAGGCCTTGCCCCAGTTCAGCCGGCCCTGGAGGCGGGCATCCTGTGCAGGCTGGGATTCCTCTGGTTCAGCCTCTGAATCGGAATCCCAGGCCATCACACTGGTCTATGTGCCGGCGCCACAAGCGTCCGTCTTCGAGTGCCACCTGGTACGAGCAAGGTCCAGTGACTCCCACTACTGTGGCTGGCACCCAAGGAATGTCCCCCACATAGTTCCGGGCAAAGACCTGGTTTCCTGGGACAAATGACCGTGGCGCGTTGGCACAGCCTGGGGGTTCAGCCACGGCAAAGTCCGGGTGTAGCCGGTCGAGCGGTGACCTGAGGCGGCGGCCCATAAGCAGTTCAGCAGGACTCCGCCCTGTGGCCGCATGAGGGGTGATGTGTTGCACAAACAAGTATTTGGCGACCCGCTCATGCAAGTCTCCCCGGTCCAGGCGCGCCAGTGCCTCTTTTGCTGAGCGCACCATTCTTTCCGCTTGCCCGTTGCTGGATGGATGAAAGGGTGCCGTTAGGGCATGGCGGATGCCCAGTCCCAAAAGATACCGCTCAAACGTGCCTGACGTGAACTGCGGTCCGTTGTCAGAGACAAGGACATCAGGACACCCATGCGTTACAAACAGGCCTCGCAGCACCCGGATGACAGCTTCGGTAGTGGTGGAGGGCATCAGGGCGACCTCCAGCCATTTGGAATAGGCATCCACCACTACCATAAAGGTCCGGCCATGAAAGGGGCCAGCCAGATCAATGTGCACCCTCGACCAGGGTGTCTTTGGCGTCTCCCAGGTGTGTCCCTTAGCTGCCGGTGGTGCAGGTCTCGACTCTTGGCACGCTTGACAGGCGGACACCCAGGCAGTGATGGCATCGTCCATATTAGGCCACCAGACGTAACACCGAGCCAACGCCTTCATTTTGACAATTCCCGGGTGGCCAACGTGCAGAGCCTCCAGGACGCGCTGACGGAGTCCCTGGGGAATCACAACGCGGTCTCCCCACAGCAGACAGCCGCGATGAGCTGAGAGTTCATGTTGTCTGGTTGCGAAGGGCTGGAACTCCGATGCAAAAGGCCCTTGTGGCCACCCCCTCCACACCCAGTTGAGCACCCGGCTGATGGTGCGATCCTGGGCAGACGCGGAGGCCACAGTGGCAGCCAATACAGGCGCTGCCGGAAGATCCTCAATCAGAAGGAGCGATGAAGCTGGAGCCGGGTCTTCCACAAATGCTGGAAGAGGGCAACGGCTGAGGGCGTCGGCATGGCCCATCGATTTCCCCGGGCGATGGATGAGCCGGTAGTGGTAGGCAGCCAGGAAAACAGTCCATCGCAGCATGCGTGGCGAGAGGACCGGTGGAGTTGGACGATCACCGGCGAGGAGGCCCAGGAGTGGCTTGTGGTCAGTGATGAGGTCAAAAGTCCTGCCATAGAGGTATTCATGGAACCTCTTCACTCCAGCCACAAGTGCCAGTGCCTCCTTGTCGAGCTGGCTGTAATTCCGTTCCGTCGGCGATAGCGTCCTGGAAAAGTAGGCGAGCGGTGCTTCTCTTCTGTCTGGAAAACGGTGACTAAGGACAGCACCGATGCCAAAAGGTGAGGCGTCGTAGGCAAGGACCAGCGGCCTGGATTCACTGTACTGTACCAGCACACTGTCTGATGAAAGGAGAGCCTTGACCGCGTTGAAGGCCGCCGTCTCCCGATGACCCCAGGCCCAAGGAGTCTTAGTGCTAAGGAGTCGGTGAAGAGGCTCAGCCACTGTGGCTTTGTGGGGCAGGAACATGTTATAAAAGTTCAGCAGCCCCAGGAACGCCTGCAACTCCGTCTTGTTCTTTGGGGTGGGGGCCTGCTGGATAGCGTGGATCTTGGATGTGGTCGGGTGAAGGCCGGAGGCATCGATAAGATAGCCCAGGAACTCTACCTGTGGAACGGCGATCTGGCACTTCTCCCTCTTTACCTTGAGCCTGGCCTCTTGGAACCTGGTCAGCACGGCACGGAGGCGCTCGAACAGCTGCTGGTGTGAGTCTGCAGACACCAAGACGTCATCAAAATATGGTACCACGCCCGGAAGCCCTTGTAGGAGATGCTCCATAAGGCTTTGGAAGATGCCAGGAGCCACACTCACCCCGAACTGCAACCGGCGGCAACGGAATGCCCCCCGGTGGGTGACGATCGTCTGGGCTTCAGCAGTGGCATCATCGACTGGCAGTTGTTGATAGGCTTGGGCAAGGTTCAGCTTAGCGAAGACCTTACCCTTACCCAGGGAATGCAGCAGGTGTTGGACAACAGGAACCGGATAAGCGTGCTGCTGAAGTGCCTTGTTGATCGTGCACTTGTAGTCAGCGCAGATTCTCACCGACCCATCTGGCTTGACAGGCGTGACGATGGGGGTTTCCCACTTGGCGTGGTCAACCGGCTCCAAAACTCCTTGGGCGATCAGTTTGTCCAGTTGTTCGTCCACCTTAGCCTTGAGAGCAAAGGGAACCCGGCGTGGCTTTAGCTTGATGGGGGCGACTTGTGGATCAAGGCTAAAGGAGATGGGCGTACCTGTATATTGCCCCAAGGTGCCGTCAAAAACCTCAGCAAAGTCTTTGACCAGACCCTCAGTCTCTGCGTTAGAGATGCAGTTGATGCCGGTGACTTCCAGGCCGAGGGCATCAAACCAGTCTAGCCCTAGGAGGCTTGGCCGCTGACCTTCGACCACCACCAACCGGAGCAGGCCCGAAAAATCCTTGAAGGCGATCCGGAACCGGCCAACGCCTACCACGGGAATGTCGTTTCCCTGGTAGTCTCTCAGGTGTACGCGGTGAGAGTCGAGTTGCCTTTTGGACACTCTGGGTACCAGTCTTTTGATGGTGCTCCATGACACGATGGACAGGGCAGACCCGGTGTCGATCTCCATGTCACATGGAGCTCCTTCAATGAGCACCGTGACGTTCAGCTTGCGTCGCGTAGGCGAGTCGGTTTGGCCAATCGTGGTTCCAGACGGGCAGCGGCAGTTGGTGAGAGCGAAACAACTTTCCTTGGCAGACTGGAGTGAAGACTTGGACTTGCGAGTCGATGAAGGGGGTGTGTCAGATGGAGCCGATCGGCAGACCTTAGCGATGTGGCCCCTTCTGGAACACTTCCTACAGATGGCGTCTCTGAATCGACACTTGGCACGGGAATGGTTGCCTCCGCAGCCGGCACATTCTGGTTGGCCCCTGGACTTCTGTTGGAACTTCCTGCGCTCCCGCTTTGTCTGGTGCACGTCATCGTCTTCACTGGAGGATGCCTCATCACTGCTGGCCTCTTCATGATGCACTGGAACTGGCTCCCTAGCAAGACGCGGGCTGCTGGACTTGCGGATCTCCTGGGCGGAGCGTTCAGCAGCTTCTGAGGCCACAGCCTCCTCAATGGCTTTCTGTAGCGTGAGGTCTGGCTTGGCGAGGAGACGCTGTTGCAGATGGATGTCACGGATCCCGCAGACGATTCGATCCATCAGGGCATCGTCTAAGTCTCGGAACTCACAGTGCATTGCAGCCTGTCGCAGGGCGGTGGTGTAGTTGTTGATTGACTCCCCCTCTGCCTGGTTCCGGTGGTAGAACACATGGCGGGCAGCAATCTTGGATGGCTTTGGTGCGTAGTGGTTGCGGAGCTTCTCTTGGATCGTGTCCCATGGTGTTGCCTGGACTGCTTCAGGTGCAACCAATGCTCGGGCCGTCTCAAACACCTCAGGCCCACAGAGGCTGAGGAATAGGCCCCGCTTCCGATCCTTTGATACTGCTGTCAGCTCGTTGGCTTGGAGGTAGCAGTCGAACTGAGCGAGGTAGGAGTCCCATGATTCAGAGGCTGGCGCAAACGGCGGTAGAGGCACAAGTGAAGCCATGATTCCGATGCCGGCGTGAAGGGCGATGGATGGAACACAGTGCTCTTAGCCAGAACAGTCAGCTCTGAATTGGTTCTGTCCAGTGATTTCGCTCAGTGATTTCGCTCTGTGATTCAGCTCAGTGATTCAGCTCAGTTCAGAGGCTGGCCACATCTGGCTGTGCTCTGATGTCCATCGATCCCATCCTTGTCGCCAGGGTTAAGTTGTGGGTTGACATAGCAGACGACACAGCGATTTCTCCAAGTAGCTCTTTATTTTGTAAGCTGGAATAGAACTAACTGCAAACAGCTCAGCCGGCCTGCTTTTATAGGCAGCCGGCTGTCAACATTATAGCAACAACAACCCAGAGTTTTCCCGCCTAAAATAACTGACGTGGACCTGAGTGAAAACTATCTACAGACCTGAGTGAAAACTATATACAGTATCCCCCTGCTGGCCCAGGGTGAAACTTCACTACATAACATGTCTGAATGCTATCGGCATATGGATGGCCACTCTGAGAACAAGATGGAGACCTAGATGGCCGTTGGTCTGATCCAGCAAGCTCTTCTTATTCCATAAATCCTCTTCATGTTTAAATTGAGAATCTCGGGGTGGAGTGGGCTCAGCCTGCTTAGATGAATATGGAGCCTTGCTCTATGTACATCAGGAATTAAATATCCCTCCCTCCCAGTTAGGTTGGCCTTCCCAGCAAGCTTTGCTCCCTCCCAAATGGAGGTTGGGTGCTTATAAAATTGCATCTATCTTGTCAAACAGACCAGGAGCATCAACATTAGTGAAGCCTGGGTCAAGGAGCATATAATGCATCAGTTCCTGAAAGGACCATCCATGACCTGAGAAACCATTTTAAGGCAGCCCTGGGGCTGGTTAAAATATCTCTCTGTTCTGATGGAAGGCAGAAGTGAAGAAACCCAGGCCATGGAGCCTGTGTCATCAGAGGGCCTCCTTGGTAGTGACTTTTAGTGTCTGACTTTTAGAAGACATCTGAAGGCAGCCCTGTTTAGGGAAGTTTTTAAGGTTTGATGTTTTATTGCGTTTTTAATATTCTGTTGGGAGCTGCCCAGAGTGCCTGGGAAATCCCAGCCATATGGGTGGGGTAATAATAATAATAATAAATAATAATAAAGTTGTTGTTGTTGTCAGCCCCTGCAGTTAGTGCAGTGGTGTTTTGTAGCATTTTGCTTATTTTGATATTTGAAATTGGGTGTCTTGGCAGAAAGGCAGTATTTCAATACAATCAATCAGTTGTTCAGTCACTTCTCTCTTGCAGGACAACCTCAAGGTTCCTTGATAGTCATTACCATCCATTGTTTGCTGTTACGGTTCAGATAATCCACACTCCACAACCAGTCATATTTCCTCAGTCATTAACTAGATATGAATGGTACAACCCAAACCATGGCTGCCTCCCAGTTATTGTCACACACACCCACAGCCATGCCTTGCATGCCACCATAGGCGCCAACTCCATGGGGCCTGAGGGGGCCCGAGCCCCCTCAAAAATTCGTTTGGGGGGGCTCTGCCCCCCCAATAATTTAAGAAAATTATTAGTTATATTATGCTTTGTAAAATCACAAAATTATGTTGGTATTTTTTATTTTCCTTGTTTGACGATAGTTACCTTTTAAAATACATTCAGTAATGAGTTAAAACAAATAATTATTACGGTAGTAAAAGAGGCGGCGCGAGTAGTTTTGCTCGGTGCGTGCGACTGGCCCAGCCCCTCTTTCCTTTTCCTCTCTTCTGCTCTCCCGCCGGGCGCCTGAGGGAGAGTTACTTAGCGGTTCTGAGGAGCCGCTGTTGTTTCGGCAGGGGAAAAACCGCCGAGCTCCCTCTCTCTTTCCAGCCTCTCTCTCTCTCTCTCTCTCGCTATGGCCAAGGAGGAGAAGAAGCCCTTCAGCCAGTCTATGGCCGAGGGGCGGAGGTTCATCTACAACCCCAACAGCGGCGAGTTCCTGGGGCGAACGGCCAAGAGCGGGGGTGAGGAGGGTGAGCGAGCGAGCGAGTGCGCGCGTGCGTGGGGAAGGGAGGGGAGGGGGCGGCCGGCACGAGGGGCGGTGGGAGGCGAGGCGCGGCGGGCACTTGCCTTGCCCACCACGCATCTCTCTCCTTCTCGGTCTCTCTCCCTCCATCAGCTGGCGAGGGGGCCACGAGGCGGGCGGCAGCAGCAGCAACGGCCGGGAACGGCTCTTAGAAAACTTCCCGGGGCAGGACCCCGGTATGGGCCCCCCCAATATTTTTTATAAGTCGGCGCCCCTGCATGCCACCCTGAGTGGAAGTGGGAGCAGGCAAATAGGAGTGGATTGGGCTTGAGATCCAGTGGATCCCCACTCACCAGCCTGGGGAAAAGGGTGTTTGGATTGGACCTTTATTTAGACTTTAGATTTTAACATCCATGCCGACACGACCTTACAAGGGGCCACTCGGGACTTCGTGGAAAGCATGGCCTCCATGGGGCTGTCCCTGAATAAGTCTGGCCCAACTCATAGTCATGGACATGCCTTAGACCTGGTGTTAACCTCTAGTGACGTGGGTGATCTGACACTAAGTAAAAGAGAAACGAAAGAAGTGCCATAGTCAGATCACTTCCTGGTGCAACTGGACTTCTCCACGACCCTTCCCCTCTGCAGGGAGGTGGAACCAATTCGGATGGTCCGCCCCCGCCACTTAATGGATCCAAATGGTTTCCAGAGAGTGGTAGGGGATGCTTTATCCCATGTTGATGGCCTTTCAGCTGATTCCCTGGTGGCCTGCTGGAATGTGGAGTTAACCAGGGCTATCGACTGTCTGGCTCCGAAGCACCCTCTCCGATTGCATGGAGCCCCGACAGCCCCGTGGTTTTCTTCGGAGCTGAGGGCGATGAAACAATCGCTGAGACGGCTAGAGCGTCGGTGGCAGAAAACTCACTCCGAATCTGACTGGACACAGGTTAGAGCTCAACGTCGAGCCTACCAAGTGGCGATAGCGATGGCAAAGAAGACTTTCTTCACCACCTCTATTGCATCTGCAGAAAATAGTAGCAGGAGACCCAGCCAGATGGACGGGGTACAAATAATAAATTATTATTATTATTATTATTATTATTATTATTATTATTATTATTAGACTGTAAACCCAACCCTTCATAGCTGGTGCCAAGCCCCATTGAATTCAATAGGACTTCCTTCTGAGTAGACATGATTCAAATTTTGCTGTAATTCATTAATTACCTTTCAAGTTGTGGCACTTTTGCTTTTTATGGGCAAACCTCTGAGCTGCCATGCTGAACTATTGTTTGCTTATGTTGACTTAACATTCCCTTTCATTACAGAAGGCAAGCCCTATGTGATTTATAGTAATCAGTTGCTGTTTGGGGCAGGAGAGTTTAGAATGCAGAAGATACTTTTCAAACGCAAGTGGTGCCTTGGGGGTGATTGTCTTTTGCAGAGTTTCAAAGGGAAAAAAAAGGCTGGAAGAAGAAGAAACTTCTGCCCTCAAGGTTACCTAGGGAACCTGACAAACCAAAGACGTGGGAGAGTAATTTCTTTAAGAGTTACTTAAACATGTTCAAGTTCTTTTCAGAGCTACTCCCACTGGGTGAAAGAAGCCTAGTTTAAGATCACCAACACATATATCTGCCATCCCACCTGCTAACCCATTCCCATATACCCCCCTGAAGACTATGGCCAGCAAGAATTGTAGGGAAGGGAAATAGCAGCTCCCTCCTCTGTGGCATCCATCATGTTTCTACAGGGCCAGCCTGCATATTAGCCTCCATGAGGCAATCACCTCAGGTGGTAGGCTAGGCATAGTTGGGAGGGGTAGCAGATCCAGGGCCCTGAAGCAGGATGTCTCTCTCCACCTCCTATGCTTGTTTCCTGCAAACGCCACCTAGGAAGTGTGGGGCCACCATTGCTGCCACTGCATGCTCCTTTCCTGCCTCCTTTTTATACCCCTGCCATCTTCAGCAAGCCAGGGATTCCCTGGGCCACTTCAGGCAGCAGTGGTGAAGGCAGAGGAGGTGGCAGAAGAGGAGGCAATGACAGAGGGGTATGACAGCAGAGGAGGAATGTAGGGTGCCATTTACTGTTTTGCTTCAGGCGGCAAAATGTCTTGAGTTGGCCCTGTGTATTAGGGCTGATGGCCCAAAGCAGGCTGCTGCTGCTGCTGCTGTTAATAATAATAATAATAATAATAATAATAATAATAATAATAATAATTTATTTATACCCTGCCCATCTGACTGAGTTTCCCCAGCCACTCTGGGCAGCTCCCAATCGAGTATTAAAAGCAATACAGCATTAAATATTTAAAACTTCCCTGAACAGGGCTGCCATTAGATGTCTTTTAAAGATTAGATAGCTGTTTATTTCCTTGACATCTGAAGGGAGGGCGTTCCACAGGGCGGGCGCCACTACCGAGAAGGCCCTCTGCCTCGTTCCCTGTAACCTCACTTCTCGCAATGAGGGAACTGCCAGAAGGCCCTCGGCGCTGGATCTCAGTGTCCTCAGTGTTGTTGTTGTTGTTGTTAAAAGGTAAAGGACCCCTGGACAGTTTATTCCAGTCAAAGGTGAATATGGGATTGCGTCGCTCATCTCGCTTTCAGACTGAGGGAGCCGGCATTTGTCTGCAGACAGCTTTCTGCGTCATGTGGCCAGCAGGACTAAACTGCTTCTGGTGCAGTGACAGAAACCAGAGTGTACGGAAACTCTGTTTACCCTCCTGCCGCAGCAGTGCCTATTTATCTACTTGCACTGGCGTGCTTTCAAACTGCTAGGTTGGCAGGAGCTGGGACAGAGCAACGGGAGCTCACTCTGTTGTGGGGATTCGAACTGCCGACCTTCCAATCGGGAAGCCAAGGAGGCTCAATGGTTTAGACCAAAGCGCCACCCATGTCCCTTTATCTATTATTATTGGTATATTGCCCTATACCCATAGATCTCAGGACGGTTCACAGCATACAGTTACAATATAAAAAAAACACAGAATACATAATAAAAACAAAAGCAAAGGCCACTCAATAACCCTCCCGTCCACAGCACATTTAAAAGGCCATCAGATGTCAATCAGAATTATTATCAGTACAGTGAGAAGGTGCCATATGAGCTGTTCAGCTTGCCGTCAGCAACAAGTTGCATGGATAGAGGAGCCAACTCTGTATCAGCAGTGGAGTTACAGGCAAGGAATGTTTCACCACCCTCTGCTGAACTCTGCTCTGTATTTCCATGGGGTTCCAGACTGTGGCACTTGGGTATCAGGAGGATCTTGCATGCAAAGAACTTGACTCCGCGAATCTGGCAGCCCTAAACGTGGGCTTCCTGTTGCATTGCATCAGGCGTTGCCATGGAGCAACAGACCAACCATGGTTTTTACAAAGGTCAATGTGTGGCACAATTAATGCAAATTAAATGGACGTTTCAAAGTATGCCAGACTACATCATTTTAAATGCAGGCAGCCTAAATACATACAACCATGTATTGAAGTTCAGGTAAAAAGTTCAGCTAATAATTTTGCACTGTCCTTGAACTCCAAAACCTCTTATGATGTTGGAAGTAAATGGAACAGCAATTCTCTCTCTCTCTCTCTCTCTCTCTCTCTTCTCTCAAAATGGACAAATCACCAGCAGAATGAGCACATACAAGTATCCTAATTGCAAGGCGAAGAAATGGATTGAGGTGGCACCCAGCACAGAATGTTCTTAGCACCTGTAGAATTAGTTGTCTCATTTGAGAGAGAGGAAGATCGGAGTTCAGCATTTAATTATATTCAAATGTACTTTTCCTACTGATGATGATTGATTTGGCTGACATTTTATCTTTCACTATAGTGAGATCACTTTCCATAAGAACAACCGTGCTGGATTGGGAAAGTGGCTCATTTTACTTGGTATAGCCAGACCAAGAAGAAGAAGAAACCATCCAGCAACAAAATACATTTGCTCCACACAATTAGGAACTCAGGTCCACAACCACATGAAGCAACTATGGTGTGAAGCAGCCAAGTTTCTAGGAGAGCAATCTGTGCCCCCGCCAAAGGTGCAGGCCTGGGTATGTGTGCAAAAATTGCAACACTCCATTCTGGCTCAGAGTACACAAAAGCAGCCCGCCTGCCCATCCGCGTGGTCCCTG